>NC_135301.1:4030076-4348331 GCF_051311805.1 Agelaius phoeniceus | reverse complement strand
CACCTGAGATAAAACTTACTCAATATGTAGATGATTTGCTTCTCAGGATGGGAAGAAAAAGAAGTCCAGAAATCCACCATAGCGTTGTTAAATTTTCTGGGGAACCAAGGACTTCAGGTATCAAAAGGGAAACTCCAATTTTTAAAGCATGAAGTAAAATACCTAGGACGTGTGATTTCTCAAGAGATCCAGCAACTAAACCCTGAGAGAATTATGGGGATAGTCTCACTTCCACGGCCAAAAGCAAAGAGGGAGGTTAGAAGGCTTTTAGGCTTGTTGGGATATTGAAGGCTATCAATTGAAGGATACACTCAGGGCATCAGGTTCTTGTATGAAAAGTCAGTAGAAGAAGAGATTAGGTGGGAAAAAGATGAGCAAAAGTTTGAAGCTTTAAAGCAAAAATTAGTCAATGCAGCAGCACTGAGACTTCCTGCCTTAGACAAACCCTTCTATCTGTTTATAGATATAGAAAAAGGGGTAGCACATGGAGTACTAGCCCAGGACTGGGGAGGATCCAGGAAACCAGTGGCCTATTTATCAAAACTGCTAGACCCTGTCAGCCAGGGGTGGGCAACCTGCATTCAGGCAGTGGCAGCGACTGCCCTACTTGTGGAGAAAAGCAAGAAATTAACCTTTGGGGGAAAATTGAAAATATATACCCCACACTCAGTTAGAAGTATCCTAAGCCAAAAGGCTGAGAAATGGCTCACTGATTCCTGAGTGTGAAGCCATCTTAAAAGATAATGATTTAGAGGTAATAGTGAGTGACCAACTCAACCCTGCCTAGTTTTTACATGGAGAACCAGGTGCGGAATTAATACATAATTGCCTAGAAGTTATAAAATCTTACACTAAAGTAAGAGAGGACCTAACAGATCAACCACTCCAAAGAGGGAAATGATTGTACATTGATGGATCTTCAAGGGTAATCCAGGGGCACCAGGTATCAGGGAATGCTATAACAGATGAAGAGTTAGTGGCCATAGAGAAGGGAAAGTTACCTTCCAACTGGTCAGCCCAAGCATGTGAGTTGTATGCCCTAAAACAAGCTCTAGAACTATTAACACAGAAAAGAGGAACAATACATACAGAGTCAAATTAAGCTTTTGGAGTACTGCATACCTTTGGAGAAATTTGGGAAGAGAGTGGGCTATTAACTTCAAAGGGAAAAGGACTGATTCACAAAAATCTTGTTTTAGAAGTGTTAGAAACCTTACAATTACCAGAGGAAGTAGCAGTGGTATATGTTAAAGTACATCAAAAAGGGGTGACTCAAGAGGCACGAGGGAACAATTTAGCAGATTTTGAAGCTAAGAATGCAGCCAAATCAGGGACAGGAAAATTAATGATGCTATTAGCTGCCATGAGTGAAATGCAAGAAGTCCCTGTATTCAGTGAGACAGAAGAGAAAGAACTCCTTAAAATAGGAGCCAAGAAAGGTAATTAAGGGAAGTGGAGATTAGCAGATGGGCAGCAAGTGTTGAATAAACCCCTTGCCAAGAAAATGCTGAAAGGCATGCAAAGTACTGTGGAAGGGGCTAACAGCGGGCCTGTTAGCTAAAGGAGTGAGAAGAAGCTGAGAAGTAAGAAGCTGATAAGGAGCTCTCTCCAAGGCTGTAACCAAGGAGACCGAGAGAAGAAAGATAAGAGAACCTTGCAGCTGGAAGAAGTATTTTTAGAAAGTTAGTTGAAGTCACTATAACTTTTCACCAATAGTATTATGTTGACTTATTGTGGCCAATAGTTAGGGTAGAAGAAGCATAAACAATTGGAAAGTGTATAAAAGTCAGCCATTGTCATGGTTTAACACTGGCACAATGCCAGTACCCCCATGAGGATACCCTCTCCCTGGTTTCTGCTGTGAGATGTGACCAGGAATAAGAGAAGCAGGCTCCCACTTAGGAAAAAAAAATTATTAACTAAACTACAAGGGAAAGGGAGGGAAAAAAAAAAAGAAACACACAAGGAAAATGAAAACTTCACAAATACATCTTCTCCTCCTCCCCACCAAATTCCCAATACAATACATCCCGAAAATGATCGACTCTCAGTCCATCACCACGCTTCAGAATACTCAATCCTCAGTTCATCAAGAGGAGGAGGAGTCCTTCTTGTGCCAATGGTGACCTCTTCCTTTCATGTCCAGCACTCTCACCACTGAACACGGACCAGAGCTGCTTCTAGGGTTGACTTTTAAGGATGCTTCATCCCACTCCAAAAAGGCACAGTCTCAACTTCGGGACATCTGTCCCCCCCCATATTTTTCACTCCCTGGGGCTGAGGGGTACCCACACCGAACCCTCTTGGTCCTGAGGCATTGCCTCCCCCTAGAATGCAGTCCCTGTATCACAAGGAACATGGTTCTGTCCATGGCTATACAAAAAGAGTCCAGCAAAAGCCACTCCAATCATCTCTTCCCACTAAGATTCTTCTCTATTCTTCCAACATCTCTCACTTGCCCAGACCTCTCTCACACCCATTTCCTTCTTCATCTTCCACTCTATCTCTCTTCTAGGAAAGGTTAATGTTCTGTAAAGTTTTCATTGTCTGAAAAGGGGTTAAAAACTCCTACAAGCGGCCGGCTGCACCCCCCCCCCCCCCCCTTCTCCTTCTCAGCCGTGCTGCAGGCACAGGCACATGTTTATCAAGTTTCAAGGTAACAGTCCCAGGCACCGGGTCTCTCTCTCTCTCTCTCTTCCACCTTTCCACCCCCGGGATCAGGCCTACCTCTCCTGGCCACATGGATTTTCCCCTCCCCCCGCCCAGCCAGCAGCTGGGCCGGGGGAGAGACCTGAACTCTTTCCCGCCAGAAACCCAAGAGAGCCTCCCAGGGGGAGAGCCCTGCTTTTAACCCCGTGTTCTCAGAGGCATGCCCAATGTCCCAATGGCCACATTAGGTGCCAATATTAAAATCTGAGCACTAATTGGCCTTACCATGGCATCTCAGAAAACATATTTCCTGTCAAACCATCACAGCCATGTTCAATTATAAAGAGTTGCCAACTGAGACTTCTTGTGGTCTCTGCTTTGTGTCGTGACCACCTCGACAGCGACATCTGGTGACCCCAACATGATGACTGTCATCCTGCCCTGTTCCAGGAGCTGCTTTAAAAACTGGAAAAGCCATAGGGTTATCACAGGCAACATTTGCATTGGCACTGTTCTCCTGAGGCACTCTTGGAACACCTAACCTTTCTATGATGTCCCAATTATTTTCTTCAACTGCTTTCCTCCTAACAAATTCCCAAAACTCCTGAGGGTGTCGAGGAAGCAGTTACTTGTCATGGGGGCAAAGTCCATGGGGCAGTAAGGCTAGAGCTCTTAGGAGGTAAAGGGACCAGAGCTCCTTGCCCCAACTCAGGTGTTACTGCGGGCGACTCATCACTTGATTCGCTGTTGCTGTCACTGTCAGGTAATGGAGGATATGGCCTTGCAGGTTGTTCAAACTGCTCAGACGGGAACGGGGGGGCAGATGGCTGGACTAGAGCGGAGGGAAGCGGGGGGGGCAGATGGCTGGGTTTCTCTCTCTGCTAAAGACATTTCAGCTAACTGGCATAGTGGTGTAGTATATACAGGCACCATTGGGAGCTGCTGTGCAGGTGTGAGATTAAGAGGTTTAGGGGTCTGATAAGAAGATGCTATGGCAGGTTGCCCAGAAGTTTTGGCAGCTTTCCCAGAAGCCTTGGCAGCTTTCCCAGAAGCTTTGGCAGCTTGCCAGGTAACTTGCATGGCACCCGGACTTTCTTCAAGGATAGATTCACCAAGTTCCCCATCAGAGGCCCCCTCTGCCTCATCCCCCCTGTCAGGTTCTGTTATCAGCCCCAACTCTTCCTCCACATCCCGCTCTGCTTGTTCTCGCTCTGTTTTCCATTCCTTTAATGCCTCAAAGAGCGATTCCCAAGTAACTGCTAGATCGACAACCGTTTTATCTCCCGCTCGGATGACTTCCCACAGTCTGTCCCTGACTTTTTTCCATGCCTTAACACTAAATGCTGTGTCGGGATCGGTGCCAAAATTCTGTGATTTAGCCCACAGCAATATATTGCGAAGGGCATAGTCTGACGTATTAATTCCCTTATTTCTTAACAAAACTTTCCATGTAGCCAAAACATTTTCTTCCTCTTTAGATAAATTATGTCCCATTATTACTAGTTGGTGGCTCACCTACTTCCAGGTGTCTTAATAGGAGGAAATCAGGTCCGGACCTCCCTGTGGCTTCCACCTGCCACTCTCAGCTGCACCAACGCCGCCTCCCCCACTATGTCCCAGTGGGTCACGGTTGCCAATTACTAGGACCCCGTATGGGCCCCCACCGACTATGTTCTTATCATGTCGGCGATCACCAGATGTCGCTGTCGAGGTGGTCACGACACAAAGCAGAGACCACAAGTAGTCTCAGTTGGCAACTCTTTATTATTGAACATGGATGACTTTTATACACTTTCCAATTGTTTATGCTTCTTCTACCCTAACTATTGGCCACAATAAGTCAACATAATACTATTGGTGAAAAGTTATAGTGACTTCAACTAACTTTCTAAAAATACTTCGTCCAGCTGCAAGGTTCTCTTATCTTTCTTCTCTCGGTCTCCTTGGTTACAGCCTTGGAGAGAGCTCCTTATCAGCTTCTTCTTACTTCTCAGCTTCTTCTCGCTCCTTTAGCTAACAAGCTCGCTGTTAGCCCCTTCCACAAAGTACAACACATTGGGGTACTCAAGCACTAAGCAATCAATTTCTAAGGGTCTGGGGCTGCATAGGAATTTTCAGAATAGCTAAGCAGGTAACTGAACGGTGCGTGATATGTCAACAAGTGAATAGGAAAGTCATGAGGAAAACACCCAAAGGAGGGCGAGAACTAGCCTTATGGCCCTTTCAAAACATCCAAGTAGACTTTACTGAGCTTCCCCAGGTACAATGGTGGAAGTTTTTGCTAGTGATAGTAGATCACTTGACTCATTGAGTAGAGGCAGTACCCACTGTTAAAGCCAATACCAATACTGTGAGTAAAACACTTCTAGAATCAATCATTCCCCAGTAGGGGATGGTGAATAGGATTGATTCAGACCAGGGAACACATTTCACATCTAAGATATTGCAGAAAGTTGTTCAAGCCCTGGGAGTAAAATGGGAGTTACACACTCCATGGCATCCACAGAGTTCTGGCCGTGTTGAGAGGATGAATCAAACTCTTAAAAGGACTCTAGTTAAGCTGATAATTGAAACCCAAATGTCATGAGTAAAATGTCTCCCTTTAGCCCTGTTAAGAATTAGAACCCAACCCCTGTCAGATCTGGGGGTGTTACCCTATGAAATGATGTTTGGGTTACTCTTTTTAACCTTGCCCCAGAAAGTTGCCACCTATGAGGAAGGGGAATCCAATGCCAAGAAATGTGTTATGTCTATAGCACAAACCTTAGAAGGGCTTAGACCTAAAGGGGCAATTCCTCAAACTACCACCCTGGATTTCAGAATCCATGGTTTTAATCCCAGGAATTGGGTGATGATCAAGTCACAGAGAGATCAGCCTCTAACTCCTCAGTGGGAAGGTCCCTTTCAGGTACTGCTCACCACCAAATCAGGTGTGCAAACTGCAGAGCGGGGATGGACTCATGCCAACAGAGTTAAAGGCCCAGTAGAAGAACCCAAACAATGGACTATACCATCCAGAGCAGGTGAGACGAGATTGATTTTCAAGCAGAGACCAAGAGACAACCAGAGAAACAAGATGTCCAAAAAGTAGAGTCAAGCTTCCACCAGCCTCTCAAGGACTGTCTTCCTGTTTTAATAGACGAGTATTACAAGCATCTGTTGAGGGGAAGCACACAAAGAACTGAAAGAGGTATTGGGGCAGTTTCCTTAAGAACCACAAGTAAAGTAGGAGAAGGAATAGAGGCTAAGACCGGGTTGGCCGCTTTGTTCACTACTAAGAAGACTCCATAGCCCTGCTGCAGGTAGCAACCCCATAGGCATGGTAAGGTGGGGGCAAAAAGGCCATACCAGGCCTCTATTATTCCTCAATTGACTTTTAATACAAAAGGGACTTGAGGGCAAGACCGAGTTGGCCTCTGTACTCACTACTGAGATACATCTACTATAGGTAGCAACCCCACAGGCATGGTAGATGGGAGTCAAAACCATACCAGACGTCTGTGATGCCCTTTTGTCCATTCCAAGATAAGTGTGTCTAGGGAAAACCTGAGACATTTTTTTTCTCCTGTTCCCACTATCCTTGTCCACATCAACAGATGCTAGTAGGACGCATTCAAGAGAGAGAGAAAAATTTTTTTTAGTTAATTGTTCAAGCCAAATTACTTATAGAAAAAGAAAAGAGGGGTTTGTTATAGATGAGTAATGCAATGGTTGACTCTCACAATTAAGCGGTGAATATTAAGTATATGCTAAGAGAATATATGCTAAGAGAAGTCTTGTAGATGTACAGTTATGTTTCCCCTCCCCCTTGCATTGTTATCACAGGATGGCCTTAGTAGTTGGGGCATTTGGGAGGATCGGCTTTTTACTATGGCAGCACCTGACCTCCAATCAAGATGTAGGAAAGTGATCTCCACCACTGGACAGTGAAGAAGGAGTTGATTGACACGATTTTGGGAGGGGCTAGATGTATAAAAGGCGGAACATCCATTTTGTAGACGAGCACATGGTGATTGAATCCTTTGCTCCCGGCGCTGTATTTTTCTTTATTCAGTCTTCTGTTGTATTTAATAAGGTTTTAACATCTTGTACATTTTTTAAAAGTATTGTAATATATGACGTAAAGTAATTCATACTTAGGTGGAAAATGTATAAAATAAAAATTGTAAAATAAATTAAACATGTAACGAAAATCAAATGAGCCTCTGATCACGGACAACCCAGAGACAGATTACCACACCGAAGTTGTGAAACTCCTGGTGGCACCAGGAAAGAATGCCTCGTTAACAAATAAAAAAAGAACATGGCTGGTGTGGACATGGGCTTCCCCCGGAACCACCCAGGAACATCCAAGGAAGATCAGTACTTGATAAGTATCATCAATCAAGATAACTGGAGTCGTCAAAAAAAACATTCCTCTGAATACTACTCCTGACATGATCAGTGCCCGCCACCACCCAAGAAACAGCAATTGTCCAGACCTGTACAGTAAAAAGAAACTTCATTCATATGCGGGGTGATAAAAGAAATGGGGGCACCTCTGCCTCAGGCAGAAAAAACTGTATAAAACAGCCCCGCCGGAGACGGCATTTGTGAACAGAGGGAGGTCCGATGTGATAGAGGTCGGACCTAGGTTCACCCAGTTCCGATCCTGGGCTCAATGCTGTCTCTTTGACTGGGGCTTTTTGAGGACTGAATTTTCAGTTGTGAAAATAAAATCTTTTGCATTTATTAATTTGACTTTCTCATTGATCATTTATAACAGTATCGTTTCTCACACAAGCAACTGGGATCCCTGTCCTGGGATGTGGGCATTGACAGGGGGATTGGGAAGAGGACAGAATGTGGCCGCAGCTCTCTGGCTACAGTGAGTAACAGGCACTACTTTCCCAGGCGTTGTCCTGGGGAAGGATGTGAGAAGATCAGAGAAAAGAATGAAAAACAATTCTTATCTTCACTTGCTGCACCTGTTGTTGTGAACATGTGCAATGTGTTATGGAAATTTGTTTACCAAAGGGTGATTTCTTAATTGGCCAATGGTGATGGTGTTTTGGAATCAAGGACCAATCTGGTCTGACTGTATCAGACTGTCTGTAAGGGCGATGAGTTTCCTAATTAGTATAGTATTGTATAGTATAGTATAGTATAGTATAATAAAGCAATTGATCAGCCTTCTAGAATCATGGAGTCAATGCTAATTATTACCCAGTGGGGACGCATGCTACGATAGACAAAAACTCTCAGCCTCTGAAGGCGACTCCTGTCAAGCGTGAGGGAAAGTTATTTTCTCAAGGACGATCTAGTAGTGCACCCAGGCAAGAGGAACACCATCAAGAAAGGTATCCAGTACCTGAGAGGATTAGCTGTGCTGGAGGTAATCTATAGGGCTTTGAATAATGAGCAATCCCCTTGTACTGGTTTTAAAAACTCAGTGAGGAAAAGTTAGGGCTGCTCGAGCCCCTATGCCTACTGCAGTGGAGGGGAAAGCAAAGAAAACAAGACTGTGAGAGGTTAACAATGTTAGATTCACAATTTTACTGATGTAAAAGTCACAAACAACCCAACAATGCAGAGAAAAATGGTTTTCCTACAAAAACAGCAAAACAAAACCTGGAAGACTATTTTGTCTGAAAGGATTTATTCTGCCGAGATTCTGGTGTGGGTCCCAGTCACAGAATCACAGAATCACAAGGTTGGAAGAGACCTTAAAGATCATTGTCCAACCCATGCCCTAACAGCTCAACTAAACCATGGCACTGAGTGCCACATCCAATCTTTTTTTAAACACATCCAGGCATGGTGATGCCACCACCTCCCTGGGCACATGATTCCAGTACTTTATCACTCTTTCCATAAAAACCTTTTTCCTAACATCCAACCTACATTTCCCTTGGTGCAGCTTAAGACTGTGTCCTCTTGTTCTGTCAGTTGCTGCCTGGAAATAGAGACCAACCCCGACCTGACTACGGCCACCTTTCAGGAAGTTGTAGAGAGTGATACGGTCACCTCTGAGTCTCCTTTTCTCCAGGCTAAACAACCCCAGCTCCCTCAGTCGTTCCTCATAGGGCTTGTGTTCCAAGCCCTTCACCAGCCTTGTTGCCCTCCTCTGGACACGCTCAAGTGTCTCAACACCCTTCCTAAACTGAGGGGCCCAGAACTGGACACAGTATTCAAGGTGTGGCCTCACCAGTGCCAAGCACAGGGGAAGAATGACCTCCCTGGTCCTGCTGGCCACACTATTCCTGACACCCTGATACAGGTGTCATAATGCATCCTTACGGATGGGTTTTGTGATGGTTCGTGGATTGATCTCAGGGTGCAAAAAGCCAACATGGCACAGGAGATTTGCAGTAATAATCAAAACAAATGCACCTTTATTGAATGACCACAGCAAAATGCGATAGAGGGATTAAGGGAGAGAAAAAGATAGAGAAGGGGGGGGGGGGGGGGGGGAATATAGCTACCAAACGTAGAGACGAAGTCCTTTGGTCCAGTCCAGCTGAAGATCCGCCTGTTACGTCGGGGAGTTCTCGAAATCTCTAGCTAACTCAGAGGTTTTTATTCTGATAACTCTATTGGAAATTGCGAGGGGGGGGGGGGAAACAGATACAATAAAGAATAGATGTAACAGGTAGTCCATGTTCTCAGCAGTAAACGAGAGCCATTAGAGCCATTGTCTTCTTGGTCCAGTGGTCAAAACCTGAAGGCAAACATCTCGGTTTGGTTAGCTTGCCTCCCCCCCCACACCTCCCCCAGGTTAGGGGTTTCAGTCCCAGTCCTTGGAAGGAGGAGACAGGCCTTTTCACTTAGGGGTTTCATGTCTTGGTCTTTGATGGAGAGGTTTCTTACATCTCTGTCATGGTGGTTGTAAACAGGTGAGGGGTCTTCTGTGGGGACCACCCAAAACCTTAGGAGAAGTCCAGCCAAGTCGAGAGGTGGGGAAAAATTCCACAGCTATTGTTGCAAAAAAGGGCAGAATGCCCTTTACTTCTCACCGGGTTCAGCGTAGCACAAAGCAAACACACCTGTGAACAATAGCTTAGCAGTGTGCTCAGGCCTCAGGACTCTTGGCATGTAACTTTCTCCAACGGGGCCAGAAGTTTCAGATGAGGGTCTTTTCTTCAGTGGTCCCCAATGACGATTGTGAGGCAGATGAGAGAAACTTCGGACAGAGTCTCACAACAGGCCAGGATGCCTCTGGCCTTCTTGGCCACCTGGGCTCACTTCTGGGTCATGTTCAGTTGGCTGTCCACCAGTAACCCCAGGTCCCTTTCCTCCAGGGCACTGTCCAGCCACACCGTCCCCAGCCTATGGCATTGCACGGGGTTATTGTCACCAAAATGCAGGACTTGGCACTTGGACTTATGTCATGTTATTGGACTCTGCCCATCTATCCAACCATTCCAGGTCTTTCTGCAGAGCCCTCCTACTTTCTAACAGATGGACACATGCTCCCAGCTTAGTGTCGTCCGCAAATTTACTAATGACAGACTCAATGCCCTCATCCATGTCATCAATAAAAATATTAAACATAACTGGCCGCAGCACCGATCCCTGAGGGACACCACTAGTGACTGGCGACTAAGTGGATGCAGCACTGTTCACCACCACTCTCTGGGCCTGGCCATCCAGCCAGTTCTTAACCCAGCAAAGAATGCTCATGTCCAAGCCATGGGCCGCCAGCTTTTCCAGGAGTGTGCTGTGGGAGACAGTGTCAAAGGCCTTGCTGAAGTCCAAATAGACAACATTCACAGCCTTTCCTGAATCCACCAGGCAGGTCACTTGGTCATAAAAGGACACCAGGTTGGTCAAACATGACCTACCCCTCCTAAACCCATGCTGGCTGGGTCTGAGACCCTGGACATCCTGCAAGTGCTGCATGATGACACTCAATAAAAACTGTTCCATTACCTTATCAGGTACTGAGGTCAGGCTAACTGGCCTATAATTACCAGGATCCTCCTTTCGACCCTCCTTGTGAATGGGTGTCACATTGGCCAGCTTCCAGTCATCTGGAACCTCACCAGTGAGCCAGGACTGTGGGTAAATGATGGAGAGCAGCTTCACAAGCTCATCTGCCAGCTCCGTCATCACCCTGGGGTGGATCCCATCTGGTCCCATAGATTTATGAACATCCAAGTGGCTCAGCAGTTCTCTGACTGCCTCCTGGATAACAGGGGGACCATTCTGCTCCCTGACGCCATCCACCAACCCAGGAGGACAGTTGTCCTGAGGACAAGCCGTCTTCCCACTAAAGACAGAGGCAAAGAAGGCGTTAAGCACTTCTGCCTTCTCTCCATCTGCAGTTACTAAATTCCCTCCCGCATCCAGTAGAGAACAAAGGTTGGTCTTACCCTTCCTCTTGCTGTTAATATATTTGTAACACATTTTTTATTATCCTTCAAAAAACGTACCAAATTAGGTTCTAACTGAGCTTTGGTCTCTAATTTTTTTTTTCTACATGCTATTGCAACCCCCTTAAATACTTCCTGACAGACCTGACCCTCCTTACAAATTTATTCCTAAGTTCCTTCAAAAGCTCGTTGCCCATCCAGGCTGGACATTTGCCTCATCGACTTATCTTTTGGCACACAACGACAGTCTGTTCCTGTGCCCTCAAGATCTCTGTTTTGAAGCATGCCCACCTTTCCTGGACTCCTTTGTTTTTAAGGGCTGCTTCCCAAGGAACTCTCTGAATAAGTCTCCTAAATAGGCCAAAGTCTGCCCTCCAGAAGTCCAGTGTAAAAGTCTTATTGATGTTCCTCCTCATTTCACCAAATATTAAGAACTCCATAATTTCATGATCACTATGCCCCAAACGGCCTCCAACCACCACATCTCCCACCAGCCCATCTCCATTTGTAAACAACAGGTCTAACATAGTCCCTCCCCTGGTGGGCTCACTCACCAGCTGCGACAAAAAGTTGTCCTCCACACACTCCAAGAACTTCCTGGACTGCCTTTTTTCTGCTGTATTAAGTTCCTAGCAGATGTCTAGCAGGTTAAAGTCACCTACAAGAACAAGGGCTAGTGATCCAGAAATGTCCCCAGCTGCTTGTAGAATAAGTTGTCCACCTCTTCTTCCTGGCTGCGTGGACAATAACAGACTCCCAGCAGGATGTCAGCCTTGTTCGTTTTCCCCTTAATTCTTACCCATAGGCATTCAACTTCACCGTCACTAGTTTCAATACCCATGGCATCAAAAGCCTCCCTAATATAAAGGGCCACGCCTCCACCTCTTCTCCCAATCCTGTCTTTTCTGAAGAGCTTGTAGCCATCCAGTTAAGCTCTCCAGTTATGTGAGTCGTCCCACCACATTTCCGTGATGGTGACTGCATCATAGCTTTGCTGCTGCACCATTGTTGGAACTCAGTACATTCCTCCAGGTGTCCAGAGTTGCCAAGGACCCCGCCAGGGGGCTCGGAGACCCTGGCACACAGCCCAGAACACTTGCAGATTTGATTATGACCCCTGGAGCAAATTACCAGCTTTGTATGAGTACCTGAAAGTCACAGAAGTTTAAATTGTATAATAATAAAATTATCACAGGGTGAAAATGTCGAATTTAGGTTTTTTGGTATGGGGGTTCTGGGGACAAGATGCAGGAACTTGGGCATGTCTAGCCTTTCTTCTTCTTCTTGGTCTCCATTTTCTGCTGCAATGCTGCCACTTTGGGATTGGTTTAGAATAGAAATGCACTGTCTAACATAGGTGATAGCTATTGGAAAGTAATTGTAAATATGTTATATGTAGTTTGTAGTATAAAAAGACAACATTGCCTCGGGGGCGGTCAGAGTGCCTTTGGCTGCCTTGCTGAGCAGACCTCGGCTGGGCAGAAAGAAAATTTTATAGATAAGAATTAATAAACAACTTCAAGACCGAAAACTGAAGAGCTCTGACTTGTTATTTAGATGCGCGGGCTGAAACAGGGACCTTTCGCACATCTCGGGGCAGCAATTAACAACCAACAACCCGAGACCATGGCTTCCAGCTCTTCTTGTTTGTTACCCATGGTGCGTTCATTAGTATACATACACTTCAGCTGGGCTGCTGATTTCACCCCTAACTCTGGCCTACCAGCCTTGGGCCTGCTTCTAGAAAGCCCAGTTGCATCCTCTTCCCCCTTCAAACCTGGTTTAAAGCCCTCTCAATGAGTTCTGCCAGTGCATGAGCTAAAATCCTTCTGCCCTTAACACAGAGATGAAGCCCATCCAGTTCCAGCAGGTCAGGTGCTGTAAAGGTTGCCCCATGATCAAAGAACCCAAAATTCTGCTGATGACACCAACCCTTGAGCCACTTGTTGATAATGTAGGCTCTCCTATTCCTTCCATCATTTGTCTTTGCAACCAAAGGGACTGAGCAGAATACCACCTGCACTCCTGCCCTATCAATCACTTGACCCAGTGCCCTGAAGTCCCTTTTACCTGCGCTGATGCTTCTCTTTTCAGCTTCATCACTGCCAGCCTGGAGTATCAGCAGTGGATAATAATCAGAGGGCTGAATCAGCCCAGGGAGTTTCTCCATAATATCCCATACCCAGGCCCAAGGGAGGCAGCAAACTGTTGGGAAGGATGAAAGTTTGACAAGAAAGTTTAACAGATATGTATGCTTGGCAGAAAGATCTTTGAATGTAGAATTTGAGAAAGGAATAGAGATGGAAGCAAGTTTTGATATAGAAGAATAATAGATGTCTAAATTGAGGTTTGCTGAGCCAGTCTTGCTGGACAACTAAAGAAAGCAAAGGTTATGTCGAGTTGGAAAGAGGCTTTATGACTTAGAGCAAAGGATAAGCTGACCACAAACAAAAAGATGTTGTTCCCAAGCAGAATGATACCACAGGCAAACAAGACATGTTGATGTGGCAAGTAGAAAAAAGGTCTAAGAATTTTCCACTGCAAGAAAACTGAAAAACAACTTTAAGCTTAAACTGTAACATACTTACTCATGTGATTGGATAGTATTAACCATAATATGGTAATGATAGTAGTTATGATAGGCTATAGTGTGAAAAACACCATTCACTTTTGTTAAAATTTTAGATGTTTAATAGTAATGAAAATAGTAATAAAAATTATGACAATAAGAGACAATAAAAAGTAAAGAATTATTGACTTCTGGGTGCCTGGCATTCTGCCAATAGGCAGCCCTTACAAAGGATTACCCCTTAAAAGCAATAGCCTATTGCATATTCATGTATCTCATACATGATTCAAACATTCCGTTCACACTAGGGTGTTTCTGCTTAATTTTAGCTTCCCCCTTCATCTGGTAAATCAATCTTCTTGGTTCCTCAAAGTCTGAGCTTTCTCAATAAGGAGGCAATAATTCTTTTCTTGGGGATTTGGGTGTCTTGTTGCTGTTATCTCTATCCAGATAGGATAACGCAAAGAACTTCTTGATTATCTTTTCCATTCCTTGAGCTAGTTACAAAAAGTATCTTACATCACATAGTTTCTATTTTAATATAATGCTATAGCCTAAAAACTATATTTACCATACTACTTAAAAAAGATTAATACAGCACTACTTAAAAGAGATTAATACAGCATAACTTTCCAACATAACACACATAATATTCATTTTAATATTTGCGAGGAGCCAATCATATAATATGCATTTTTCACATATGGGTAAAAGTAAAGGTATAGATTGGTTCTTATGTATTAAGATGCTCAGCAAAGTATATAATGCATTGTAACCAAAATGAAAGGATCTTCAGGCTTGTCTACAGCTGGAGCTGACAGCTGTAGGCGCAGGCTCTGTCACTCATGACCCTGGATTGTTGTAACATCTTGGATACAATAAACTGCATTTTGAAGAGCCGCCTGAAGTCCCGCATCTCTCGTCACAGGCTCTTAAGGCAAACCTCCCTGTGGGATGGGTCCAGTTGACATATGGGGCCCTCTGTTCCCCTCAGAAGGGAGTCACCCACTATCGCTACCCTTCTTTTAAATGCTAGAGGTGGTGATCTGTCTGACAGATGACAAATAATTGGGAGGGTCTCCAGGCAGATTATTTTCTTCCATGTCATCTAATTGATCCTCTGGATCCAGGGCCTCATACCTATTCTGAAGTGGCACCTGGGTAGGTGATGGGGGTCAGGAGGAATTTCCATTACCTCCCTGAATAGGAACCCATTTCCACTCCCTTTCATGCACTGGGTGCCCTCCTATTGCTTGACAGTGAGAGGCATGGGAGTCCTCTGACTCCTGTTGGGCATCTCTCAAGGATGGAAGGGTGGAGCTCCACCAATCTATTTCCCTTTCACTTTCTCTAATACTCCTTAGTCCTTCTACTTCCTCCCTAAGCTCAGCCACAAGTGAAAGGAGATCATTCACCTGTTCACACTGCAAGCAGGCTTCTTCTGCAATGCCCCCTGGTACCACTGATAAGCTCAAACACTCCTCACAGGAAGGGGTCTGGACAGACATGTCCTTCTTGGAGGGGTCTTTTTGGCTAAATACTCTTTTACTTGCTGCAGCTTTTGATTGTGTATAGACCATTGCTAAAGAGGAAAAACAAAAAAAAAAAAACCCAAAACCAACCAACCAACCAACCAACCAAATCACAACACAAAACAAACTAAAACCCCACTAGCAGGAAGATACCTGCAACCCTGCCTGCTTGCCCTGAGCGTGCAAACTGCTGTGCCATGCCTTCAGAGACTTTTGCCTGCTCTGGGTCGCCACACTCCCTAGAGCCCTCTTTTAATCACCCGGCCACTAGCAGGAGAAAACTCCATCCTGCGCCTGCATGGCTAGCAAGAGCGAGGAACCCACCTGCTCAGCCCTCTCGGATCTTTGAAATGCCCACTCCTGAGGTAATCAATACCAAGAATGCACAGGGCTTCTGGACCAGTCAAAATAGGGTGTTTCTTCTGCTCCTTCCCAGTCAAGTTCACCTCAGCTTCCAACAGATTCAACTGCTGAGACCCCCCTGTCACCTCAGCAATGGAAATAGATTCTGCCCCCACATATCCCAATGGTATCAGAGTACATTGTACAACCACATCAACAACCAAAGCCTTGTATTTCTGTGGATCTGATTTGCCAGGCCATCGGATACACCCAGTCCAATAGACCAAATTTTCCCTGGCCTCTACCTGGCTAGAGGCAGGGCCCCTCTAGTTCTGGCTATTGTTCCATCCCTGGGCATACATTCTGGAGGTCCCTTTAAGGGGATCAGATATGTCATCCTCCTCTCTGTTATGCCTAGAAGCTCGGTCACAGGAAACTGGAGCTGCATTCATTCTTGCAGAATTCCCTCTGTTAGTAGTTTCCTCCTTTAGCTTACGCACCCATGCTGCTAGGACAGAAGTGAGTTTTCCATCCCATCACCTAATGTCTTCCCCATGCTTGCATAGGAAGAACAACAGGTAGGCTTTTGGGGTGTACTCCCTCTCCCTAGCCAGAGGATGCCTGTTTCTGATAACAGGGGCTCTGGTCTGTGTTGATGAGACTTAGAGAAAGCTCTCTTTAAGCACCTTGCTGAATTTCTGACAGGACTCTTCAATCCTCTTTTCCAATTTCCACATACACTTGGTCAAATTTGTTTCCATTGTCAAGACTTGGGCTCATGTAAGGGTGCCAACAATACCTTAATATGTCCTTCTTGTCATAGCACCCACTGTCTCGTTTCCCTCATTCCATTGCAGCATTGCTAGCAAGTGGGAGTATGCTTGTATTCCCAGATAATGTGAGTCTGACCCACATTAGTGTTGCCCATTTTACCAGGTATGGACTCTTAGTGGTTTGGTCATCATTTGAAAAAAGAATCTCTATCACAGCCAGTTCTCACAAGCATTGGATTCCTTGCTCCATTGTCTTCCAAGGGCTTTGCTGCAGCTGGAGATCTTGACGAAGGTATCTGTCCTTCACGCTTGCTAAGAGTCATGTCCAGAGGCTGAGAGGTTCTGGCCTCCTCACATTTGCCTGGGTGATATCCACATCACACGATGGTGATCCGAACTGCCTTGCTTTAGTACTGTCTGTTATGATCCCACTTCTGACACCAATTTAATGCTAAGATCCACTGGAATAATGTTAGGATACCACTTCTGAAATAATATTGTGGTCTGGTTATTAAAAGATGCCTTTGCTTGAATCGAGGTATTCCACAATACTGTGCCTGTTGGATGTTAGCCCAATATCTAACTTTTAGCATACAAAGTTCTCATATGAAATACAAAAAAAGTTTTCATTTAAAAGATTTTCATACAAACACATCCTTACTTCAGGCCTATATTCTCTAGGAAACAGAGTACAGCTCCATTGTGTCAGGAAACAGAGTGACACAGACTCCCCAGGCAGGTGCAAAAGAGAACTCCTTTATTGCAAAAATGAGGCCTTTTTATGCAGTAAGGCCTTTATCAGTTACATACTTTTAAGATACAACAAACATAATTCAACCAACCACCATACACCATGAAACTAGGGGGTTGGAAATTTAACTCAGGGTAGAAACCAATTTTGGATTTTTTAGTCTTTTAACTTGTGTGCTTACAAAAAGGCCTGCAGAGAGAACAAAAGAGACTCAAGGCTACTTAGAAAGGAATGCAACTGTGAAAAACACCAATCACTTGAACTAAAATTTCAGAAGTTTAATAGTAATAAAATAGTAATAAAAATTAGGACAATAAGAATTTGGACAATCAAAGTTAGGACAATAAAAGACAATAAAAAGCAAAGAATTATTGATGTCCAGATGCTCTTGCACTTTGCCACAAAAGCGTGCCTTGCTAACACAGGATTAACCCTTAAAAGCAATAGCCTGTTGCATATTCATATATCTCATACATGATTCAAACATTCTTTTCAAACAAAGGGTGTTTTCTGGTTATTGTCAACTTCCCTCCCTCATCTTCAAAATGAATTCTTTGGCTCCTCGAAGTCTGGAAGGAGTCTGGTTCTTCCCAATAAGGAGGCAATAATTCTTCTCTTGGGGATTTAGGTGTATTGTTGCTGTTATCTCTATGTGAAGAATTTCTTGATTATCTTATCCATTCCTTAAGCTAGTTAGAAAAAGCATCTTACATCACATAGTTTCTATTTTAATATTATGTTATAGCCTAAAACTATATTTACCACACTACTTAAAAGGATTGATACAGCATTACAAAAAAATAATACAGCATAACTTTCCAACATAACACACATAGTGTTCATTTTAATATTTGCGAGGAGCCAATCATATAATATGCATTTTTCACAGCAATCATCCAAGCTGAAGAGAGATAAGAAGATACCCTCCACTGACCTTGAGACTGAAGCAAACAGAAAAACTGAATCTGGGTTATAAACACCACATTACAACTATGTGACTGAAAAATTGCACAGGCTCATAAAATTGATAAGACAGTTTAATGCGTATGCATATGTCTTTTATGCATATGCAACAGGTTAGGGGATAAAGTAGATTTGGGAATTTTTGGGGGTGCACATGTCCTTCAGGAGCATGTGTCCAGAGCTGAAATAAATCATAGGGCTTTACAACTTCTACAAATTGTGGAGTTTTTTTTCCGCCAATCAGTTGTGGTGACAGCCAGCCACGTGATCGTCTCTGTACCCTGCAGTGGCAGAGCAGGGAGGTGGACCTCCTAGGCTTGTCCCAGGAGACTTTCCCTGGAGGGGCTCTGTGTCTCGGCTTGCCTCCTGTAGAGACAGACAACAGCCTGCTGGTGTGTGGCTAAATGGTATTTATCCTTAGAGGGGCCCTGGAGGGGGGAAGAAATTGGGCTGTCGTGGTGAGGGAAACTTGGACGCTCAATATGAGTGTTTAGCAAGCTTCGTTTATTGAAGAAAGCATCAGACTTTTATGCACAACAAGTAATAAGCTCATACATATTCGGCAAGCTAAGCAATCTATTGGCTATACTACAATATCAGCTCTTCCTCATACCTTAGGGGTTACATCTTTCTTTTCTCATGTCTCTCTCACTACTTGTTATTGTACCACAGCTATGCTCAAGGACACAGTGTTTTGCAGGTGCAGGGACCCAGATTAGCTTCATCCTCCCTATTCTTGGTCCAGAACGTGGCCCGTGTCACGTAGCCATTCCTCCACAATTCCCCTGTTTTCTTTTTGCACAAGCAATGTTTGATTAAATGCAGCAGATATCATCCTTTGCACCATATTTTGTAAGCATATGCAAAAGCAAGGCAAAGCTAATACTACCAAGAAAGCTATAATGCCTACTATAATGCCAGCCTTAACAATAGAGCGTAGCCATGATCCCAGGCCTAAAGATTTGAGCCATCCATCAATACCAAAGCCCGATTCTACCTGTAGGTTTCCGGTTAACCTCTGCAACTCAGAGAGCTGGGAGTGGATGGACTGCGAATGGTCAGAAAGGTTCATGCAACACATGCCTTCAAATTCTTCACAACCATGGCCTTGTGCAAGCAAAAGAAAATCAATTGCAGCTCTATTTTGAAGCGTTGCATGGCGAATAGAATCAACATCAAGCAAAAGGCTAGAAAGTGCCATAGAAGTGACAGTGGTTTGCTTCGCAAGCCAGCATCCTAACTTACTTAGGGTGGCATGGGTGCCTGCTGCTGCCACCCCTGGAGCCAGAAAGCTACCAACTGAGCTATCTGGGCTGCAGGGCTCCCATACTATGCATCTGATCATTGACGGCACGTAGATCATGCAGGAGACAGCACCTGCCAGATCTCCTCTTGATCACAAAAACAGGGGCACTCCAAGGACCAACAGATAGCCGGAGATGTCCCTGGCCAAACCGCTCCTACACCAGCCCGCATGCCCGAACGAGACCCCCCCTCCAAAGGCCACTGCTCAACCCACACCGGCCCTCCGGCCTCCATCGGAGTGGGAACGGGAAAGTCCATGCAATGGCCGCCCCCACAAAGGGAGATCTGTGGCAAGGACCACCCCCAACTGTGCCAACACGCTGTGGCCCAGCAAGGCGTGGACACCCTCAGGGAGCAGTATTACAGAAACTGCACAGGTGACAGTCTTTCCCTCTATAATAATTCTCAGCAGAGGGGATTTCCGTGCAAGCTTGAGTCCTCCTACTCCTGTGACTGTGGCATTTGCCGCATGGGTGGGCCACTGGGGTGGCCATTTCTGCGTCCCTATGATGCTGACGTCTGCACCGGTGTCTAGGAGCGCAATCAGGGTGATGGTTTGACCCTGATACTGGATGTCAATATGTTTTTTAGGACGATGCTTTAAGTCCACTGTTAACAATGCCATTGTTCCAGTGGAACCAAAACTACCTTCACCATGTTGCTGCTTGCCAAGTGGTACAGTCCCTCCAGTTAATTGAGGCAAAGGGATTAATTGAGCAATTCGTGATCTGGCCGGAATAAACAATGGTGGGAATAGTGTTTGTGCCATTATTTGTATTTCACCTGTATAATCAGCATCAATTAGTCCAACAAGAATAGTAAATCCCGACATGCTGGCAGAAGAGCGTCCAATCAACAAAGCTCCCACGGTTTGTCCACAGGCTGTAACAGGGCCCTTAATCCCTGTTGGGATACGCTGCGGTTTGCGTTTGCAGTCTATATTAAGGTGCAGTCTATTGAGGTTGCCAGGTCCAACCCGAGGCTTCCGCTGGTTGTGGGGAGGAGGGAGGAGGCGCTTGTGCTGAGAAGGTGCTTGGACTCTGGGCCGCCACTTGTGTCGGAGCGGGGCGACCACTCCCACTGGGCTTCCCATTTCCTGAGACGTGCCGGCAGGCTGACTCATTGTGTGCGTCGGACTTGCAGCACCGGCACCACACAGCTCTCATTGTACAATCCCATCGCATATGGCCAGCAGTTTCGCAGCAGAAGCATCGGAATCGTGATGGTCCTTTTCTTTGAAGCCGATTTACCGACGCTTGCAAGGGGGCAAGGGCAGCCAACACCTGACTCTGCGTCGCCTGCGCCTGCTCCCTGAAACTACTTCCCAAATCTCTTACTGCTTCCACTAACATAGCCTGCGGCCCCACCGTCACCTGAGCCATTCGTTCTAAAGCTTCCTCAACAGTCCAGGCACCAGGGAGTGTGACAAGTATACCCCTAGTGGTGGGATTGCAATTTTGTAGGGCACATTGCTTTAGTAGTGCTCCGTGCATATATTCAGGGCCCCCTGCTGTCTGAATAGCATTCGCCACTCTGTCAATAAACAACCCAAATGGCTCTTCTCTTCCTTGTTTAATTCCCATGTATGAGGGAATACCCCCTGGGGATTTCACCCTATCAAGCCCCACCCGGGCTAATCTCATAGCCTCCCTCAGCTTCACGGGCCCGATTAGTGCTTGCGCCTCCGTCCTTAGGTATGCCCCTAGCCCCATAAGTTCCTCTAAAGTAACTCCATATAGCGGATCTCCTGGCTGTCACGGGGTAGCCACAGACTCTTGGCACACAGCCTGCCAGTGAGCATTAAACAACAACTGTTGATGCTGGGTAAGCACTAGCCTCATGAGGCTTTTAATATCCGATGGCAACAGTATGTTTCCTCCCCACAAATAATTGAGCATCTGACGAGTTGGTTCTCTGTGGATACCACACTCACAGTGGCATGGAGCTGTGCCAGCCATTTCCAATCTATAGTAGTGATAGTTGCTTGCAAGCCTTCAGCAGGATTTGGTGTGTAAACCACTGGACAAGCCACCTCCAACAAGGCATCAGCAGCCGGTCTGTCGCCTGCAACTATCGCCTGTCTTGTAATTTCTTGCCATGCCTTACACCTTTCGTTAGCAATTCGCACCGCCTCGGGGTCAAGCATTTCCTTTGTTCTTTCCCCACCGTCCTCTCCAGCCAGAGGGGGGGGCAATCCCTCGCTGCCAGTGGAGGCACAGAAGGAGCGGCTTGGGCTGCTGGGGCGAAGGCCGTCCCCGCTGGCAGATACACCGTGTGAGTTGCTGGGGGCAGGGGATAAGCGGACATAGACGCTGCGGCCCCGCTATTCTCACTAGGAACAGGCATTCCCAATCGGGCGGAGGCTGCCTGAGCAGCCTTCTGCTCTGCCTGGTACTGTTTTAATGCATTAGCAGCTATCCGCCAAGTTTTAGACAACTTTTTTGCAGTTTTACACTCATCTAACACAGCTTCCCACAACTTATCCCCAAATCTACGCCACTCTAACTCCTCAAAGACCTGACTGAGGTCTGCAAAGCCCCCTTTTGCAACTCCATATGCAAGCAATCCCGGGAGTTCTTTTCCCAGGTCAATACCCTGTAATCCCCGCTTTTATAAAAAGCATTTAAAAAGGTCATACGCCGCTTGTCTCTCCATTAGCTTCTAATTCAGTCGTCAGTGCTGTTGCAGCCCTTGCAAGACGTCGGCGGCTCTTAGTCGGCTGAGACCCTTCGCTCAGGTCGCTCGGGGACGCGTAGCCCGCTCTTTCGCCTCCCGTGCTGCGTTTGGACCGACACGGAATACTGCACCGGACCGTGGTTCGCAGGTTCAAGCCCTCTGTAGGGTCCGTGTTCGGGGGCCATTTTGTCACAGTGAGGGAAACTTGGACGCTCAATATGAGTGTTTAGCAAGCTTCGTTTATTGAAGAAAGCATCAGACTTTTATGCACAACAAGTAATAAGCTCATACATATTCGGCAAGCTAAGCAATCTATTGGCTATACTACAATATCAGCTCTTCCTCACACCTTAGGGGTTACATCTTTCTTTTCTCATGTCTCTCTCACTACTTGTTATTGTACCACAGCTATGCTCAAGGACACAGTGTTTTGCAGGTGCAGGGACCCAGATTAGCTGCATCCTCCCGATTCTTGGTCCAGAACGTGGCCCCTGTCACGTAGCCATTCCTCCATATTGGGCTGCTCAGAGACGTCTGAGTGCACAGCCTGCTCCCCGTGTAAGTAAAGGTTTGAAGTTTTGCCAGCAGCTGTCGGCTGAGTGTGGCTGGTGGCAGAGCGGGGGTCCCCTGGTTGATAGGGGGACCAGGGATGGGTTCACTGTTTAATTGCATGACCACTAGCGGCTCTAGGAGGGGCCAAGTGAATCTAGATCTTATTCCTATTATTCCACCTACTGCTATTGTGTGCTTGCGCTGTCCAGACATTGCTAGTGTGTGAGTCTGTTTGTGATTGTGTGAGTGAGTAGCTTAAGTGGGCTCAGTTATATGAAAGGGGGAGCAAGCCAGTGTGTGTACCCACGGCTGGGAGGTGGAGTTCTACCTGTGTCTTTGGCGGCTGAGCGGGCCCCAGGGAGGCGGCTGAGAGGCACCAGCCAGGGCGGCTGTGGGGGCAGATTGAGCCCTGCAGGGAGGTGGCTGGTGAGAAGTGTAGAAGTGTGGGTGAGGACAGGTATTGTTTAGATATGGTGATTTGTACTTTCCGTCATGGCTAGACGAATGGAGGGAGTTCCTCTATCCCAGTGGTTTGGGCTTGATCCCTGGGAGTTTGTGAGTCCTGTGAATCATTAGGTAGATAGAGGAGGTGAATGAGTTTATTTAGAGGGTCTTTATTGGACTTCGGCTGGTAATATAGTAAGTCTGGACAGGGAACAACCCACTGTGGAGGATTTAGAAACCCCCGAAGGGATAAATGGAATAGCTTGCCTCTGTGGGCAATTCTTGGGAGCCTTTAGCACATCAAGAGGCTGCACTCTGTGTGGGTACTATTGCAGTGCGGAGTCTGCTCGAGGTGTTGGTATTGTTGTTCTAGTAGGCAGCAGGGCATATGCCCCGAGTGCAGGCAGAGATTTCCTAATTGAGCCGATCTTGAACATCAGATTTTAATGCTTTGTCCTGGTTTAGTGCAAATTTAGGAGAAAACCTCCAAAGGGAGGCCCCTCCAGAAAGTAAACACACATGGCCCCTCCCTCCAACCGGTTTGGGAAGGATTCCTCAGAGACAAGTGGAAAGAACCTGTTTATTTAACAGGCAAAGCACCCCCCAGCACACAAAATGAACAATACCAGATGACAACACTCTTTCGCTGCTCTGAAAAAAATGATAAATTCAGAAAGTCTCTCCTGGGAGTGGTCACTGTTATCGGTCCCTCCGGTGCTGGGAATGGCTGCTGCAGGCCACAAAGTGCAAATTCTCGGTGTTTCCCAGGTCGCAGTCCAGAGCAGGCTCTAGTGGTTCCAAGAAAGGGAAAGAAAAAAACAGTCCAGGGAAAATTCGGACTGCCTAGCTAAACTAACAAGTAGAAGCAAAAGCAAGAGCAAAGCAGGAGCAAGAGCAAAGTGAAAGCAAAACAAAAAGCAAAAGCTGCCCTATGTACTGCCCCCATCTCTGTGTCCCACCAACCGTGGGGGGGAGTAAGCAGGCTGATAACGAAACAAAACAAACCTTCACTTTTCAGAGCCAGTATTGAAGGCACAGAACAGAATATCCAGCATAAACAGAACACATGATTGGGGATACAAGCATCACCCTAGGACATTCCACCCCTTATCCTCATATCGTCAACATACTACCAAACATCACATAAAATCTTGCATCTGTTCCCCCCAAAAATTACAAGCAATACCCATCATGCCCCCGTCGCATCCCCACACCGGACCACTGAATACAGGCCCCTACAGAGCTGCAGCATTTCCCACTTTCATTTTACTCACTCAAAACTCCATCTTTCACTTGCTCAGACCTTCGACACTTACACATTTCTGTCTATCTCATGTCTGTGTGGTTTAATGTACAGACAATGGCAGTAACATCCAATGAACAGTGATATTTGAATATCATTCTCACCCCACAATCAGATATCCCTGAGGTACACATTGTGTTGCTCCATCTCTCTGCATTATCCACCATGTGCAACATGGTCCCTGAGTAAAGACAACCCCACTAATGGATTTGTCTGTACTCAAGGCAGAATTGATCCATATTGTCTTCCCTAACAAACCTCTGACATGTACCACTGGGACTTTATCTCCATCTATTATATTCAGGGACTCAGACTGGGCAGGACCTGCTTGGTTGGTGGAACCTTGGGTGTTAACTAACCAGGTGGCCTTTGCTAAATGCTGCTCCCAATTTTTGAAAGATCACCCACCCAAGGCTTTCAACTGGGTTTTTAGTAGTCCATTGTACCTCTCCACTTTTCCTGCATCTGGTGCATGGTAGGGGATATGGTACACCCACTCAATGCCATGTTCCCTAGCCCAGGTGTTGATAAGGCTGTTCTTGAAATGAGTCCCATTGTCTGACTCAATCCTCTCAGGGGTACCATGCCTCCAAAGGACCTGCTTTTCAAGGCCCAGGATGGTGTTCTGGGCAGTAGCATGAGACACAGGGTAGGTTTCCAACCATCCCGTGGTGGCTTCTACCATTGTCAGCACGTAGCGCTTGCCTTGACGTGTCTGGGGCAGTGTGATGTAGTCAATCTGCCAGGCCTCCCCATACTTGTATTTGGACTACCGCCCACCATACCATAGGGACTTCACTCGCTTGGCCTGCTTGATGGCAGCACACGTCTCACAGTTATGGATAACCTGCGAAATACTGTCCATGGTTAAATCCACCCCTCGGTCTCCTGCCCACTTATAGGTGGCATCTCTACCATGATGGCCTGAGGCATCATGGGCCCATCAAGCTAGGAATAACTCTCCCTTGTGTTCCCAATCTAGGTCTGTCTTTGACACCCTTATCTTTGCAGCCTGGTCTACCTGCTCATTGTTTTGGTGCTCATTGGCTCTACTCTTGGGGACATGGGCATCCACATGGTGGACTTTCACAGGTAGCCTCCTTTCCCTGGTAGCGATGTCTTTCCACTCATCAGCAGCCCAAATCGGTTTTCCTCTATGCTGCCAGTTAGCCTCTTTCCACCTCTCCAGCCATCCCCACTGAGCATTGGCTACCATCCATTAATCAGTGTAGAGGTAGAGCTTTGGCCACTTCTCTCTTTCTGCAACGTCCAGGGCCAGTTGAACGGCTTTGAGTTCCGCAAGTTGGCTTGATCCACCTTCTCCTTCAGTGGCCTCTGTGACCTGTCGTGTGGGGCTCCATATGGCTGCTTTCCACTTCCGATTCATTCCTACAATGCAACAGGAACCATCAGTGAAAAGAGCATAGCATGTTTCCTCTGGGGGCAGTTGGTTATATGAAGGAGCTTCTTCAGCCCATGTCACTGGTTCTTGTTCTTCATCTGTGAGACCAAAATTTTCACCTTCGGGCCAATTTGTAATTACCTCCAAAATCCCAGGGCAATTCAGTTTACCTATGTGGATGTGCTGTGTGATAAGAGCAATCCACTTGCTCCATGTAGCACTGGTGGCATGGTGGGTAGAAGAAACCTTGCCTTTGAACATCTACCCCAGCACCGGTAGTCGGGGTGCCAGGAGGAGTTGCACTTCTGTACCAATCACCTCTGAGGCGGCTTGGACTCCTTCATAGGCAGCCAAGATTTCTTTCTCTGTTGGAGTGTAGTTGGCTTCAGACCCTCTGTAGCTTTGACTCCAAAATCTTAGTGGTCGACCCCAAGTCTCCCCAGGCACCTTCTTGCCAAAGGCTCCAGGACAAACCATGGTTCCCAGCTGCAGAGTAGAGCATGTTCTTCACCTTGGGTCCTGTCCTGACTGGGCCAAGGGCTACTGCATGAGCAATCTCCTGCTTAATCTGGGCAAAGGCTCGTTGCTGCTCAAGGCCCCAGTGGAAATCGTTCTTCTTGCAGGTGACCAGGTAAAGAGGGCTCACAATCTGACTGTACTCAGGAATGTGCATTCTCCAAAAACCTATGGCACGTAGGAAAGCTTGTGTCTCCTTCTTATTGGTTGGTGGAGACATAGCTGTGATCTTGCTGATGACATCCGTAGGAATCTGACGCTGTCCATCTTGCCACTTTACTCCTAGGAACTGAATCTCACGAGCTGGTCCCTTTACTTTGTTCTTTTTGATGGCGAAACCAGCTCCCAGGAGGATTTGGATGATTTTCTTTCCTTTCTCTAACACTTCCGCAGCTGTGTTCCCCCACACAATGATGTCATCAATATATTGCAGATGTTCTGGAGCCTCACCCCTTTCTAGTGCAGTCTGGATCAGTCCATGGCAGATGGTAGGACTGTGCTTCCATCCCTGGGGCAGTCGGTTCCAGGTATACTGCGCTCCCCTCCATGTGAAAGCAAACTAAGGCCTGCATTCTGCTGCCAGAGGAATGGAGAAAAATGCATTGGCAATGTCTATAGTGGCATATCACTTTGCTGCCTTGGACTCAAGCTCGTACTGGAGCTCTAATATGTCTGGCATGGCAGCACTTGGTGGAGTCACTTCATTCAATGCACGGTAGTCCACCGTCAATCTCCATTCTTCAGATTTTCGCACAGGCCAAATGGGGCTGTTGAAGGGTGAGTGGGTCTTGCTGACCACCCCTTGGCTCTCCAGCTCTTGGGTCATCTTATGGATGGGAATCACAGCATTTCGAGTTGTTCTATACTGTCGTCGATGCGCTGTGGAAGTGGCAATTGGTACTTGTTGCTCTTCTCCCTTCAGAGGTCCTACTGTACATGGATTCTCGAACAGTCCAGGCAAGGTGTTCAATTTCTTGACGCCCTCTGTCTCTACAGCCGCTATCCCAAATGCCCACCTCAGTCCTTTTGGGTCTTTGAAATACCCACTTCGGAAGTAATCTATGCCCAAAATACATGGGGCCTCTGGGCCAGCCACAATAGGGTGTTTCTTCCACTCATTCCCAGTCAGGCTCACATCAGCTTCCACCAAAGTCAAATCCTGTGATCCCCCTGTCACACCAGCAATAGAAAGAGATTCTTCCCCAACATGTGTCAATGGGATTAATGTACACTGCGCACCAGTATCGACCAAAGCTTTATATTCTTGTGGTTCAGATGTGCCAGGCCAACAAATCCACACAGTCCAGAAAACACAGTTTTCCCTAGCCTCTACCTGGCTAAAGGCAGGGCCCCTCTAAGCCTGGTTATCCTTCTTTCCTTGGACATATGTCTTGGAGGTTCCTTCAAGAGGATCTGACATGTCATCGTCATCATACCTGGCAGTTTGGCTACAGGCAACTGGAGCTGCTTTCCTTTTGGTGGAACTTCCTCTCTGAGCCTTGCCTTCCTTCAATTCACGCGCCCGTTGGGCCAGAGCAGCAGTAGATTTTCCATCCCATCTCCTCATGTTTTCTTCGCAATCACGCAGGAAGGACCACAGCTCAGCTTGTGGGGTGTATCTTCTCTCTCCATCTGGGGAACATCTGCGTTGGGTACCAGAACCTCTGGTCTGTACTGCTGAGATTTGCAGAAGGTCTTCTTTAATCTCCTCCCTGAGTTTCTTATGATTCTCCTCTATCTTGTCCTCTAATTTCTGCAGACATGTTTCCACCGTTGTGATTCTGGCATGTGTTGGGCCATGTACAGCATCTGCATATGCTTGGAGCTTCTTTGCCATATCAAGCACGGTCTCATCCCTGTCATCCCACTTCATTATGGCTAAAGCAGAAGCATATTCGTGTGGCCCAAGTCGTACAAGTTTTTGCCACATCACAGACGTGCATGGTACCAAGTCTGGATTTCTAGTTATGTCATCTGAGAAGATAATCTCTGCCATTGCCATTTCTCTCAAGTGTTGGCTCCCTTGTTCTATGGTCTTCCACTGGGTTTACTGCATATAGAGATTGTCTGCACACAGATATCTTTGTGCTACACTTTCCAGGACCTGTGCCCAGAGGCTGTGAGGGTTAGCCCCCCTCATCATTCCTTGGTCGATGACAGGATCATGTGACAGGGATCACAAATGCCTTGCTTCAGAATTGTAGCCTCGCCTGCAGCATCCCAAAGACAGACTAACCAACTAATTATAGATTCATCAGATCGTCGGGTGTAATCCTTTCTTAGGCCATGAAGGTCCTTCAGGGAAAAGGACTCAGTATTGGCTTCTGATCTTGCGCCTGTTGCTTTGACTCCTGATTTTATGTCAGAAAGCATTGAGGGTCCTTCTCCTGCATCATCATCATCATCATCATCATCATCATCATCATCATCATCATCATCATTGCTGTATACTTTCGTGAATAGATTTTGAATGATGGGACAAATTCATGCAACGCATTCCCTCAAATTCCTCACATCCATGCCCATGCACTAACAAAAGATAATCAATTGCCACTCTATTTTGTAGAGTTGCCTGTCTCACACCATGAACATCAGTTAATAAATTGCTCAGTACGAGAGAGGTAGCACGAGAGTGCTTACTCAACCAACACCCCATTTGGTCCAATTGTTTCAAGGCCGCTACTGCAGCTTCCTGTGGCAGAAGCAAAACTGTTATAAATCTCTGGCCTTTTTTTCCATGTATTAACATTATCATCACAATTGGGGTCGTATTGACTGACAGATCTTTTCCCTTTACATCTCTGTTCTCTTATGATTGTCACGTTGGGTGTCAGTAAAGAAAGTCTCCCAATGCTGCATGGACCACCTTTGACACTGGATGGGATGGCGGGCCAAATTCTGTCCCCACAAATGAAAAAGATTCCTTGCAATAATTGCAGTGGAACCTTGTTGGACGGTGTGAACATCCTTGCTGTGAAATTGCACCAAGATGTTGCATTTCTATATATAATGTGATTTGGGGTTACTTCTGTTATTTTGTCCTTATTTTGTTTCGACCCAGGAAGACTAAATATTATACAAAAATCCATCCTCACTGAGCCAAGAATTTCTGATTCTTGAGGTTCATAAGGAGCCTCAGGGAGAAATTTGGTCCAAACTCCCTACTCGTCCACCGGATTCAAAATGAATTGTGACTGTTTTAAAGGGATGTTTTCTGGAATTGGCCATTTGTCTACTGGTAATCTGACCAAACATGTTGAAAATGGCTTCCTCGGCCTTGAGTGAGTCAAAAAAAATGGTGTCCAGAACTGACGCATTGGCCAGAGTTTCCCAGACATTTTCCCTTGGTTGGCTCACTGGCAAGGCTGTGTTGCCTGAAGCAACCAGGGGAGAGATAAGACAGAAGCACAATATTTGATTGACCTTCATGCTCATCTCCCATAAAAATTCCCAAACCTCCACACAACCCTCCCTCACAAAACCCAGTCTATATATTTTGCACGCGAGATGTAAAGATGACTGATGTCTGCAATGTCAACTGCAATCTTGACACTGGTTCATGTCTGCATGCTTGCTTCACTGCTCCCAGGTTTGACGCCTGCTTCTTTCTGGACTCGATATGGTTTCACGTGTTTTGCCGGAATCCACTTCAGTCCTGCACCTGTGAAGACACAAGCATACCCTTTGCCCCAGGTTATTAGTTGGAATGGTCCTTCAATTTGCCCTGTCTCTAGGTTCCTGATCAAAACTAAAGGATTTCTTTAGTTTCGCCTGGCTACTATTTGAAAAAGGCCTAGCAATTGGTGGAGCAGGTTCTGCAAAGGAGCTGTTTAAAAAGTTTAGAACATACAAAGCTTTGTTCAGTCGCATCTGAGGCATAGCCTCTGCCTCTCCCCTTTTCTGTTTATCCAAAAGACATTTCAACATGCTGTGTGTCCTCTCAATGATAGCTTGGCCTGTAGGAGAATGAGGGATGCCAAAACTATGATGAACATCCCATTTTTTTAAAAATGTGTCTAATGTTTTTCCTCTATATGTTGTGCCATTGTCGGTTTTTACTTGTTGAGGAACACCTAATGATGCAAAAGCTTGCAAAAAATGCTGACACGCATGTTTCGCTCTTTCACCTGTGTGCAGGGAAGCAAAGACTGGGCCTGAGATGGTGTCCACTGACACATGAACATTTTTGAGTCTGCCAAAAGTTGGGTATTTTGTGACATCTGTTTGCCATAATTGCAGGCTCTGCAATCCTCTCAGATTGACCGCTCCTGTTGAGACAGGAGGTTTTACAAGCTGACAACCAGGGCAAGCACTTATGATGGCCTTCCCTTCGTCTTTGGAAATGTGAAATGTGCGCACGAGTGCTTGTGTATTTTGATGAAAAAATGCATGACTCAATTTCGCCAGCTCAAAAATGTTCAGCAAGGTGTTTGAAAAGATCATGGTCAGTTCGTCTGTTCATGCGTTTCCTTCTGCTAAAAATCCTGGAAGAGAAGAATGAGATCTGATGTGAGAGACAAAGTATTTATGTTTTCTCTGTTGTATTACCCTCTGCATGCTCACAAGATAACAATACAAATCCTCATTATCAACTTCTTTCAGAAGGGACCCCTCTATTCTTTTGACTATGCTAGCTACATAGGCTGAATCTGTGATTAAATTGAGAGGTTCTTGGAACAATTGGAATGCTCTGACCACTGCTGCTAATTCCACAATTTGAGGTGAGCCCTGTATTGTTTGACTATCTGATTCCCACTCTTTTGTGGTTGCATTTTGCCAAGTTATGACTGATTTATGTGTTTTCCCTGAACCGTCGGTAAACAATGTTATCGCATCCAATGGTACTTCACTTATCATGGGTTTTTCCCTGAAACTTAATTTTGTTTGCAGCAGTTTGTGGCCTGGAAAATGACTTGAACAAACACCTGGATAGTCTAACAATGCAATTTGCAAGTCCTCTGATTTTTGCAATGCCCAATCAAGATAATCTTTTTTCAAAGGCAGGTAAATTGTTGCAAAATCTTTGCCTGCCATGGCTAACAATCTGGCTCTGGCCCTGATTATAATCTGGGCTGTCATTTCCAATGTGGTGAAAATTGTTTTGGGAGATCTGTAGGGTAAGAAAATCCACTCTATTATACTTTTGACCAGTCCCATTGGAATATGAGACCATACAGTTGTATTTTTTCTCCCAAGACTGCAAGGAGAAATGGTTGCATCATTACAAAACTATGCGCTTGTCTTTGTTGAAGAGCTTTGGTGATCTTCTCAAGGGCACCACGAGCTTCAGGTGTGAGAACTCCGGGGAATCTGATGTTGGTCTCCTTTTAACAGATTGAAAAGCAGTGAAAGTTCATCATTTGTGATCCCCAAAACTGGTCTGATCCAATTGATGTCTCCCAAAAGCTGTTGTAAGTCCTGTAGATTGTTGATTTGAGTCCTAATTTGTATCTTCTGCGGTCTTATTGTCTGTTCTGTGACTTTCCATCCCAAGTAACTCCATGGTGAGACTTCTTGGATTTTTGAGGGGGAAACTTCCAGTCCGGCATTCTGGACTTCCACAATCACGCTGTCATGAGCGTCCCGCAGCTCTTGATGCATTAGTGCTGCAATGAGCAGATCATCCATATAATGAATGATCAACGCCTGTGGAAGTTTTTTCCACACCAGAGATAGGGCCAGTGCCACAAACCATTGGCAAATGGTCAGCGAATTCTTGAGGCCTTGCAGAAGAACAACCCAATGATATCTCTGCAAGGGTTCCTGCCTGTTGATGCTTGGGACAGAAAATCCAAATTGGGGAGTGTCTTCTGGATGAAGCGGGATGTTGAAGAATCAATCCTTGAGATCGATGATCACAAGTGGCCACTCTCTCGGAATCATTGAGAGAGATGGAAGTCCAAGCTGAAGTGCTCCCATCTCTTCAATGACCTCATTGATTTTCCTGAGGTCATGGAGCAATCTCCATGAATCTGAAGACTTCTTGTGGATCACAAACACTGGAGAGTTCCAGGGACTAGTTGTTGGCTTGATGTGACCTTTTTGCAATTGTTCTTCAACTAGTTTTTTGAGAGCACTCAATTTCTTTTGTTCAAGGGGCCACTGATCGACCCAAACAGGATCATCAGTCTTCCAGGTCAACTTCAAGGTGGTGAGTGCCACAGTGACCCCCATTAAAAATCCATCTCCATTTTCATCCCCCATTGGGATAAAATGTCTCTTCCCCATACTGTGATGGGCTTTTGCATGATGATGGGATGAATTATGGCTGTCTTCCCTCCTGGCCCTGAAACAACAATGGGGTTTTCACTTTGCAGGAACAGTGTGTTTCCTCCGATGCCTGAGACAGCGCCCAAGGGTGTTCTCAGGTTCCACTCTTTGGTCCAAAAGAGGTAGGAGATGACTGTGACATCTGCACCTGTGTCCAGCATGCCTGTGATGGAAATAGTTTTGTTGCCGCATGACAAGTTGCAAGCAATCACGGGTCGATCATGACCTATTTGTTTTACCCAGGTGGCATGGATGTCCACGTCTTCATGACAGGTAGAATCTGCTGACCCATCACTGGCATGATTTGTTCTGTCACATGAGGTGGCAAAGCAATGGCCTTGGCTATTGGAGTATTTTCTGGGAGAATCAATGGAGGACGTAAAGCTTGTGCCAAAACTGATAGTTCTTCATTTTGATTTGCCGAAACAATCGATGGATAAACAATGAGCCCTAAAATGCTGCATCTGTCTTTGTCTATAATTAAAAAGTCCTGCCTCTTCCACGATGTTCCAGTGACCACTGTGGGGATCACAGTGTAATTGTCATTAAAAAAGCATACTAATTTGGATGCGGCCAATTCACATTGTGTGCTTGGGGGTAATAATTCTGGGTCGCTGAGGAATTGACAAATGGCTCTACTGATGGAATCTGATTGATGTTCCCCAATGGTATATTCCCACCGGGAACCCCTGTGTGACCTGTGGCTGAGGCACAGCCACAATTTGTGTCGTGGAGGATTGGTGTCCCGCACTCTTCTTCGAGTTTCCTGGAATGGGTGGAGGTTTTCCATCTACATCCATTTTGAAGTAACAATGGTTTGCATGATGTTTTCCTTTTCTACATCTGGGACAAAGACTTGGCGCTTTTGGGATTTTCACTGATTCTGGACGTATTTTCCACATTTGAAGCATGGCTCTCCAGCAAATGTTGTTGCGATCGCTTGTGCAGAACTTGCCTGTTGAAGAACTAGACAAAGTGCTTTGAGTGTTTTCAAGAATTCTTCTCACTGGTCTTGAATTTTTTCCGACTTGTTCCGTCAAAATGCCTGTTTGAATTGTTGCAATGTGCTGAGGTGCACCTACCTTGCTGCATGCTTCTGTCATGTCAGTTATGGTTAGTTGGCCAGGCATGGCACTGATGATGCGTTTGCAGTCTGCATTGGCGTTTGCAAAAGCGAAACTTTGAAGTAAGTGTGGCTTCGCCACTTCATCACTTACTTGTCAGTCCTCTGCTTGCATGAGATGATCGATGAATGAGGTGAAAGGCTCAAAGAGACTTTGCTTCACTTCTGTGTAAACACCTTCTGGAGTTCCAAATGGTTGGATTTGCAAAATTGCCTTTTGGGCTGCCTCTTTGATGTCCGTGATCACTTCTCAAGGCAATTCTACTGACTGGTCTTCCGGCTTATCGTGTGGTTCATCCCTTGCTAGTTGAGCCAATGTGAGACCTGTGTGTGGCCCTCCTGCATATCTGTTTCTCAGCTAAGCGATAGCCCTTCACCATCTCACATCCCACAGCAGGAGTTGTGAGTCTGTAAAAATTGTCACGGCAATGTACCTACAGTCAAAAGGCACCAAGTCATAATTGTTGAAGATGCCTCTCAAGAGCTGCTTAAAATATGGTGAACCAAGTCCTTCTTTTCTTGCAGCATCTAAATCTTTCAAGACCTGATGATCCAAAGGTTCCCATCCGGGGTTTTCATTTCTTCTTCCATACCTCACTGGCTATCTAGATCCGGTATTTCATAATCTCTGTCTTGTAATGCTGACTTTCTGACATTGGCCCAATTCGTTGATGAAGCATCTCTTAGGATTCTTCTGGGAATGGGGACCAAATCCACACCTGTATCCAGTGGGCTTGCAATTTGCCTGGATGCACCTTCTTCTGGCCCGAAGGGTGCATGCATCCCAGGCATCCCTCCCCCTTCACTTTGAGGGGAGGAAAAAGGGGTTGCAGGCTGTGGCTGCCAGGGAATTGAGGAAGCAATGGTTGATTTTGTTGTCTGCGTTGGTATTGTTGGAACAGAGCGGGGATGGTGTTTCTGTGATTGAAAGAGATGAGCACACTCCTGGAGTTGGAGAAAAAGTTGATTTACAAAACCTTGAGAAAATGAAAAAAATCGTGGTTTGGTTGAGGAACTGGATTGTTGCCCTGTAAGCCAAGTCTTCGGAGCAGGCACGTAAAAGGCTGAAGTGACCGATGATGTCCAAAAGCCAGGTGGTTCTTTAGATGACATAGGAATGCTTTGTCCTGCTGTGATGGAGCCGATGTCTTCATCACTGACATCATAGGTTGCAGGGAATTGTTGCTGTAGAGCATCCATGGCTTGAGTGCTGGTCCACTGTTCAGTGTGTGTTGTGTCCTGGTCGGTCATTCCCATTTTGCCTGGAAAGATGACTATTGTGTCTTGGTCTTCTTCTGCAAGAGAAGCTTTGAGGGCTTTAATTGTTTGTTGCCGATTAGGCATGTCCTGCATTACAATAATTTTGCATTTTTTTTGAAGGCTTTGTAATGTTTGCTGTAATGATGTCGCAGTTCCACAAGGTGGTGCGGTTGCTCCATGGATCGGCCGAGTGATGCTCTTCACAGCAGCTGCCGCTGCTCGGAGTGGTTTGGAAGGCTCCGTTTGGCAGGGACGTGAAGGAGCGGTGTGAGCTTTTTTGGGGATGGGGTTTGCCCCAGGTCAGCAATGCTTGACTGCATCGGACGCTGGCAGGGCACAGCCACCGCTGCAGGAGAGGGAAGGGGGGCAGCTGCCATGACATCGGTGTGATGGACTCTGGGTGCGCAGGGAGCATGTGCGGCCCCTGGCTGGGACTGGGCCTGCCCAGAGTGACGGGAGGGGTTTGTGGTGACGTCAGACCCATTTGTGGTGGGTCCAGCCCTCCGTGAAGCAGCTCTGACCTCAGGGGTGGGAGGGGGAGGGACCTGGATGACATCAGCTGGCCCTGGAACCGGTTTAACTGAGTGGAGAGGCGAGACGGGCCCTTTTGATGTTTTTTTTGGAGGCTGGGTGGCAGCGGAGGCTGTGGTTGGCCCGCCAAGAACTGAAGGCATTGCCAGCGAAGCCTTGGGCACCTGTGATGCCTCCCTGGGCGGGGAAAGGGGAGGGGATATGGGGATATGGAAAACGGCGGTGAACGGGGCAGCGCTTCAAACCCCGCCCCCCTCAGAAATTTGCACAGATGTAAGAAATTCAAAAAAAGACATATCATCTTCCTCCTCTTTACCGAGGAGTAGTCTAAACTTGGGCGTTTGTTCTTTCTCGGGGTCTGCTTGGGCCGCGGTATCACGATTATCCTCCTCCTCCCTTGAATCTCTTCCCTCCTCCCCTTCCGAGTCTCCTCCCACCTCCATCTCCTCTCCGGAAAAGTCGCCCTCTTCCTCAGAGGGAGTGTCCTCCCCCAGGGCCTGGGGGGGGGAGGGAATTTTGCGGGCGATCACAAATTTCTGGAGAAGTCTCTGGGGATTTGGGCAGGGGGGCTCTGGGCTGATGCCCTTCTGCCCCTGGGCAAAAGCCCTCAGCTCCCCTGAGCATCTGCAAAGGTGGATGTACAACAGATTCTGGGTATTTTGCATCATATGTCACTTTAAAAAGAGCTCTAGAAGCAGCCAACAACGCCCCTGCATTTGGGTCTTGCAGGGTGATGCACTCATATAACTTCATGCTAACATCTGCCCAAAAACAGGGTTGAAATACATCTTTTTCTTTTAGCGCTGGATAAGTTTCTTTTGTCCAAAGCAACAGGGATTCCAAATCCTTTTTTTGTACTTTTGCTGGGTGCTGATTTACTAAGCGTTTTAATTTCTGGAAAGCGTCTCTATCTTTGGTCGAGAGATTCCCTCCCATCTTGTTCCCTTTGAGAGCTGTATTATATGATAGAGATTATTCATGCTATTAATGTATAAAATACTGTAAGATCCAAACTATGTCTTTTGACCACTCCAGCCGGGAGCAGTGTCTTATTCATATTCATCTAGTTCCCGGACACATTAAGATAACAATGGGTTCTTTAACGTAAGAATGGAAACTTCCTGGGTGATAATCACCAGCTTCCCTGGGTCGACAGGACCACTCAAGAGTGATTATCGCCTCGAAGATTATATCTACCATGATGATTAACAGCACCACCCTGTTACATGTGAATACTGACTTCCCTGAAGTTCTCTGACAACATCTAGACACCTGGACTGGACTTTTGTCTAACTCTGCACATGTAAAGCCCCGGTTCTGCATGTGAAGAGACACAAAGAACATTCGGTCATCTCTGCCTCAGACAGAATAAACTGTATAAGAGCTTGCTGCGCAAAGCAGCATTTGTGAACAGGGGAGACTCTGACACCCGGAGGTCAGATCTGTGTTCACCCAGCGCCGAACCCGGGCTCAACGCTGCCCTTGGCTGTGGTGGTTTTTGACGATCGGAATTTGGTCTCATGGACAAATTAATAAATCATTGCTAAATTTTCTTATAAGTTTGGCTCTCATATTTGATCATTTATAACAAGAGCTTACCGAATCTGGAGTTCAGCTATCAATCCCGATTTCTGTCCTGCAGAGCACGGGGTCCTAATCCTCTGGCCACAAGGAATTAAGATGTCTGATAGTCGAGTTGTTTCACCTCTGGAGGAATTTGGCTGGGATGGCTCCATTCCAGGGGATCGTGGGATGAATTCTTCTGAGATGAGTGACTCCAACACTGGGCACCAGTTTTTGGGGTACCTGTTGCCGCTTCCCCAACTTCTGAGTCTCAGGCTGGGCCCTCCCAGGGGGCTCCCCTGTTGGAACGGTTTTGTGTCAGGAAAGAGAGACGTACTGGAGTTTTTTGGTCTTCAGGTTCTTGTTTATTGTTATCTAAAGTTTTGCACGCTGTCCACACCAGGCTCAGTGCACTGGAAAAACACCGCAAAAATGGCTAACAATCTCTTGTTACAAGGTCTTTTAAGACTAAACTATCCAATTAAGAACTGACACCTAGATTATTTCCCCTTTTAACCCAATACCTGATCCGTAAAAGCCCGCAATGTGGATTTTTCCACCCAATTACAAAATGCCACCCAAACCCATGAAGAAGGAGGAAGAAGAAACATGAAGAAGCAACCCAGGATGACACCCTGTGCCCTCCATCTTGCTTCCATCTACAACATACTAAAAATCCCAAAACCTGAATTTCTCACCTAAGTGATACACCTACACTACTCTCTACAATCTACTTCACACTTTAGTGGATTCTAGTGTATCTTGAAGTTTAGGAAACATTCTCCATGAATGAGGGTCAAAGTCAGTGCTCCCCTGGGGGTCAGGGCACCCCAGAGCAGGCAGAGAAATATTCCCAGTGCCCTGGGTTTCCACAATTATCCACTGGTCTATCGATCTTGTCTGTGCACTTTCTGCTTCTAGTGCTAGTAGCAACAGCCATTGGTTGAGGCTTACTATCTGGTTTAGCTGCTGGCTTTGAGCCTGGGGTGTTGGCTGTAGCCTGAGTGACTGGGATAGCTGTTGATTTATCTCCCTGACCCCCTTCCTTTGTCTGCTGCCTGACAGTATCTAGCAGTGTACGATAAGCATATGCCAGGGCCCAACTCACTGCAATGATCTTTTTCTCCTTAGTCTCATCCTGGTATTTCTCTTTCAGGTATTTCCCCACCTCAGCTGGGTTCTGAATTTGTTCGTGTGGAAAGTCCCAGACTATAGGGTCAGAGAATTCCTTCAGGATTTGGCCCATATACTCCCATTTCCCACACCACTTAGGATTTTCCATGCCTGGGTCTACTCCTGGGTCAGGGGTCTCATCAGCTCATCTAGAAATCTCAGCCCTCATTCTAGAGAAGGTGCAGACTGTATAGACGAAGCTTACCAGACTGAATACCAGAAAGATGGTCTCTTTAACATTCAGGGGAAACTGAACATTCTCCAATAGTGATGTAACAGATTCAGAGGCGAAGAAGGAAAGCAAAGGCTGAGAAGCCTCATCCCTTGCTCCTCCTCTAACAAATTGGATGCATAACCATAGCCATGAAGCATTCATACCTGGAACAGACCCCAGCACCTTTATACACTTCTTACAAGTCATTACCACCAGGCCCAGCAGGATAGCTATTCTGGTCACTGATCCTCTGCTGTAAAAACGACGTATTATGGGCAATACTAGACCTATTTCAGGATAAGAAAATAAACCTAGGGACCTTAGAGGTATTAAGATCTCAAAAAAACCTAGGGACCAGAAAAGCATGCAAGCCTTCACCCCAAGAGACATTATGAATTCAAAAAACATGGCTATTAACTGTTTTATAACAACACAGAGAAATGGCAACCAAAATGCACTCAAAACTGGGTTTTTGCCACTCTCTCTCGAGTCCCACATGTTGAGCGCCAAAATTTGTCCTGGTTTAGGGCAAATTTAGGAGAAAACCTCCGAAGGGGGCCCCTCCAGAAAGCAAACCCACAGGCCCCTCCCCCCAACTGGTTTGGGAAGGATTCCGCAGAGAGAAGTGGAAAAAACCTGTTTATTTAACAGACAAAGCAACCCCAGCACACAAAATGAACAATACCAGATGACAAAACTCATTCACTGCTCTGAAGAGATGACAAATTGAGAGAGTCTCTCCAGTGGGTGGTCGCTCTGTTATCAGTCCCTCCAGTGCTGGGAATGGCTGCTGCAGGCCACAAAGTGCAAAACCTTGGTGTTTCCCAGGTCTCAGTCCAAAGCAGCTCCGAATGGTTCCAAGAAAAGGGAAAGAAAAACACTCCAGGGAAAATTCGGACTGCCTAGCTAAACTAGCTAACAAGCAAAAGCAAGAGCAAAAGCAGGAGCAAAGAGCAAAAGGAGTCGACTGTCAGCCTCCTCTTCCCATTGGGTTTTCAAACTGGCCACACTGGTGAGTTGAAAGGAGAATGAGTATTAACTATAACTCCTTGGTCTCACAAGTCCTGTATAACTGGTTTGATACCCTCTATGGCACCAGAAGGTAGAGGGCATTGATTTGCATTAGTAATGTTGCTAAACGGTACGGAGGGTGCATCTTGGAGCAGTCTAATGTTAAGAGGTGTGTGGAAGAATGGCTACGTGACAGGGGCCACGTTCTGGACCAAGAATCGGGAGGATGCAGCTAATCTGGGTCCCTGCACCTGCAAAACACTGTGTCCTTGAGCATAGCTGTGGTACAATAACAAGTAGTGAGAGAGACATGAGAAAAGAAAGATGTAACCCCTAAGGTGTGAGGAAGAGCTGATATTGTAGTATAGCCAATAGATTGCTTAGCTTGCCGAATATGTATGAGCTTATTACTTGTTGTGCATAAAAGTCTGATGCTTTCTTCAATAAACGAAGCTTGCTAAACACTCATATTGAGCGTCCAAGTTTCCCTCACTGTGACAAAATGGCCCCCGAACACGGACCCTACAGAGGGCTTGAACCTGCGAACCACGGTCCGGTGCAGTATTCCGTGTCGGTCCAAACGCAGCACGGGAGGCGAAAGAGCGGGCTACGCGTCCCCGAGCGACCTGAGCGAAGGGTCTCAGCCGACTAAGAGCCGCCGACGTCTTGCAAGGGCTGCAACAGCACTGACGACTGAATTAGAAGCTAATGGAGAGACAAGCGGCGTATGACCTTTTTAAATGCTTTTTATAAAAGCGGGGATTACAGGGTATTGACCTGGGAAAAGAACTCCCGGGATTGCTTGCATATGGAGTTGCAAAAGGGGGCTTTGCAGACCTCAGTCAGGTCTTTGAGGAGTTAGAGTGGCGTAGATTTGGGGATAAGTTGTGGGAAGCTGTGTTAGATGAGTGTAAAACTGCAAAAAAGTTGTCTAAAACTTGGCGGATAGCTGCTAATGCATTAAAACAGTACCAGGCAGAGCAGAAGGCTGCTCAGGCAGCCTCCGCCCGATTGGGAATGCCTGTTCCTAGTGAGAATAGCGGGGCCGCAGCGTCTATGTCCGCTTATCCCCTGCCCCCAGCAACTCACACGGTGTATCTGCCAGCGGGGACGGCCTTCGCCCCAGCAGCCCAAGCCGCTCCTTCTGTGCCTCCACTGGCAGCGAGGGATTGCCCCCCCCTCTGGCTGGAGAGGACGGTGGGGAAAGAACAAAGGAAATGCTTGACCCCGAGGCGGTGCGAATTGCTAACGAAAGGTGTAAGGCATGGCAAGAAATTACAAGACAGGCGATAGTTGCAGGCGACAGACCGGCTGCTGATGCCTTGTTGGAGGTGGCTTGTCCAGTGGTTTACACACCAAATCCTGCTGAAGGCTTGCAAGCAACTATCACTACTATAGATTGGAAATGGCTGGCACAGCTCCATGCCACTGTGAGTGTGGTATCCACAGAGAACCAACTCGTCAGATGCTCAATTATTTGTGGGGAGGAAACATACTGTTGCCATCGGATATTAAAAGCCTCATGAGGCTAGTGCTTACCCAGCATCAACAGTTGTTGTTTAATGCTCACTGGCAGGCTGTGTGCCAAGAGTCTGTGGCTACCCCGTGACAGCCAGGAGATCCGCTATATGGAGTTACTTTAGAGGAACTTATGGGGCTAGGGGCATACCTAAGGACGGAGGCGCAAGCACTAATCGGGCCCGTGAAGCTGAGGGAGGCTATGAGATTAGCCCGGGTGGGGCTTGATAGGGTGAAATCCCCAGGGGGTATTCCCTCATACATGGGAATTAAACAAGGAAGAGAAGAGCCATTTGGGTTGTTTATTGACAGAGTGGCGAATGCTATTCAGACAGCAGGGGGCCCTGAATATATGCACGGAGCACTACTAAAGCAATGTGCCCTACAAAATTGCAATCCCACCACTAGGGGTATACTTGTCACACTCCCTGGTGCCTGGACTGTTGAGGAAGCTTTAGAACGAATGGCTCAGGTGACGGTGGGGCCGCAGGCTATGTTAGTGGAAGCAGTAAGAGATTTGGGAAGTAGTTTCAGGGAGCAGGCGCAGGCGACGCAGAGTCAGGTGTTGGCTGCCCTTGCCCCCTTGCAAGCGTCGGTAAATCGGCTTCAAAGAAAAGGACCATCACGATTCCGATGCTTCTGCTGCGAAACTGCTGGCCATATGCGATGGGATTGTACAATGAGAGCTGTGTGGTGCCGGTGCTGCAAGTCCGACGCACACAATGAGTCAGCCTGCCGGCACGTCTCAGGAAATGGGAAGCCCAGTGGGAGTGGTCGCCCCGCTCCGACACAAGTGGCGGCCCAGAGTCCAAGCACCTTCTCAGCACAAGCGCCTCCTCCCTCCTCCCCACAACCAGCGGAAGCCTCGGGTTGGACCTGGCAACCTCAATAGACTGCACCTTAATATAGACTGCAAACGCAAACCGCAGCGTATCCCAACAGGGATTAAGGGCCCTGTTACAGCCTGTGGACAAACCGTGGGAGCTTTGTTGATTGGACGCTTGTCTGCCAGCATGTCGGGACTTATTATTCTTGTTGGACTAATTGATGCTGATTATACAGGTGAAATACAAATAATGGCACAAACACTATTCCCACCATTGTTTATTCCGGAAGGATCACGAATTGCTCAATTAATCCCCTTGCCTCAATTAACTGGAGGGACTGTACCACTTGGCAAGCAGCAACGTGGTGAAGGTAGTTTTGGTTTTACAGGAACAATGGCATTGTTAACAGTGGACTTAAAGCATCATCGTAGAAAACATATTGACGTCCAGTATCAGGGTCAAACCATCACCCTGGTTGCGCTCCTAGACACCGGTGCAGATGTCAGCATCATAGGGATGCAGAAATGGCCACCCCAGTGGCCCACCCATGCGGAAAATGCCACAGTTGCAGGAGAAGGAGGACTCTTTGCGGGACACTAGCACAGTCATTTTTTTTCCTAGGGTAAACTTGCGTGCTTCTTGAATATTCAGCAGGACTGCTGCTACAGCTCTGAGGCAACCAGGCCATATTTTGGCTGTTGCATCTAGTTGCTTGGACAAGTAAGCAACTGCCCTCCAGTATGGACCCAAGTCCTGAGCCAGTATTCCCAGGGCAATTCCCTTTCTTTCATGGGAAAATAGAAAGAATGGTTTACTTACATCTGGAAGTCCTAAAGCTGGAGCTGACACGAGGGCACTCATTAGCTGGTGAAAGGCCCGTGTGGCTTCCTTTGTCTACTGGAGGTCTGTGTTTCCATTGGCAATAAGAGCATAGCGGGATCTGACAAGCAGTCCATAATTATAAACCCACAGCCGGCACCACCCTGCCATACTTAGAAAGGTTCGGAGTTCCTTTATTGTCTGGGGTTTCGGGGTTTGGCATATGGCTTCTTTGTGAGCCTGCGCTAAAGTCCATTGCCCAGCACTCACCTCGTACCCCAGGTGATTACTTTCTGTTTCACTATCTGTGCCTTTTTCTTTGATACTCTGAATCCTTGGGGTCCTAGGAAATTCAAAAGGCTTACCGTCCAGGCCACACATGCTTCCTTTTTCCGAGTGGCTACTTGAAGATCATCTACGTACTGCAACAGCCTCTCTTCTTCCTGTGGAGCTTCCCAGGACTCTGGATTTTTGCAAGTTGTTCTCCAATCAGAGTGGGGGAATTTTTTGAAGCCTTCCAGCACATGGACCATGTAAGCTGTGTTTTGCACCTCTTTTAGGGCTTTCCCATTCAAATGCAAAAGTTTTCTGGCTGGCTTTGTGGATAAGGAGGCAAAAGAAGGCATCTCTCAGGTCTAAAACAGTAAACCAGGTTAGCTCAGGTGTTAAACAAGTTAGTAAAGTATATGGATTTGCTACCAGAGGGTATAAATTCTTTGTTATCTTATTGACAGCCCTCAATCCAGTACTATCGATTATTGGGCTGATTTCTTCCCTATCTTCTTTTCAGGGGGTACTGCTTAATTCTCACAGGTTGTGTTCCTTCCTTAAGCTTGATTACTATGGGGGGGGGGGGGCTTTCTTTACCCTCCTTGATACATCAGAGGCCCATACCCCTGAAAATACGTATTTACTTATTCTAATATCTCTTTACTAATTTCCTTTATTTCAATGGCTGTTAATGTTAAGCCTAACATCTTTCTATCATTTGCCTCCAGAGTAACCTCCCCATTTGAGAATGTTTAGCGAATTGGGCATATACAAAAGCTTCTAAGTACACGTTACTTTAAAGGTTTGCAAAAGTATGCCTTCTCAGACAGGCTAGTTGTTCCCCACACTACAACATTCTCCACAGGTGCTAAAGCTTTATTTAAACCTGAATATATGCTCCCTGTATCAACTAAAATTCTACCCTTTTCCTTTCTTCTAGTCTCACTGCCTCTCACAAAGGGCTCTGTTACCTCCTAGTTCTGGATGAAATTAGACTGCCAGGAGGGGGATGGGTGTGAATGGGTATACCTTTGGAGCCTGAGTCTTCTTCCCTTTTGTGGGGAGTCCGCCTTATCCTCCCTTACCTTAGGGAGGTGATAAACTTTGATGATAAACTTTGCCTGACTTCATACATTTCTATCTTATGCTGCATGCGGAACAACACGTTTGATTTGCCTTCTCTTTGCTTTGTTTTCTTTTTCAAGATCTAACACCAATAGGTCAGAGGGAGCTCTGAACCCACAGTTACTCTGCCATTCTGGGTGATTTCTTAAAGCAAAAAACACATCAGCATACGGGACCTTATACCATTTACCTTCCCATTTTAAAATAGCACTAACTGCAATAAGGTATTATAAATATTTTTATTTTCTGAGCCCCCCCTACTGGCAGCTTTCTCTCAGCGAGCCCCTCCCAAAAAGGGGCTAGTTCAGGAACTTCTTTACTCGGGTTAGTTCTCATTATCTCCTTCTCTTAATACTGTCTTGTTTCCACCCAAACCTCACAGTGTCTTTTCTCAGTTTTTCCTCACACACAGACCTCCAGGTGGCAGGTATCAGATGTGATCCTCCACACATAAACTTTAAGATCTCAGGTTCTGAATTGGCTGGATCAGGAACTTTTAATTTACACTTGAGGCACAGAACAGCAATACCAGCGCCTCGCCTCTCACAAACTCTGCATTGCACATAAGGTGCCACCCTCTCAATGCACTAAAAGCCCTCGGGAATTGCCTGCAGGCTATTCTGCTTATCATTTCGGCGTTTATCACTTAACCTCTACGGCAGGTTGTTCTTAGTATAAACTTACTATATTACTAGCTGAAGTCCCATAAACTCATTTGTCTCTTCTATCTAAACTCTGTTTTACAAAATTTCAGTCTTTTCTAGTTCTCCTCTCGCACAATCTAAGTAAAGCATTGTTTCTACTGACACTCACTTTACTGCCTTGCAAAAGGCTGTGCTTGTTACAGCAAAAACTCTGATATGCCCACAAACACAAACACAGACACTCACCCCCACCCCCACCCCCCCCCCCCCCATCTCAAATTCACGAGAGTCAGGGCTTGAATTGCTGTGGGAGGGAATTCTTGGAATTCCTTTAATTCGTTTTACTACAGTTAAACATAAATCGCCATACCGTAATTTTTCTGTGTAAAATGCTACACTTGTAGCAAACAAATCCTAAAATCTCTACAAACACCACTATACAATCTTAAGAATCAAATTGCCACAATGCAGGGGAAGAACCACACAAACTCCCTGGGAAAGGGCATATCTCTCAAAGTGCCCACTTTTCTCAACACAACAGAGCATACAATGTTACCAAATTGACTCAAAACGAGTAATTTCCAATCAAAGAATTTATTAATTATTGAAGCAGCTATACTACGTAAGCAAAGGCTCAGCGCTGGGCGACAGGGGAGTCTCCGCTCCACCTACTGCCGCACCAACTAGTTTCTGATTCAGTCCTTTTATCCTCTCCATCCTTCAGGAGTCCATGTTATCTCGGAGTTCTCTGTGCCTGTGCTGGTTGTTGCTAGAGGGTCATCCTTCTGTCTCCTGGTGGTCGGTGATAAAAGGCTGCGGAGTCCTCCTCAGCTGCGTCTTCTTCACCCTATGTTTTTATTTGGTGACTTCTCCGTGGAAAATTACCAAAATCTTATGATTAACGCAATATGTGCCCTATCAAGCAAGCAAATGTCCTGCCTTGCAGACTGTTTATCTGCCCCTGCCCCTTCCCCAGCTTTTCCCTGGTCGTTATCTCTGTGAGTTATCTGCTTGTACCATTTGTCAGCGGGAAAGGTTTCCCTGCTGGGTGTTAATCTGCCCCTACCCTTTCCCCAGCCTTTCCCTGTTCGTTATTTCTGTGAGTTATCTGTTTGTACCATTTGCTGGGTGGGACTATGTGTGGGCTCCTGCAACCCCTTCCCTGGTATCCTTGTAGCTCATATCTCATGAAGTAGTACAGAAATAGTCAGCAGACAACTCTTGTAACACACTGGTCTCTTTTTCGTGACGAACAAAATGTAATCCCTCATCTCAATCCCCCCTTTGTTTTGATACTCAATTTTGTTCGTCAAAACGCTCTAATTCCCTTTTGCTGAGCTCCAGAGATTCTTCTGGATCATCCATCTTCAAGGTTTCGTATTTTGTTCGTATGAGCATAAGGTGAGCAGCTTCTAATCTGCCTTTTACAATGCTAATCAATTTATTAAAAATACAAGGGCCAAACATGAGTCCCAATAGTAAGAGAAGTAGTGGACCCGCTATCGTTGATAATAAAGTTGTAAGCCAAGGAGAATAGTTAAACCAAGATTCATACCAGCTTTGGTGTTTTTCCCTTTCTCTTTGTCTTCTTTCTAGCCCCTCCCTTAGTTTTGCCATTGAGTCCCGTATAATTCCGCTCCTGTTTACATATGTGCAGCATTCTTCTCTTAAAGCAGCACATAGTCCTCCTTGTTGCAGGAATAATAGATTTAACCCCCTTCGATTTTGTAAGGCTACCTCTGCTAAGGAATCTAATGATTCTGTGAGGTCTTTGATGGAGGTTTCGATCCTCCTGAGGTCTTCATCTACAGAGGCTCTTAGTTCTTGGAATCCTCGGTGTTGCTGTATGAGTGAGGCTATTCCTGTTCCTGTCCCGGCTGCACCTATTCCTAGTAACATTGCCACAGTGAAGGTTGTGAATATTTCTCGTTTCACTATGTGGGGTCCTATATTTTGATATTGTTCATAAACGTACTCTACGGGGTGGTAAAGGACTCTGGGTACTATCAATACTTGAATACAAAAGTCACTGGATTCATTAAATCGGTCTATATTTATACATGGGGTGACTCCGAGAGTGTTACAGACCCATTTAGTATTTGCTGCTGGCAGTATCCAGCTGGCAGGTTTCTTAGGGTCACTCAAATTCCCCATAACCTGACATAGATGTCGTTTTTCCACTGGTACTCGTCCTATACATCTTCCTCTCCCCGTTACCCTTGCCAAGGTTATTCCTCTCGATTCTTCTCCTCCTTTTTTCCATAGGCACCTAGCTGGGTTGGTCCCATTTACTCGTCTGCTTTTTGCTGTTACCCCTATGGCTTCATAGAACGGGGGGTTTACGGTGTAACACAGCCAACATTCCTCAGTTAGATTTGGATGGGTCTCATTCAGGACTAGGAAAGTGGCCTGTAATATTTTCCACAAGTCCCCTTCTCCCGGGTTTTCAGGTCCTCAGGTCGAATTAGTAAAGTTTTGCTTATACATTTCTGGAAGACTAGTGGTTGGGGCTGTTTCTGATTCATTTCCATTATTTTCTCCTAGCGTTAGTTCTCCAGCTATTGCCTGGTTTGGTCCAATTGGTTCGGGGTCGTGTGGCATGGTTGTCTTTTGGATTATAAAGTGCCCCCCTCTGTCTGTCCCTGGTTCCCATAATCGGGCTCCCCACATTTTCCCTAATAACCAGACTTGGTCATGTGGTTTTGTCACATTAATGTAAATCATATTGCATGTTCCATCTAACCCTCCTTCTTTCTGGGTATATGTGGAAGTGGGCTGTGTACACCCGTATGGACCCCATCCAGTTCTGATAAACCCGTCCTCGTTCCCCCCAAAGGAGCTTACTGATACACAGTCCCAATAAGCACAGTAAAAGTGTCCTGGATAGTTACAATACCCTTTTCCCGGGTTTGAGCTTGGACAAAAATAATATCCAAACTGATTTAAACATGGATTTACAGGTATTAAATCACACAAAGTACATAAAAAGCTGGGTGCGCCAGACGTGATTTTGGTCTGGATAACATACTGGTCTTCCCATCTAATCAGTGACCATTTGAAGGGTTGATGTGAATACCCTTCTGCCCCTGAACTTGTTACAATGCACCAGAAAAGAATTAAGGCTTGTAATTTGGGGCTGTCATTGTCGGAGCTCAGGTTAAATTTTACCTTTGGTTTCCCCAGTGGTGGGTTACCAATCCTGGGGCAGGACGGCCAACATTTCCTGGACATCCCATATGGGGGTCGAGGCTTCCGACGGACTCCACTGGTTATTACCTCTCTGCCTCGCCCGACGACTCGGTTGCTGCGAGCCTCGGGGTTTACCATCTTCTCGGCAGCAGGGGTATTCTTCAGGAGCCGGATAAACCTCCCGTTTCCACTTTTTAGCACTGGCGGCCCAGTTATTAGCTTTTATTAATGAGAGGTCACGCCACAAATTGGGGGCTTTCTTCTGACACACCACTTCCAGGATGTCCAGGAGAAAGGGGATCGGTTCGTTAGGGTGGTAGCAGAACCGATCAGGATTTACCCCTTTGGAAAAGGTTTCCCACCACTCGTCAGATCCAAGCTTTACCTCCCCCGTAGCAACTCTGCTACTAAGAATGATAGAAGTTAGTCTCCTCTCTTTCTCATAGCACGGCGTGCAAATTCCCCTAGGTGTTCTACCACTCCGACAATGAGACCACCAAGGTTCGTGACACAATTTACAGGAAAAGCATACAAGGGGGTGACAGTCACATTCTAACCAGTTACACTTTAACCTTATATCTTTGTTTTGTGCTTTTTCCCCCTTCCATGGGTGCCCTTTATGTTCTAATCTCGGGGACTTAAAGTAGGGCTTTCTTAACTCGTCCTCTAAGAGTTTGCAATATCCAAGAGCCTCCCGATTCCCTATTAGCTGGGTTTGGAGATAATGGTTATCTCCAACCCAGATTACTATCCAAATCATTTATCAGTTCGTTTCAGCTTTAATTTGGTTTCTCCCGGGAGACTGCAAACCTCCCAGCTGTGAGGGGGTTTTACCGGTCCTTTTATGCGACTAGCATGAGTCTATCCTTTTTCAGCGGTTCGTATGGCTGCTTCTGTGCTGAGGAGTACTTGGAACGGTCCTTCCCATCTTGGAGTCAAGGGGTTTTCTTTCCAGCTTTTCACAAGCACCCAATCTCCTGGCTGTACCTGGTGTAAGATAAAATCTAAAGGAGGCCGTTGTGCTAACATACCTTTTTCCCATAATGCCTTTCTGTACTTTGTCAATTCCACCAAATATTTTTGTGTACATGTGTCATTAATGACAGGATGTTCGTTAGGATTTTCTAGGTTATACGGCATCCCATACATCATTTCAAAGGGTGATACCCCTAAATCAGCTCTAGGTCTTGTTCTTATATTTAGCAACGCTAGAGGAATACATTTAACCCAGGTCAAATTGGTTTCTGCTACCAGTTTGGTCAATTGCTTTTTTATTTCCCCATTCATTGGTTCAACTCGTCCAGAGCTCTGGGGATGCCAGGGGGCATGTTGTTCCCACCGTATGCCCAGAGCTGTTGCTAAGTTTTGGGTAACTTGGGAAATAAAATGCGGCCCTCTATCTGAGTCAATGACTTCTGGGACCCCGTATCTCGGGATTATCTCTTCCATCAATATTTTCGTAACTACTTTGGCTGTTTCTCTTACGGTTGGGAAGGCTTCCACAAAATGTGTTAGGTGGTCCACCAAGACCAATAAATATTTGGTTCTCCCTACTTTGGGGAGCTCGGTGAAATCTATCTGAATGTGGGAGAAAGGCCTTTTCGCTAGCGGTCGGCCTCCCTCCAGTAATTTTCTCAAATTTTTTTTTTTTTTTCTATTTACTTGTAAGCAAATTAGGCATCCTCTGGTTACTTGTTTGGCAATGTCCCAGATTCCCACACTCACATACTTTGCAGCAAAATAATCTACCAGTCCCTGTGATCCCCAATGTGGTGGTGTTTTTTTTTTTTTTTTGATGTATCTTAGTCAGTAATCTATGTGCCGCATTTTGGTGGTCCCAATGGGGGTTCTGTAGGGGCCATTTAGTGTCCGCAGCCGGGCCTTGGACATGCTGCGTGTCCCAAATACGCATTCCTTCCCTTCTTATCATATTCCGTTCTTCAGTAGAGAACAGAATGCCCAAAATGGACTGCATTTCTTCCCAGGTATAGATGTTTGGTCCTAAGAACTGGTCGACCCTCTCGGCTACCCCAAAAGGGTCCTCTAATAAATGTCCCATGTCCTTCTTAAAGTCTCGTACATCTGCCGAACTCAAGGGGACAGTAATAAATCCTATACCCGCCTGTGGTCCACCCATAGGCATCTCCCGTAGAGGGAATAGCCCCGTCTCAACCCTACTGCGGCTCCTTGTAATCGGGCCTTGGTAACCAGTTTGGTTAACCTCCCCTTGGTTACCCTCTTTATCATTGTTCGGTGCAGGTGGTTGTGGAGGTGGTGGGGCATTGGGTGCTAGCGGTGGGACATATGGGGGCAGTGCTATAATTAAGTCGCCCAAATGATTGTCCCTCTTCCCCTTTTTGTCCGGATCCCCTTTCCCTTCTCTTAATTGGAAAACATACACTTCGGGTCTTGCTACCCATATTTTGGCATAATCACTCTCCTCTTGCGAGAAGGGCTCTTTAGAATTTACTCATAGGTTCAAGTCCTGTCGAACCCAGTCTTCAGATGATCCAAACACGGGCCAAAAAACTTTTTTTTTTTGGAAATCTCTTTCCCACCCCATACTTCCATACAATAATGTATCATTCTGGCCCTATCCTTAGTCTCGGTCCCCGGGTAATGCTTCCAATTACTAAGCATAAATCCTAGGGGATTGTCCCTTGGAATGGGGGGGAGTTTGACTTGGGTTGGGGTCTTGCTTTTCCCCTGCCCCATTCATCCGGAGTGCCTTCTTTCACTCTCAAATTCCTTTTACTTCCCCTTTTTCGTGGCCCGAGCCCTCGCGGGTCTACGGGAACCGCACTACTCAAGGGTCCGCACTCACATGGAGAGTCCGGCTGCCGGCCCTCCTCTCATTCACACTTGTCCACCGCCACACTCCGGGATCCCAACCCCACCCAAACGGATTCTCTTTTATACTTACGCGTCCTGCGTCTTCGTCCGGACTCCGTGCACAGATTATTAAGGGGTTCACCGGTATAATTTGTCCTGTTTGCTTACTAGTATATATTTTAGGGTCGTCGGTGAGAGTGGCAGAGGTTCTCCCAGAGGGGCCACCCGGAAAGCACTGGATGAGGCGCCCCCCACTCTGGGTAGATCCTACCCGATCCAAACTCTCATCCGAGTCGCGGCACCAAATTGTTATAAAATTGACTCAAAACGAGTAATTTCCAATCAAAGAATTTATTAATTATTGAAGCAGCTATACTACGTAAGCAAAGGCTCAGCGCTGGGCGACAGGGGAGTCTCCGCTCCACCTACTGCCACACCAACTAGTTTCTGATTCAGTCCTTTTATCCTCTCCATCCTTCAGGAGTCCATGTTATCTCGGAGTTCTCTGCGCCTGTGCTGGTTGTTGCTAGAGGGTCATCCTTCTGTCTCCTGGTGGTCGGTGATAAAAGGCTGCGGAGTCTTCCTCAGCTGCGTCTTCTTCACCCTATGTCCTTATTTGGTGACTTCTCCGTGGAAAATTACCAAAATCTTATGATTAACGCAATATGTGCCCTATCAAGCTTAAGCAAGCAAATGTCCTGCCTTGCAAACTGTTTATCTGCCCCTGCCCCTTCCCCAGCTTTTCCCTGGTCGTTATTTCTGTGAGTTATCTGCTTGTACCATTTGTCAGCGGGAAAGGTTTCCCTGCTGGGTGTTAATCTGCCCCTACCCTTTCCCCAGCCTTTCCCTGTTCGTTATTTCTGTGAGTTATCTGTTTGTACCATTTGCTGGGTGGGACTATGTGTGGGCTCCTGCAACCCCTTCCCTGGTATCCTTGTAGCTCATATCTCATGAAGTAGTACAGAAATAGTCAGCAGACAACTCTTGTAACACACTGGTCTCTTTTTCGTGACGAACAAAATGTAATCCCTCATCTCATACAATACTTCCGCATTTACCCACATCAGCTTTCTCTGGTCCTCACACACTCTGGACACAATCAAAATAACAGCACACAGTAAAATTCTAGAGATCAAGACCAAACTAGCAGGGCAAAGGAACTCCCTGAGCTCATACTCACGGTTAAAATATGCAAAATCTACACAAATCACCACATTTAAACACAATAAATATCCTCACCGACGTTTCTCCACTTGTTCCACTTCTCCGCAGGGCACTCCCTGCCCCCACAGCCTGCCGCAGCCTCAAGTCTCACCCGGCCGCTTCAAACACAGGTAGAACTCCCCCCCCCACCATTAATCTCACTTGTTTGCTCTCTCTTTTATACACTACACACTCGCACAATTACAAACACATTAACATTAACCACACTATGCATTAACCATACAATGTCCGGACACGACACACACACTGGTTCAGTCGAATCCACCCCCAGTGTCGCTAGCGGCCGCTCTATCGTAAAGTGAACCCCCATCTCCCAGTCGCTCTATCGACCGCTCTGCTGCCTGCAGGCACAGGCTGAGCACTCAGACGTCTCTGAGCGACTTATTCATCCGTCCTCTCTCTCTTTTCCCCCGGGGGCCCCTCAATACATACCGTATCCTCCGCACACCAGCAGGTCCTTGTCTGTCCCCGCAGGAGGCAAGCCAAGACGAGCGGAGCTCCTCCAGGAAAATCCCGGGGAGCGTCTCTGAGGTCCATCCATCCCTCTACCCCTGGGAAGACAGAGATGATCTCCTGGCTGGCTTCGCCACAATGTTTTGCAGAGCTAAACAAAACTCCACAACTTTTGTCAAAGTTGTAAAGCCAGTATGTTTATTACAGTGCTGGACTCATGTGGGAATCGTTCCTCTAAAATGACTTGCGTACTTCTGGGGATTTCAAGTCCCTTTTTATCTCCCTCTCAAATACATATGCATACAATTTCACAATAGGTTCATACATATTCATTTTTATGAATTTCTCGTGACATTTGTACCTAGTTCTTCTTTATCAGAAAGAATTCCTTAGTCAGGTTGACCTGCTCGCACAGCAGTCTCTGTCTTTATCACCTTCTGTCGTGTCCCCCCCCCCCCCCCCCCCCGCCCCCTCTTATCTCTGTCCTTCACTGAAGCAGTTTCTCTGAGCCTAGGATTTTTGCAGTCAGGCTAAATACTGAGCTAACCTGGTTTACTGTTTTAGACCTGAGAGATGCCTTCTTTTGCCTCCCTATCCATGAAGCCAGCCAGAAAATTTGACTCTGCTAGTGTCCCACACAGTGTCTGCAGTACTAGCAGTAAAAAGCGACCACTGCCTTTCACCACAGAGGTTCCTGAAATACCAGGCCATCATGGTAGAGCAAGATGATGTAGAGATAGTAGTGACTAATATTGTCAACCCAGCTTCTTTTCTCAGTAGAAATCAAAGAGAAGCAGTGCACCACAATTGCCTGGAGACCATTGCAGCTACCTACTCCAGCTGCCCAGACTTAAAAGACACTCCTTTAGATGATGCAGAGACCTGATTCACTGATAAAAGTAATAGAATCCAGACCCTTACCAACAGGCACCTCTGTGCAGAAGGCTGAGAGAGTTGCACTGACCCGTGCCTTAAAAATAGCAAAAAGAAAGAGAATAAAGATCTATACAGACTCGAAGTATGCATTCAGAGTCGTGCGTGCACATGGAGCCATCTGGAGGGAGAAGGGACTGCTGACCTCACAAAGGAAAAAGATATAATCTGGCTGCTAGAAGCAGTTCAGCTGCCTGAAAAGGCATATTAAGGCACACCAGAGAGTGAGCTCAGAATTAGAAGAAAGAAATGAGCTAGCAGATGGAGAGGCAAAGAAAGCAGAAAAAAGTAATTATAGACAGATTTCCCTTGAAGGTAAGCCAGAATATAATAATACTAATCAAAAGAGACATACGACCACAACGGGTGAGCTACAATTGAAAAGAAGCTAGTAATCCATTCCTACTTTTGTAGTCACTAGTGAAAAAAGAACACCAGAAAACACACTAAGGCCTAAATATTTAAAAGCTTTTATAAAGTGTGGCTCCTTTCCCAGAATGACCAAAGCTGCCACTGTTAGAATGCATTGAAATGAAGTGTTGACTTTTAAGTAGTAGTTTCCACAAACTTTCTAGAACACATATCTGATTGAAAGAATCGTTGCCATGAATTTATATGCCACTATTACTCAAGTAAACTGACAGTGAGATCCTTGCCTCCAGACTAACCCCAAGAATACCCCCAGACCAAAACTAAGTCAGATTGAGAAGGGTCATGGATACAGACAACAGTAGCAAATTGACTTTTCAAAACTCCCATGGAGAGGGGGGTGTCAGTATTTATGAGTATTGACAAATAAATTTTCAAGGTAGCCAGAAGCGTTCCCCACGAGAACTGTCAAAGCTTGAGAAGTGACCAGAGTAAACAATACCACTTTCGGAGTTCCAGTCACAATAACTATATTCTAGCTTTAAGTAGACAGCTCGGAGAAAATAGAAAACATGTGGCTGGAACTCACAGCAGAGAGCTAGATGGACCAGTACATAACATACAGTCTGGAGATTATGTATATTTTAAGCCTCTTGCAGAAAAGACTTTAAAACCACAGTAGGAGAGACTATTCCAGGTGCTTTTCACCACCTTTACTGCAATCAAGATCACAGAGCAGAATGTCTAGATCCAGCACTCTTGAGTGAAGAAAGCCCCAGAAGCCCCTTGGAGAGTCATACAAGGAGACAATGAACTGAGTCTAAAACTTACTCAAGCAAAACGAGTATATTGCGGTTGGAGGTAGTTTGTAATTTCATTTACAAAACTGTTTTGTATATAATTATAACTAGAGTCTTAGAATTAAAGAGTACCTCTATTTAAAGTGATGCTGAATAGCCATAGTCTCAAGCTTTTAATCAGTATACTGGATCTATGAAAGAACCTTCTAAGGTACAAGATTTAAACCTATCCACTGTAGTGATCCACAAAGATCAAGTATATGAAGAGCAAGAGTAGCAAGAACGAGAACTTTAGACACTTGATGAGAGTTGCTAATATTAATTAACATCTCAAAAATCCAACTAGCCTGCTCCTAAGAACATCCTTTGAGGGCTGGACAATGTAGTTACAAAGACAGGTATACCTCAAGAAAAGAATAAGAAAAGATCTAACTAAGATATTGAAGACAAGATTAGGAGTTTTAATTAAAATTGATTCAGAAATACCGATGAATAACCTAGCCACTGCAACAAGTAGCCTAGCAAAATTGAAGCAGCCTTTACAGTCATCTCTATTAGCATTAAGAACTAACCAGTGGCAGATTTCATAAGTACTGCCAAAGTGAGAAAAGGCTGGAGACCAAGACCACAAGTTAATAGTAGAAGCACTTAGTACAGTTCAAGATAATGTGTCTTTAGCTTTCAGTTGTATACAAGCACAGTTATAGATGCAAGCAACAGCAGCTCTGATCATACAGGAAGGCAGTGAAGGTAATTTTCCATCTGCAATTCAAAAAGTTGTCTGAGATAATGCAATTGATTTTGAAAAGAAGTTTCAATCCTGGTGGACTATAGTAAATTTCACCTATGATCCTGCTTCTAATGTGGCCACTGCCTTTGTGCTTACCATACGTAATGCCACTGTTTATGTTATCCACCCCATCATTGCACTAGGATTAAATCATGAAAAAAACAGTGCTCTACACTTCAAAACATAAAGTGTGAGCATGAAAGGTGAAGGAAAAGTAGCAAACAGTAAACTTAGAATCCTGTATTACTAGAGAACAGCTAGGATTCATTTGTGAAAGCAATACTATTAATGCCCAAGATGTGTGTCTAGACACTGAACAAAATATTTGCCACTTCGAGATTCATCCAGTCACTGATCAGAAAACTGTGCTCGTATATACTAGTAAAGAGTGTGTGTGCTTGAGAACTGCTTGTGCTACTGTAAAAATTGATAGCAACGATGTTATTTTGTCTAGTAGAAATCATTCTAATTTTTGTATTTGTAATTTTGTTAAAATTATTGGGTATGATTTTTCGTACTTGGCCCCAGTGACATCCCACCAGTTGATTAAAACCAATTACACACTGTATCACAGACTCTCACCTATCTTGAAGAAAACTCAAGAAAGCAGAAAGAAAACCCTAATTACTATCCAACATGATACAAAAGAAATAACCAGAATTCTGCAAAGAATAAAACAAAATGCAAATCATCACTAGTGTAATGTAATCTTTAAGTAGTCACCAACTCCAAATAGAATCTTTAATAAGCTTTTGCCATCCTATTGTAATTTCGTTAATATTAGTTAGAGTAAGTTTAGTTATCCTTTTTATTGTTAATTTAGAATTAAAGAATACTAGAGCGAGTAGCTGTGTTAGCCTCCTTATCAAACGTACATAGTAAAGCACTAGACAACGCTTATTGTCATAAGAATTTGCATTAAGTAAAAGAATTTACTTATTCCTTTTAGGAAAGGGGGGAATGAGGCAGAGTAAGAATTTTCCAAAGTAGAAATACATTTTGATTTAGGTGAAATGTACATCTTTGAGTTAAGTCTGTAGCTTGCTGTTTAGTCTGACTGCCTGTTCTCTCAAAAGGCCTGTGCTTATAAAGACTGCTTCAGCCGGAGGACAAGAGATAAGAGGGGAGGAGGGGGGCAGACAGAGCAGAGCAACCTGACCCAGGAGTTCTTTCTGATAAAGAAGAATTAGCGGCAAGTGTCACGAAATCAGTGGAATTAATATGTATGAACCTATTGTGAAAATGCATGCATATGTATTTGAGAGGGAGATAAAAGGAGATCTGGAGTTCCCAGAGGTATGCATGTCATTTTAGGGGAACGATTCCCACATGCGTCCAGCGCTGTTATAAACATACCAGCTTTACAACTTTCACAAAAGTTGTGGAGTTTTGTTTGTTTTCGCAAAACACAAATAAGTGTGTCTAAGGAAATCCTGAGACCTTTTTTCTCCTGTTCCCACTGTCTTTGCCCACATCAACAGATGCTAGTATGACTCATTCAAGACAGGGATGAATTTTTTGTTTAAATCAGAATCAAAAATTTGAGTTGTCCTAGGTTACAATATTAAGATATATTCTATTCCTATCTTCAAGAGCTGCTGAAACCAGGCAGGGCATTGTTTCTTCCTTATCTTGTTAATGGGCCCATCAATGCCTTTCTGCATGACCCAGAGATAACTCCCTCCAGGAGCCATTTCTGTTTAATGGACTCACCACATGACTCACATAATGATAACAGCCCATTGTGAGATGCTCTGCCCAGGGGGGAGGAGCTAAGCATCCCCACCAGGATATAATCTGGGATTTGGGACAGAACAGTTAGTCTTTCCACTGGATCCCCAGAGTAATGCTGTCTTTTCCACTGGATCTTCAGAGGAAGACTACACCTTTCTACAGGATCCCTGCTCCAACAGAACCACACCTGACACTCCAGGAGGACTGCAGCCACAATTCCAATTGGAATGCTACCAGAACCTGACCAACAGGGTGTCAGGTTGTGTTCTGACTCTGTCAGTGTTGTTTTAGTTTTATCTTTTTATTTTCTTCCCTAGTAAAGAACTGTTATTCCTGCTCCTATATTTTTTGCCTGAGAGCCCCTTAATTTCAAAATTTATAGCAATTCAGGAGAGGTGTTGCTATAGGACACAAAACAACAAGAGCGCACACACCGCTGCTCTCAAGGTGAAGAAAAGGGAAGTTTATTTTCTGATTCCAACATTTATAGTTTTCCAAAAATGACAGTGGATTGGAAGGTGAGAGTGCCACCTCTCCAATGACACTGGACAAACCAACAGTCCATCAAATTTCTCCTCCTCCATAAAAGAATGCAAAATAATAAGTTATTTACAGAAAGTGTGTGAGAACGTTTGCTACAAGAATGTAAACATCAGAAGGCTTAGAAAATCTTAAAAAATCAGGGCGACAGAGGGGGTTTACATTTTCCATTTTAGGGGAGGCTCCTGACTTCCTTAGCAGACACCTGCCTTTTGAAACCAAGACAGCTATACATAAAGATTATATTGATTACACTATTATTTCTATAAATTATACAGTACATACTTGAACTGATAGATTATGTTATATTAACAAGCAGCTAAAAGGAGTTATAATTTGTACCATATCCAAACACTTATGATCCATAACAGCATGCAAAAGCTAATACATAAATGTGAAAGCCAGTATTATATGGTCATTTTTAACAATCCCTCCTCTTTATTTTTCTTACTGTATTTGGCTTGAGCCACAACTTTTGCACTTCTGCACTCTTGGCATACTGATACTTTTCATAGATCCTAAATGCCTTGTATATGAAGAGCAAAAGTGGCAAGAACAAGAACTGTAGACACTTCAAGGAATCAGAAGAGAAGAAATCAAAGTGCCAGATGGTCAATAGGACGTCTCATGAGAGACGAAATGAAATTAGCGTCTCAACCTCTCCTGTATACAAACACCAGGAAGTTTGTGATAGCCCAAGCGAATCAGACTGTTGAAGAAATTTCACCTTAATACAGCCTGTGGAAGTGACTTGCCTTTGAGCTTGTGATGCTATCGAGCTCTCATTTAAATTTAAAATAGATACTAAACTTTTTACAAGGGCAAGACCTTCTACAACTCACACTAATACACAAATAGTTCAGACCCAACCAAAACTTGAACCTGAAGTGTATGAAATAGGCCCCTACGTAGTGAAGAATGTGAGTGAACAACAACTATTGTTCAATCCAAAGTAGCGTCTCAAACGTGTTGAGTTGCTAATGCAAATTAACATCTCAAAAATCCAACTAGCCTGCTCCTCTTTCCTAAGAAGTCTTTGAAGGCTAGACAATATAGTTACAAAGACAAGTATATACCTCAAGAAAAGAATAAGAAAAGATCTAACTAAGATATTGAAGACAAGATTAGGAGTTTTAATTAAAATTGATTCAGAAATACCGATGAATAACCTAGCCACTGCAACAAGTAGCCTAGCAAAATTGAAGCAGCCTTTACAGTCATCTCTATTAGCATTAAGAACTAACCAGTGGCAGATTTCATAAGTACTGCCAAAGTGAGAAAAGGCTGGAGACCAAGACCACAAGTTAATAGTAGAAGCACTTAGTACAGTTCAAGATAATGTGTCTTTAGCTTTCAGTTGTATACAAGCACAGTTATAGATGCAAGCAACAGCAGCTCTGATCATACAGGAAGGCAGTGAAGGTAATTTTCCATCTGCAATTCAAAAAGTTGTCTGAGATAATGCAATTGATTTTGAAAAGAAGTTTCAATCCTGGTGGACTATAGTAAATTTCACCTATGATCCTGCTTCTAATGTGGCCACTGCCTTTGTGCTTACCATACGTAATGCCACTGTTTATGTTATCCACCCCATCATTGCACTAGGATTAAATCATGAAAAAAACAGTGCTCTACACTTCAAAACATAAAGTGTGAGCATGAAAGGTGAAGGAAAAGTAGCAAACAGTAAACTTAGAATCCTGTATTACTAGAGAACAGCTAGGATTCATTTGTGAAAGCAATACTATTAATGCCCAAGATGTGTGTCTAGACACTGAACAAAATATTTGCCACTTCGAGATTCATCCAGTCACTGATCAGAAAACTGTGCTCGTATATACTAGTAAAGAGTGTGTGTGCTTGAGAACTGCTTGTGCTACTGTAAAAATTGATAGCAACGATGTTATTTTGTCTAGTAGAAATCATTCTAATTTTTGTATTTGTAATTTTGTTAAAATTATTGGGTATGATTTTTCGTACTTGGCCCCAGTGACATCCCACCAGTTGATTAAAACCAATTACACACTGTATCACAGACTCTCACCTATCTTGAAGAAAACTCAAGAAAGCAGAAAGAAAACCCTAATTACTATCCAACATGATACAAAAGAAATAACCAGAATTCTGCAAAGAATAAAACAAAATGCAAATCATCACTAGTGTAATGTAATCTTTAAGTAGTCACCAACTCCAAATAGAATCTTTAATAAGCTTTTGCCATCCTATTGTAATTTCGTTAATATTAGTTAGAGTAAGTTTAGTTATCCTTTTTATTGTTAATTTAGAATTAAAGAATACTAGAGCGAGTAGCTGTGTTAGCCTCCTTATCAAACGTACATAGTAAAGCACTAGACAACGCTTATTGTCATAAGAATTTGCATTAAGTAAAAGAATTTACTTATTCCTTTTAGGAAAGGGGGGAATGAGGCAGAGTAAGAATTTTCCAAAGTAGAAATACATTTTGATTTAGGTGAAATGTACATCTTTGAGTTAAGTCTGTAGCTTGCTGTTTAGTCTGACTGCCTGTTCTCTCAAAAGGCCTGTGCTTATAAAGACTGCTTCAGCCGGAGGACAAGAGATAAGAGGGGAGGAGGGGGGCAGACAGAGCAGAGCAACCTGACCCAGGAGTTCTTTCTGATAAAGAAGAATTAGCGGCAAGTGTCACGAAATCAGTGGAATTAATATGTATGAACCTATTGTGAAAATGCATGCATATGTATTTGAGAGGGAGATAAAAGGAGATCTGGAGTTCCCAGAGGTATGCATGTCATTTTAGGGGAACGATTCCCACATGCGTCCAGCGCTGTTATAAACATACCAGCTTTACAACTTTCACAAAAGTTGTGGAGTTTTGTTTGTTTTCGCAAAACACAAATAAGTGTGTCTAAGGAAATCCTGAGACCTTTTTTCTCCTGTTCCCACTGTCTTTGCCCACATCAACAGATGCTAGTATGACTCATTCAAGACAGGGATGAATTTTTTGTTTAAATCAGAATCAAAAATTTGAGTTGTCCTAGGTTACAATATTAAGATATATTCTATTCCTATCTTCAAGAGCTGCTGAAACCAGGCAGGGCATTGTTTCTTCCTTATCTTGTTAATGGGCCCATCAATGCCTTTCTGCATGACCCAGAGATAACTCCCTCCAGGAGCCATTTCTGTTTAATGGACTCACCACATGACTCACATAATGATAACAGCCCATTGTGAGATGCTCTGCCCAGGGGGGAGGAGCTAAGCATCCCCACCAGGATATAATCTGGGATTTGGGACAGAACAGTTAGTCTTTCCACTGGATCCCCAGAGTAATGCTGTCTTTTCCACTGGATCTTCAGAGGAAGACTACACCTTTCTACAGGATCCCTGCTCCAACAGAACCACACCTGACACTCCAGGAGGACTGCAGCCACAATTCCAATTGGAATGCTACCAGAACCTGACCAACAGGGTGTCAGGTTGTGTTCTGACTCTGTCAGTGTTGTTTTAGTTTTATCTTTTTATTTTCTTCCCTAGTAAAGAACTGTTATTCCTGCTCCTATATTTTTTGCCTGAGAGCCCCTTAATTTCAAAATTTATAGCAATTCAGGAGAGGTGTTGCTATAGGACACAAAACAACAAGAGCGCACACACCGCTGCTCTCAAGGTGAAGAAAAGGGAAGTTTATTTTCTGATTCCAACATTTATAGTTTTCCAAAAATGACAGTGGATTGGAAGGTGAGAGTGCCACCTCTCCAATGACACTGGACAAACCAACAGTCCATCAAATTTCTCCTCCTCCATAAAAGAATGCAAAATAATAAGTTATTTACAGAAAGTGTGTGAGAACGTTTGCTACAAGAATGTAAACATCAGAAGGCTTAGAAAATCTTAAAAAATCAGGGCGACAGAGGGGGTTTACATTTTCCATTTTAGGGGAGGCTCCTGACTTCCTTAGCAGACACCTGCCTTTTGAAACCAAGACAGCTATACATAAAGATTATATTGATTACACTATTATTTCTATAAATTATACAGTACATACTTGAACTGATAGATTATGTTATATTAACAAGCAGCTAAAAGGAGTTATAATTTGTACCATATCCAAACACTTATGATCCATAACAGCATGCAAAAGCTAATACATAAATGTGAAAGCCAGTATTATATGGTCATTTTTAACAATCCCTCCTCTTTATTTTTCTTACTGTATTTGGCTTGAGCCACAACTTTTGCACTTCTGCACTCTTGGCATACTGATACTTTTCATAGATCCTAAATGCCTTGTATATGAAGAGCAAAAGTGGCAAGAACAAGAACTGTAGACACTTCAAGGAATCAGAAGAGAAGAAATCAAAGTGCCAGATGGTCAATAGGACGTCTCATGAGAGACGAAATGAAATTAGCGTCTCAACCTCTCCTGTATACAAACACCAGGAAGTTTGTGATAGCCCAAGCGAATCAGACTGTTGAAGAAATTTCACCTTAATACAGCCTGTGGAAGTGACTTGCCTTTGAGCTTGTGATGCTATCGAGCTCTCATTTAAATTTAAAATAGATACTAAACTTTTTACAAGGGCAAGACCTTCTACAACTCACACTAATACACAAATAGTTCAGACCCAACCAAAACTTGAACCTGAAGTGTATGAAATAGGCCCCTACGTAGTGAAGAATGTGAGTGAACAACAACTATTGTTCAATCCAAAGTAGCGTCTCAAACGTGTTGAGTTGCTAATGCAAATTAACATCTCAAAAATCCAACTAGCCTGCTCCTCTTTCCTAAGAAGTCTTTGAAGGCTAGACAATATAGTTACAAAGACAAGTATATACCTCAAGAAAAGAATAAGAAAAGATCTAACTAAGATATTGAAGACAAGATTAGGAGTTTTAATTAAAATTGATTCAGAAATACCGATGAATAACCTAGCCACTGCAACAAGTAGCCTAGCAAAATTGAAGCAGCCTTTACAGTCATCTCTATTAGCATTAAGAACTAACCAGTGGCAGATTTCATAAGTACTGCCAAAGTGAGAAAAGGCTGGAGACCAAGACCACAAGTTAATAGTAGAAGCACTTAGTACAGTTCAAGATAATGTGTCTTTAGCTTTCAGTTGTATACAAGCACAGTTATAGATGCAAGCAACAGCAGCTCTGATCATACAGGAAGGCAGTGAAGGTAATTTTCCATCTGCAATTCAAAAAGTTGTCTGAGATAATGCAATTGATTTTGAAAAGAAGTTTCAATCCTGGTGGACTATAGTAAATTTCACCTATGATCCTGCTTCTAATGTGGCCACTGCCTTTGTGCTTACCATACGTAATGCCACTGTTTATGTTATCCACCCCATCATTGCACTAGGATTAAATCATGAAAAAAACAGTGCTCTACACTTCAAAACATAAAGTGTGAGCATGAAAGGTGAAGGAAAAGTAGCAAACAGTAAACTTAGAATCCTGTATTACTAGAGAACAGCTAGGATTCATTTGTGAAAGCAATACTATTAATGCCCAAGATGTGTGTCTAGACACTGAACAAAATATTTGCCACTTCGAGATTCATCCAGTCACTGATCAGAAAACTGTGCTCGTATATACTAGTAAAGAGTGTGTGTGCTTGAGAACTGCTTGTGCTACTGTAAAAATTGATAGCAACGATGTTATTTTGTCTAGTAGAAATCATTCTAATTTTTGTATTTGTAATTTTGTTAAAATTATTGGGTATGATTTTTCGTACTTGGCCCCAGTGACATCCCACCAGTTGATTAAAACCAATTACACACTGTATCACAGACTCTCACCTATCTTGAAGAAAACTCAAGAAAGCAGAAAGAAAACCCTAATTACTATCCAACATGATACAAAAGAAATAACCAGAATTCTGCAAAGAATAAAACAAAATGCAAATCATCACTAGTGTAATGTAATCTTTAAGTAGTCACCAACTCCAAATAGAATCTTTAATAAGCTTTTGCCATCCTATTGTAATTTCGTTAATATTAGTTAGAGTAAGTTTAGTTATCCTTTTTATTGTTAATTTAGAATTAAAGAATACTAGAGCGAGTAGCTGTGTTAGCCTCCTTATCAAACGTACATAGTAAAGCACTAGACAACGCTTATTGTCATAAGAATTTGCATTAAGTAAAAGAATTTACTTATTCCTTTTAGGAAAGGGGGGAATGAGGCAGAGTAAGAATTTTCCAAAGTAGAAATACATTTTGATTTAGGTGAAATGTACATCTTTGAGTTAAGTCTGTAGCTTGCTGTTTAGTCTGACTGCCTGTTCTCTCAAAAGGCCTGTGCTTATAAAGACTGCTTCAGCCGGAGGACAAGAGATAAGAGGGGAGGAGGGGGGCAGACAGAGCAGAGCAACCTGACCCAGGAGTTCTTTCTGATAAAGAAGAATTAGCGGCAAGTGTCACGAAATCAGTGGAATTAATATGTATGAACCTATTGTGAAAATGCATGCATATGTATTTGAGAGGGAGATAAAAGGAGATCTGGAGTTCCCAGAGGTATGCATGTCATTTTAGGGGAACGATTCCCACATGCGTCCAGCGCTGTTATAAACATACCAGCTTTACAACTTTCACAAAAGTTGTGGAGTTTTGTTTGTTTTCGCAAAACACAAATAAGTGTGTCTAAGGAAATCCTGAGACCTTTTTTCTCCTGTTCCCACTGTCTTTGCCCACATCAACAGATGCTAGTATGACTCATTCAAGACAGGGATGAATTTTTTGTTTAAATCAGAATCAAAAATTTGAGTTGTCCTAGGTTACAATATTAAGATATATTCTATTCCTATCTTCAAGAGCTGCTGAAACCAGGCAGGGCATTGTTTCTTCCTTATCTTGTTAATGGGCCCATCAATGCCTTTCTGCATGACCCAGAGATAACTCCCTCCAGGAGCCATTTCTGTTTAATGGACTCACCACATGACTCACATAATGATAACAGCCCATTGTGAGATGCTCTGCCCAGGGGGGAGGAGCTAAGCATCCCCACCAGGATATAATCTGGGATTTGGGACAGAACAGTTAGTCTTTCCACTGGATCCCCAGAGTAATGCTGTCTTTTCCACTGGATCTTCAGAGGAAGACTACACCTTTCTACAGGATCCCTGCTCCAACAGAACCACACCTGACACTCCAGGAGGACTGCAGCCACAATTCCAATTGGAATGCTACCAGAACCTGACCAACAGGGTGTCAGGTTGTGTTCTGACTCTGTCAGTGTTGTTTTAGTTTTATCTTTTTATTTTCTTCCCTAGTAAAGAACTGTTATTCCTGCTCCTATATTTTTTGCCTGAGAGCCCCTTAATTTCAAAATTTATAGCAATTCAGGAGAGGTGTTGCTATAGGACACAAAACAACAAGAGCGCACACACCGCTGCTCTCAAGGTGAAGAAAAGGGAAGTTTATTTTCTGATTCCAACATTTATAGTTTTCCAAAAATGACAGTGGATTGGAAGGTGAGAGTGCCACCTCTCCAATGACACTGGACAAACCAACAGTCCATCAAATTTCTCCTCCTCCATAAAAGAATGCAAAATAATAAGTTATTTACAGAAAGTGTGTGAGAACGTTTGCTACAAGAATGTAAACATCAGAAGGCTTAGAAAATCTTAAAAAATCAGGGCGACAGAGGGGGTTTACATTTTCCATTTTAGGGGAGGCTCCTGACTTCCTTAGCAGACACCTGCCTTTTGAAACCAAGACAGCTATACATAAAGATTATATTGATTACACTATTATTTCTATAAATTATACAGTACATACTTGAACTGATAGATTATGTTATATTAACAAGCAGCTAAAAGGAGTTATAATTTGTACCATATCCAAACACTTATGATCCATAACAGCATGCAAAAGCTAATACATAAATGTGAAAGCCAGTATTATATGGTCATTTTTAACAATCCCTCCTCTTTATTTTTCTTACTGTATTTGGCTTGAGCCACAACTTTTGCACTTCTGCACTCTTGGCATACTGATACTTTTCATAGATCCTAAATGCCTTGTATATGAAGAGCAAAAGTGGCAAGAACAAGAACTGTAGACACTTCAAGGAATCAGAAGAGAAGAAATCAAAGTGCCAGATGGTCAATAGGACGTCTCATGAGAGACGAAATGAAATTAGCGTCTCAACCTCTCCTGTATACAAACACCAGGAAGTTTGTGATAGCCCAAGCGAATCAGACTGTTGAAGAAATTTCACCTTAATACAGCCTGTGGAAGTGACTTGCCTTTGAGCTTGTGATGCTATCGAGCTCTCATTTAAATTTAAAATAGATACTAAACTTTTTACAAGGGCAAGACCTTCTACAACTCACACTAATACACAAATAGTTCAGACCCAACCAAAACTTGAACCTGAAGTGTATGAAATAGGCCCCTACGTAGTGAAGAATGTGAGTGAACAACAACTATTGTTCAATCCAAAGTAGCGTCTCAAACGTGTTGAGTTGCTAATGCAAATTAACATCTCAAAAATCCAACTAGCCTGCTCCTCTTTCCTAAGAAGTCTTTGAAGGCTAGACAATATAGTTACAAAGACAAGTATATACCTCAAGAAAAGAATAAGAAAAGATCTAACTAAGATATTGAAGACAAGATTAGGAGTTTTAATTAAAATTGATTCAGAAATACCGATGAATAACCTAGCCACTGCAACAAGTAGCCTAGCAAAATTGAAGCAGCCTTTACAGTCATCTCTATTAGCATTAAGAACTAACCAGTGGCAGATTTCATAAGTACTGCCAAAGTGAGAAAAGGCTGGAGACCAAGACCACAAGTTAATAGTAGAAGCACTTAGTACAGTTCAAGATAATGTGTCTTTAGCTTTCAGTTGTATACAAGCACAGTTATAGATGCAAGCAACAGCAGCTCTGATCATACAGGAAGGCAGTGAAGGTAATTTTCCATCTGCAATTCAAAAAGTTGTCTGAGATAATGCAATTGATTTTGAAAAGAAGTTTCAATCCTGGTGGACTATAGTAAATTTCACCTATGATCCTGCTTCTAATGTGGCCACTGCCTTTGTGCTTACCATACGTAATGCCACTGTTTATGTTATCCACCCCATCATTGCACTAGGATTAAATCATGAAAAAAACAGTGCTCTACACTTCAAAACATAAAGTGTGAGCATGAAAGGTGAAGGAAAAGTAGCAAACAGTAAACTTAGAATCCTGTATTACTAGAGAACAGCTAGGATTCATTTGTGAAAGCAATACTATTAATGCCCAAGATGTGTGTCTAGACACTGAACAAAATATTTGCCACTTCGAGATTCATCCAGTCACTGATCAGAAAACTGTGCTCGTATATACTAGTAAAGAGTGTGTGTGCTTGAGAACTGCTTGTGCTACTGTAAAAATTGATAGCAACGATGTTATTTTGTCTAGTAGAAATCATTCTAATTTTTGTATTTGTAATTTTGTTAAAATTATTGGGTATGATTTTTCGTACTTGGCCCCAGTGACATCCCACCAGTTGATTAAAACCAATTACACACTGTATCACAGACTATCACCTACTCCTATTAAGATAGACCTTACATTAGTAAAACAATTAATTAAGCACCAAGACCTACTGGGGATCTTGAAAGAAATCCAAGAAAGCAAGGAGGAAACCTTAAATACTTTCCAACATGACACAAAAGAAATAACCGAAATTCTGCAAAGAATAAGCCAAAATGCAGATCATCACTACTAAGATCTGATCTTTAAGTGATCACGAACTGCAAATAGAATCTTTAATAAGTTGTGTCATCCCATTATAGTTTTGTTAATATTAGTTAGAATAAGTTTAGAGATATCCATTATATTGCTAATTTAGAATTGGAGAATACTACAGAAAGTAGCTGTGTTAACCTCCTTATCAAACTGTCCTAGGGTGACGTTATGATGCTTGTATCTCCATTCATGTGTTCTGTTAATGTTGGATATTATGTTCTGTACCTTTAAGACCGGCTCTGAAGAGGGAAAGTTTTGTTTTGGTTTTCTTATCAGCCTAGTGGGACACAGAGACTGCAGCTTTTGCTTTTTCTGCTTTTGCTTTTCGCTTTGCTCTCTCTCGCTCTTGCTTGCTTCGCTTCTGCTTGCTTTTGCTCATTAGCTAGTTTAGCTAAACTGTCCAATTTCTTCCCGGACGGTTTCTCCTTTCCTTTTTCTGATCATTTCGAACCTGCTCCGGACTGGGACCTGAGAAACACCAAGATCCTGCACCTTCTGGCCTGCAGCAGAAGCCCCAGCGCCGGAGGGACTGAGAACAGAGTGACCACCCCCCAAGGGAGACTTTCTGAATTTGTCATCTTTTTTCAGAGCGGTGTCATCCGGTATTGTTCATTTGTGTGCTGGGGGGTGCTGTGCTTGTTAAATAAACAGGTTCTTTCCACTCCTCTCCGAGGAATCCTTCCCGAACCGGTTGGGGGGAGGGGCTGTGTGGGTTTGCTTACTGGAGGAGCCCTAATTTGGAAATTCTCCTCCAAATTTGCCCTAAACCACGACACAAACGTACATAGTAAAGCATTAAGAGACACTTATTGTCATAAAGATTTCCCTTAAGTAAAAGAATTTACTTATTTTCTAGGAAAGGGGGGAAATGAGACAGAGTGGAAATATTCCAGAGTAGAAATCCATTTTGATTTAGGTGAAATGTACATCTTTGAGTTAAGTCTGTAGTTTGAAAACATAGCTGTTTAGTCTGACTGCCTGTTCTCGTAAAAAGCCTAGGCTCAGAGAAACTGCTTCAGCTGAAAGAAAGACATAAGGGCGGAGCAGACAGAGAAACTGCTACGAGAGCAGGTCAACCTGACCTAGGAATTCTTTCTGATAAAGAAGAAGTCCTGGCAAATGTCACGCAAAATCTGTAAAAATGAATATGTATGAACCTGTTGTGAAATTGTATGCATATGTATTTGAAAGGGAGATAAAAAAAGATCTGGAGTTCCCAGAAGTATGCATGTCTTTTAAAGAAAGTAATCTCTGCATGTGTCCAGTGCTTTAATAAACATACAGGCTTTACAACTTTCACAAAGTTGTGGAGTTTGTTTGCTTCCGCAAAACAATACTTCCAGCCATTTTGTAGCAATATGTTTACATTGGATGAATTATAACAGTGGTGGCCGAGGGAGGTATGAAAACTGAAATAAGAACCTTGGGTTTTTCCATGGTGCAGTGGTCTGTAGCATCGGTGGCATGGATCATCTAGATTCCCAAGGGGGAGAAGACTAACAAGGACTATTAGGAGCCTAGTATAACATGTACTCCTACGTTCCATGCCTGACTGGATTGCTGCCTACAGCATGTAAATATGGTCTTCTTGGTGGTGAGTACAAGGGTTAATCTTGTCTTGCCTCCTTATGTCCTTATCATAAAATTACCAATATCACCTGCTTTTCTTATATAGTGGTTCTTTGTAGTTCCTTTGATAGCCAATGCATTCAATTTCAGAATAGGGTCTTATTACGTCCCCATGATATGGAGCTGTTGTTTGCATTCACAATATGGTCTCTGTTTTTGATTCACTACAGCCTCTCACTCAGCTTCTAATAGCTCGTGAGTATTGGGGAGCATCCATTCAACTCCACAATAAAGCATTTTAATTGGTTCTTGCCCTCGAGTAGGGTTGGAACTTCTTTTATCTCAACAAATTTTGCAACATGCTTGCCACCTGGGGGAGCTGCAACGCCCGAGCTGGCCACAATTTTCACGGTGATATTGTGCCCAACTTGAGTGTCTCGTTCCAGGGTGCTTTAAGCAGGGTATATGGCCAGGAATAAATCTGACAGATATCTCAGCAGAGGGGTCTAATGGTTGTTCTTTTTGCATGTCACAGGCAAAAGCAAAAACTCTAGGATTGTTTATGGACCTGGTGTTTGTTTACATGCATATACCTGATCTCCCTGACTGCGGAGGTAGCAAACCACCACCCCGGAGTTTAGAAAGCTTCTGGCCTTTGGGAATACAAAAAAATTGATAAAACCCGTGGGGAACTCCCTCCCAGTCTAGATTGATGTGCGGTTGCTCGTGGTTTACTTGCCACATTGAGCTTGAGTGTTTTGTTTTAAAGTAATTTTCAGTCCTTCTGTGGAAGTGATGATCCTCCATCTGCGGGGTTCTTCTACTGGTCCTTTAATCCTGCTAGCGTGAGTCCATCTTTGTTCTGCAGTTCGTATAGCCAATTTGGTGGTTAGCAGCACCTGAAAAGGACCTTCCCGGTAAGGGGTTAAAGGTTGGTCTTTCCATGATTTAACCATTACCCAGTCCCCAGGATTAATGCTATGAATTTTGAAATCTAGGGTAGCAGTCTGAGGGATTCTTCTCTTTTCCCGTAGTTCCTCTAGAGTTTGTGCTATAGACAGGACATATTTCTTGACACTGTCCTCCCCTTCTTCATAAGCGGCCATACTATTGGGTGAAATCAAAAAAGGTAAACCAAACATTATTTTATACGGTGACACTTTTAAGCCTGATCTAGGCTGTGTTCTAATTCTCAACAAGGCTAGGGTAGGCACTTGATCCACGACATTTAGGTTTCAATCATAAGCTTAGTTAGAATTCTCTCGAGAGTTTGATTCATCCTTTCAACCAACCCCAAACTCTGTGAATGCCATGGAGTGTGTAATTCCCATTTTATACCTAAAGCTTGGACTAATTGCTGTAGTAATTTTGAGGTGAAATGTGTTCCTTGATCTGAGTTAATGTGATTTACTATTCCATACTGGGGAATGATTAGTTCTAGGAGAGTTTTGCATACTACATTGGCAGTGGCTTTAACCACTGGTACTACCTCTACAGAATGGGTCAAATGATCCACTATTACTAACAAAAATTTCCACAGTTGAACTTGGGGGACTTCGGGGAAATCTACCTGGATTCTCTGAAAGGGTTGTAAGGCTAATTCTTGCCTTCCTTAGTGGGCTTTCCTCATGACTTTTCTGTTTACTTTCTGGCATATTGCACATTTTTCAGTTATTTGTTTAGCTATCCCAAAAATTCCTATGCAACCCAAATTTCTCAGGAACTGGTCACTCAGTGCTTGGGTACCCTAGTGAGTTTAATTATGCAGGCTTTCTAATATTTTCCTGACCAATGGTTTATTTAATAATTGCCTCCCATCAGATAACACCCACTTCCCTTCATTGTTCTTTTTTGCTCCTATTCTAAGGACATCCTCTTCTTTCATTTTACTGAATACTGGTATATCCTGAATTTCTCCACTATGGGTCAGTATCATAAGCACGTTCTCTTCCCTAGACTCAGCTGCATTTTTAGCTTCCAAGTCTGCTAAGTTATTCCCTCTTATTTCTAAGGTGGTTCCTTTCTGATGCCCCCGAATATGCACAGCAGCAATTTCCTCTGGCAACTGTAAGGCCTCTAAAACTTCTGAGATAAGTCTTTCATTAATTAATCTTTTCCCTTTTGAATTTAGCAGTCCTCTTTCCTCCCAGATTTTCCTAAACACATGCACTACCCCAAAGGCATACTTAGAGTCAGTATATACAGTCCCCCTCTCTTGTGTTAATATCTCGAGGGCTTGTTTCAAAGTGTTCAATTAGCATGCTTGAGCTGATCAATGGGGAGGTAACCTTCTCTTTTTTATGGTTACTAACCTTTTATCTACCATAGCATATCCTGACATTTGCTGCCCCTGAATCACCCTTGATGAACCATCATTCTATAACTGTTTCCTCCCCTGCAGGGGTTGGTCTGTCAAATTGTCTCTCACTTTAGTTTGATAGTTTATAATTTCTAAGCAATCATGCACTACTTCTTTTACTGGTTCTCCATACAAAAACTGGGCAGGATTGAGGTGCTTATCTGTAATGAGTTCCAGATTATCCTTGTTTATCAAAATTGCTTTATATTTTAGCACTCAAGAATCAGTGAGCTACTTATCAGCTTTCTGGTTCAGAATATTTCTAACAGCATGTGGGGTGTGCACTTTTAATTTCCCCCCAAAAGTTAATTTTCTATTTTCTTCAACTAATAGGGTGGTGGAAGCTACCACCTGGATACAGGTTGGCTACTCGCTACTAACAGGGTTTAACAATTTTGACAGATAGGCCACTGGACCCTCTCCTTCCTCCTAGGACTTTATGGGCTACCTCATTTTCCACATCTATAAATAGGTAAAAAGGTTTTTCTAGAGGCAGAAGACTTAAAGCAGGGGCCCAATTAATTTTTGTTTTAAACTTTCAAATCTTTGCTCATCTTTTTTTTCCCATGTAATTTCTTCTTTTACACATTTTTCATGCAAGAATTTAACAGCTTGGGTGTATCCTTCAATCCATAATCTCCAATAGCCTAACAAACCCGAGTTTTATGATTTCCTTTTCAGTTTTTGGTTGGAGGAGTGAGGTTATTCTTGTGATCCTTTCAGGATTTAATCTCTGGCTCCCGTGGCTTATTATATGCCCTAAGTATTTTACTTAATTCTCTACAAATTGGAGCTTTTCTTTTGATACCCAAAGCCCATGGTTTCCCAAAAAGTTTAGTTATGATTTAGTGGATTCTCAGAGTTTTTCCTCATCCTCCCCAGAGAGAAGTAATTTATCAACATATTGAATAAGTTTTACCTCTGGTATTATGGGGAAATGTTGCAGTACTTCTTCTAAGGCTTGTCCAAATAAATTAGGGGATTCAGTAAATCCTTGGGGCAATTTCATCCATCTGAATTGTTGCTTTCTCCCTGTATCAAGATCTTCCCATTCGAAAGCAAATATATCTCTGCTTTCTTCTGCGAGGGGACAAGCCCAAAAAGCATCTTTGAGATCTCTCACACTGAACCATTGGTGTGATGGAGGAATTTTACTTAACAGTGTCTAAGGATTTGGTACCACTGGATATCGATCTACAGTTCTTTTGTTTAGTTCTCTCAAGTCTTGGATGAGCCTGTATGTCCCATTTGATTTTTACTGGTAGTATAGGGGTATTGTGGGGAGACATGCACAGCTCTAAAGTTCCATCTTTGATTATTTCTTGAATTGCAGTTTTCAACCCTTTTCTCCCTTTGAGAGAGAGCAGATATTGTCGTATCCAAATCGGGCAGTCTTTGTTGGTTATTTCAGTTACTATAGGGGCTATGTTTAACTTACCCCTATTTCCAGGTTTTGCCCAGACTACTTCTTCAATTTGCTTTTCATCCTCCTCTTTCAACCTGAGGAGTTTAACTACCATTTTCTCCCCCTCTGGAAGGACCCCTATGCCTAACTGTACTTGTAAATCCCTTTCCAGCAAATTACATCTTGCCCCTGGTACAAATAAAACACTCCTCATTCCTATCTTGTTGGTTCCTTCAAATACCACATGTTTTATGACTGGCACTCTAAATCCTTCCCCTTTTGCCCCTACTACTAGAATGGTATTTTGGCTTTTCTCACACCCTGTTGGAATTTTACACACACATGTTCTTTCCGCCCCTGTATCTACTAAAAATTCGAATTCCTCATCCTGGGGACCTACTTTTAAAGTTATCAAGGGTTCCTTCTGATCTTTTGCCCCCAGGAGACAGAGCCTCTGACCCCCTATTCATCTTCTTCTTGAACCTCCTTGAAAACTTTCAGATCTTTTTCTCTCTGTGGGCAGCTTCACCTTAAGTGTCAAATTTTCTTGCAATAATGGCAGGTTGGGCCCCGATTATTAAATTTCCCTTCTTCCTTTTTAGGGTCTCTCTCCCAGGGAGCTCTGTTCTCCTTAATTTCCTCCTGGCTCCCCTTGCTGTGGCCTGACTGGGGCCTCACCTCCTTATAGGAGTGAGTCTGCCCAGTGGTTTTCTTTGGCAATAGCAGCTGCCATTATTTTAGCTTTTGCCTTTTCTTTCTCCTCATCCCTCCATACATATACTTTTTGGGCTTCTTTTAACAGGCCATTCAATCCTCTGGTTTTCCCATCTTCCAATCTCTCTATCTTTCTTCTTATGTCTGGCCAAGTATGTGTGACAAAGGTCACTTTTAACAGTTGTTCAGCTTCTGTATTGATGTCCGTTCCTGAATACTGTTTCATATGCCCTTTTAACCTCTCCAGTCATTCAATTGGAGTTTCCTCCTTCTTTTGATGTTCAGAAAAAGCCTTGTGGGCATTTTGATTTCTAGGAGCAGCCTCTCTAATTCCCTTAATAATTAATGATCTATACTCTTCCATGGTTTCCCTTCCCCTGGGGGTATTGTGGTCCCACATTGGGTGCTGTTGAAGCAATTAGCGGAATAAATAGACTCCACAACCCGATGTAGTTATGAAGTGGGTATGTATTGTCAGCGCCCGACACAAGCAGGATAGTTCTCGTGAAAACTTGTGCCTCGAGCTCTGGTCTGAACCACATCTTTTTTTACCATATGCATTATATTGCCCAATCTTTCCATGCATATTCAACCCCTGGCCCCACCTGTCCTCACCTCACATGGTAATTAGATCCACGTCCTTCTGAGCATGCGTTGTTCACAGTGGTGGTCTCATGGGGGTCTCTCAGTGGTCTCTGAGGCTGAAGATTGTGGTCTTCTTCATGATTGAACTTTTGAACTTTTGTCCTTTGCGTGTGCGCTTTGGTCCCTTGGTGCTTATCTGAGTACATCTGTCAGTCTTGATGAGCTTGGAGAAAGAGGAGCCCCTTTATCTGGGTTTCCTGCATCCCTTGGTCTTCTCCCGGTATTGTTCTTTATGCAAGAAGCTTCAGAAATTTGCATTTTCCTATGCCCTTTGTACCATGGCAGAGGTTTCTTAGGTAAAAAAGTCAAAATTCAACACATAATTCTACAAGCTAAAATTTAAATGCTTAATTCATATTGCTAACTCAAGTGAACTCCAAAAATCTCTATTTCACTGTGATGGCATCATCTCTTCCCCAGGGGGTCCATTTGCATGTTTCCACTCCCATATCTGTATCCCTGCTGCCCAGATCATTTGCCTCCCTTTGTGTGTAAACAAACGTCTTAGTATAGATTGCATTTTGTCCCATGTATAAATATTGGGCCCTAGGAACTGGTCCACTTGTTCTGCTATTAATAACCTCTCATTGGCGTTATTATAAAGCAGAGCAACAGGGCTCAGGAGCTCAGTCCCTGAGTAGGGACTGGGTGCCCGAAGCTAGCTCGCTCATGCCAACTCCGCGGGGCTACCATCTAGCAAGCATGGTGATTATCAGCTCTATAGTGATTGCAAGCTCTTAGGATTTCAGCTCTGCTTGCTAGGTAGTGGTGCTCTGGGCTTGAGGCTGCAGCAGATGGAGAGAGAGGAAAAGGGGCAGGCTGTTCCACGAAGATGGCTTTATTTGGGGAGGTCCGTGAAGGGTCTCTGCTCTTCTTCTTTCTCCCCTAATGGGGTACAGTATGCTTCTTTTATAGGGTTGGAAAGGATCCAAGCTTGACCAATGGTAAGGGGTTAACATGACATTGCCTTATAGGGTTACAGAGATAGGTTAGGGGTGGAGGACAGGAAAACAGGAATTTTCTTTTGCTGTTTCAGCATTCCTATTGTTCATATTCTCCATGGTGCTTTTCCTAAATCTATGGGGTTTACTACACTGCTAATCTAATAGGACCTTCTAGTAGGCCTTTTAATTCTTTTTTAAACAACCTCACATCAGAAGAGTTAAGTGTGACAGTTACAAACCCAATCCCCCTTGTACCCCTCCCAATGGAAGTTCATGGAGGGGGTATAGTAATACTGCTTGGTCCTCTTTTTTCAATGCTTCCTGCTGGGCCACTCTTCCCTGCTATTCTGGCTGAGTCCATTCAGGTGTGGAGGGGGTGCATTGGGTACTGGTGGATATGGAGGAGGGAGTGTCCTGGTTTAGGGTAAATTTGGGAGAAAACTTCCAAAGGAGGCCCCTCCAGAAAGCAAACCCACACAGCCCCTCCCCCCAACCAGTTTGGGAAGGATTCTTCAGAGAGAAGTGGAAAGAACCTGTTTATTTAACAGGCACAGCACCCCCCAGCACACAAAATGAACAATACCGGATGACAAAACTCTTTCACTGCTCTGAAGAGATTGCAAATTCAGAAAGTCTCTCCTGGGAGTGGCCGCTCTGTTATCAGTCCCTCCAGCGCTGGGAATGGCTGCTGCTGGCCACAAAGTGCAAACTCTTGGTGTTTCCTAGGTCCCAGTCTGGAGCAGGTTTGAATGGTTCCAAGAAAAGGAAAAGAAATACACTCCAGGGAAAATTCGGACTGCCTAGCTAAACTAACAAGCAAAAGCAAAAGCAAGAGCAAAAGCAGGAGCAAAAAGCAAAAGCAGCACTATGTACCGCGCTGTCTGTGTCCCACTGACTGTGGGGGAGTGAGCAGGCTGATAAGAGAACAAAACTTCACTTTTCAGAGCCAGTATTGAAGGCACAGAACAGAATATCCAGCATAAACAGAACAGACAACTGGGGATACAAGCATCATAACATCACCCTAGGACAGGGAGACAATCTAAGGGGTCCAAGTTTTTGGTTTCTTTTTATTTAAAGGTGTTTATTCCCCTTGAGAGGCTTTCCACACCCAGAAAGCAGCATAATCTTTCTCTTCTTGGCTGACTGCTTCTTTAGCATTTACATAAATATTCAAAGCTTGACACATCTCCCTCTCAAAGGAACCATGCATAGGCCAGAAGGAATGATCTGATCTTATCTCTTCTTTAGTCCCTTCTATCATACAATATGTAGCAGTTTGATCTTATTTTTATTCTTTGTGCCAATTTTATCCCCAGGGGGTATTGGGAGTTATATCCATCGGTGCTTTCTCTTTGCTTGCTTTACGTCCCATTCTTATCTGTTTGTCCCAGCACCTCCGGCACCACTCCAGTGGCCTTTCTTCTTTCTTAGCTTCCAAGAGAATCTAACTATACACTCTTTACAGGTTTTCTCTCAATTCTCCTCAGATATAGCCCAAATCCTGGGAACCAAATACTGTCTTCCGCACACTATTTTAATGATCTCTGCCTGTTGTGACTCAGCTTCTGCTTCCCTCCAGGCTTTTCCTATCCTTGGGCGATCTACTTCTTCGTGTCCTACAGAAATTAGGAAATTTATTGCCTGAAATCTGGTTCTCAATTCCACCCTACAACATTCCCAATGCCAGGCACTCCTGCGAGACGCGGTACAGTCCCACCTCTTATGACTGGTTTTATGTGGATGCTGACAGAGGAAGAAACAGATAACTTTTCCAGGCATCGTCCTAGGGAAGTTGTGAGAATGCTCAGAGAAAGAATTAAAATAATTCTTATCTTAATCTCTCCACCTGGTGTTTGTGAACATGTGGAATGTTTGTATGTGATGTTTATGGAAAGATATTTTACCAGAAGGTGTTGTTCCTAATTAACCAATGGTGTGAGGGGTGTTGTTTAAGGAACAATCAGGTTCTGGGTGAACGATCCTGTCTATAAATATGTGAAGTTCCTAATAAATCTCACTTTATGCCTTCTGAGCATGGAGTCAATGTCGTCTTCCTTCAGCCATTCCTAACTCAACAGCGACAGTTTTACACTCACACAAGACCCAAGGTTCACACCCAGGTCCACAACTCAAACACAAAATTGCACTCATACAAACAACACAAAATCTTTACTATAAAACAAAACAACAAACGCTTTCCCTTTCTCTGGCCATCCCAGTTGCCCAAGGAATGGAACTGAGGATCCAAGCTCCCCACTCACCTCATACTAATAGTAAGTCTCATTGATTCAGCAGTTATACTTGCCAGTCACATGAGGCGAGGGACATACACATACATCTCACACACATTTACACAATAATAAGCTACTCGTGTTGTTGAGTTAGGTACTAGTATTCATTTACAAATGCTTCTCAGTTGCACAATGACCTACTTCCCAAAAATAGTCTTAAACCTCTCTAAGATTTTCCCAAATTTAAAATCTTTCTCTCACCATCCAAATACTTATAAAACCCCAGCCATGTAACAACACATAAACAAACTTCGAAGGCCCTACTACAAAGCTTTTACTTTTTGCTCTGCTATCCAGTGGACCTAATCAGTGTCCTCAGACCTCTCAGTCAGTGTGTTTGGCTCAGCAACTTAACACTTCCATTAGCCTAACCATTCATGCCTCAAGGGTATATTGGGGTTTCAGATTTTCTGCATTTTGCCTTTTGCAGATGTTATAGATACATGTTATAATATTGGCTTTTTGCAAATATTAAAATGGATTCTATATGTGTGGTGTTAAAGTAACTTTGCTATAAAGATATAGATTTTATTTCTGTTATTAACTAAAACTTAGAAATAGCTGATATAGTATGCTTGTGTTAAAATGCCTGCTTGGATGGGATAACATCCAATGAAAATATGATGAGCACACTTGTGGAAGAGGTTTTACAGTGACTTCTGTGAGCCAGAGAGAAGCTTGATAAGAGGATCCATGTTTACCCCAAAAGAATTTTCTACCAAGGTCGTTGACATAGAAACCAAGAAAGAAGGATAAATAGAGAAACCTACAACTGCCTTTTCCAATAAGCATTTTGTTTGTCTTTCGTGACCAATGAGTAAAGTGTAAACTTATGAGTTTTGTAAGAATGTATAAAAAGCATGCATGGCATAATAAAAACAGTTTGAAGCCTTCTGAAAATGGAGTGTGTTGCTTTGTATTGTCTCCGTCTCAACTACGACAGATACCTGCTACAGATATGCCAACTAGCAACATTCACCATCTGAAGAAAGTATGGACCAAAGCCCAAAACTGGAGGTGATGATAAGAATGGACTAAAACCACAGCAAAGAAACACACATGCTCTAAATAGGTGGACCTGAGGAGGAAATATGCTAAACAATTCTTGGAACATGTAAACTAGTTTGGGCAAAAGTTTAATATGCATAATTGTTTATGAATATGTAACAGGCCGATACAATAGAAATGGTATATAAAGGGTGTTTCCAAAATAGCAGGTGTGCTCTTGGCTAAGTGCCAAGAAGCACCTGGCTGTATATCTTTGCTTTATTGTCTTTGTCTCCTATTGTCCTTTACTAAACTTTTAAATTTTTACAGGAGAGTGAACCTTGTTTTTCACACAGATTCTGCACCAACACAACCCTCAATATAGCCAAGATTCCTACAGGCACTCAGACATGGGTTGAACTCAGTACTACCTCGGAATTAGGATTCCTGCAGTCGAAATTACAGGCAATTCCAGTCCCCTTTGTTTCCTTAATCCCTGTTTTAACCCCAAGGTAGCTAATCCTTCTGCATTCTGGGTTATCACTCAGTCTACATCATTCGCGTGTAGTCACCGGCCCGGCCCCTTGCAGGGAGACAGAAATGCAGTTAGAAAGACTCTGCAATCGCTTTGCAGATTGGGGACTGTCCCATCCACGTCTCACACACAGGTACACACACTCCCAGATTTTTCACAATCCCCTTTTTTTGCGATATACTCACCCGTCTAGGTTCTTCGTGCACTGGTTTAGGAGTTCCCACGGTTTCTTAGGGAATTTTACTTCGCTTTCTCTTTTTGTCCTTTTTATCCTACCGACTGAGGATTAATCAGCGGTTTCTTGTAGCAGCAGGGAAAGCCCGGGTGGGCTGCTGTAATTTAAGTGGGACACCTCCCACCGGAGACCCCTGGAGCCACAGAGACTGGAGGTATATCTCATTGGGACCTCCAAATTGTGAAAAACAGACTTCACTCTTTTGAATTTTTTAAAAGTTTAATACAAGGATAAAAGAAGGACAATATTTCCAGTGCTGGGGTGCTTTTGGCAAACAGCCAAAGAACACAAAAATAGCTTAAAATCCTGTTCTCTATATACGGTTATATTGCTGGGGTTACATGCATATTCATTAGCTTATACGTTATTCAAACATTCCTGAGAGCTTTTGGTGTTGCAGGGACTCCTTGTGTTTAGGTTTCCCATCCTGACTTATTTGTATGACCTCCTGAGATCAAGTCAATACATTTTATTTCTTCCCACGGTTTCATCCTTTTTTCTGATAAGAGGAGTTAACGAGTTCTTCCCCAGTCTCCTCCGGTGCTCTGTCATGTGTCACTGTTATCACTTGGACAGGTCAGTCCGCAGATGGCTTTACACTGTTTTCTTAGTTACACAGAAGCTTTTTCACATCTTATGTTTTGCTAAGGTCTATAATACTTTCATCCCACCACTATTTCTATAAGCTATACATAAAGATTATATTAATTACACTACTATTTCTATAAATTATACAATACATACTTTAACTGATAGATTATGTTATATTAACAAGCAACTAAAAGGAGTTATAATTTGTACCATATCTAAACACTTATGATCAATAACAACATGCAAAAGCTAATACATAAATTTGAAAGCCAATATTATATGGTCATTTTTAACATTCCCTTGGTGGTGGCTGGCACTGGGCGATTGATTAGTTCTTGAGACTGTCCAGGAGACAGATGAGTGGTGGACCAGGAGCGTCCATGAGGAGTCCACAAGGAAGGACCACTAAAAATCTCACTGGTGAGTACAATGGCATCTTTGGGGAGTAAACCTGGGAGGGCACCCATGGAGGGTAGCACAGGTGAAAAAAGGCACCCATGGAGGGTTGCAAACATAAAGCCAGGAAGGGGTCCCTGCAAAAGGGATGACGATACAAAAATATCTTCAAAGAATCCCTTGGAAGAATGTTGAGTTGGTTTACACATTCTCCCAGAAGTAATTAAGGGAGTCGAGAAGGGGTCTGACAATCCATGCCCAGGGGGAGCAATAAGGGAAAGTTGAGAAAGGGTCTTGACAATCCATACCGGGGAGGGAGGGGGCTTTAAGAGGAGCCGAGAGGGGGTCTCAACAACAGGGGACGGATGGATAGTGTTGGTGTGGATTAACAGAATTGGTTCAGTGGGAGTGTGGAGAGAGATGGCTGAGGCAAGGAGCTGCAGGACTGGGTGCAGAAGTGTGGGAGCAGGAGCACAGCCTGTGGGGCCTGTGGGGACTGTGGGGCAGCCAGGACTCAGCACCAGGTGATGCCTGACCCCCTCCACCCCCGGGCAGGGGCGGCGGTGGCCTCTGGCCCCCATGAGGCTGCAGGACTCCCAGCAGGACGCCAGTGATGCTGCCAGCCGTGCCCACCAGGAGAGCCGGGGGGGGGGGGGGGGGGGAGCTGTGTTTGGACACTGCGGCAAGACAGAGACTGACTCTGGTTTATGGTGTGTGATAAAGAGTGAGCACAAGGAGGAGGAGGAAGTCCAGAGGCTAATGGAGATGGATTGTTAGGGCTGTCAGGAGCTCCCATTATACCAGGGACCCACCACAATGGTACCCTTCTTAACTTTTAAGCTGAGTCCAGATTGAGAGGTAGTGTGTTTCCTTGGAGACACAGGGGCCTCTCGAGCCACCTTCAATTTTATCCCTAAGGGAGGAAAATTGTCAAAAAGATCTCTGATTATTCAAGAGGTTGTGGAACTTGTGATTTCTTCTGTAGGCTTAGAAGTTTGAACACATCTTTCTCTGAAAATAATTGTGGAAATTGTGATAAATACATTTGGGAAATTAATTCCCTTGTCTACGTGGAGTTTTGTGTGGAGCCGAAAGGCTCCCGTTTTGAGAGGACCCATGTGGCTCTAATTTTTGTGTGTTTTGTTGTATAAAGACAGAGTTTGCAGGTTTCAGTCCTGAAGCCAATTCTGCAACTCCTATCTTGTGAGGAACCACCCCACCAGTCTATAGTTTGTTGTGGAGAACTAGAATTGTCAGATTCTAATCCTGAGGCAAATTCTGCCGCTGCTGCCTTGTGGGGATGGTGGTGTCCCTATGCAGGCCTAGGTGCTTATGACGCAGCTTCCTCTGTGGGTGTTATAGGAAAAATTTAGGGGAAAATATTTTGTTATCCTTCCTTGATTAATTTGTTAGTCATCTCCCTACCCCTAGAGCGGACTTGATACAAAAAATTGTGATAAAGAGCAATTGGTTACTAAAAACCAAAAAGGTAAAATATTTGGGACATATTTTGACTGGAGGGTTATGGTGTATTGATCCAGAAAGAATACAAGAAATTTTGCAAGTACCATTATTCCAGGAAAAAAAAAAAGGAGCTATGGCAGTTTTTAGGGTTGGTGGGGTACTGCAGAGCATGGATTGAAGATTTTTCTATTGTGGCCAGACCTTTATATGACTTTTTAACACAGGACAGTCCTTATGTTGTGGTATGGACACCAGAAGGAGAGCAAAGCTTTAGAAAATTAAAAGACATTGGTTCATGCCCCAGTCTTAGCTCTTCCAGACTCAGAAAAGAAATTTGAATTATAGGTGGATGTTAAACAGGGCCGTGCTAAAGGAATTTTGGTACAAGAGCATGGGGGAACACGACTGCCTGTTGCTTATTTTTCTAAGCTGTTAGACCCAGTGGCCAGAAGCTGGCCTCATTGTCTGCAGAACTGTGCAGCCACAGCCTTGATGGTAACTGAGGCCTGAAAACTGATAATAGGAGGAGTAAGAGCCTGAATGAGAGATGCGGGACTCCAGATGACTCTTCAAAATGCAGTTTATTACATCCAAGACATTACAGCAGTCCAGGGTCATGGGTGACAGAGCCTGTGTCTACAGCTGTCAGCTCCAGCTGCAGGCAGGCCTGGAGACCCTTTAGTTTTGGTTAAAATGCATTATATACTTTTCTTTGCTGAGCATCTTAATACAGAAGAAATAATCTATACTTTAACTTTTACCCATCGCCTATCATGACTACTATAATTACCATATTTGTTGTATTGCACTAAATAGTTTATTTAGTTGTTGTTTTGGACTGTGTGATGGGAAATTTGTACTGAGTATGTTATGCCACGTAGATTGTTATTTCCCCTCTCCCATCACATGGTCTTTCCCTCATGCACCCCTCTGCTATATCCCCTGGTGGTCTGAACCCTGGTTACCCCTCCCCTCGCCCCTCCTCAATGGTATCCCATTGGCCGCGGTCCTCTTTCCCCGCCCCCATCCCCTCGGGTATAAAAGTCCACTGCAAGGATGTCACGCCCTCTTTAACACTGGGAAGGTTTCACCTGGAAGTGTCTCCTCCCAAGCCAATAAACAGGACACTCGTCCCCACGTGGAGAAGAGCACTTCTCGTCTTTTACTTTGTCCATGTAAGACCGTGTGGGCCAGAGTCCAGAGCTAGCTGGGTTGGACTCATACAACAGCCCGAGATACACAGAATTCTTGCAGGTGGCGCCCCACATGGTCATCTCCCACGACGGTCACAAAGGAGCTGGTAATTCCCATGAGTGGATTACGTTAACTTTTGGGAGTTTCACCTTCCTCTGACTTCTTCGTCGCGTTTTTGTTGGCAAGAAGGCTAGAGGGTGGGATCGGGAACCTGCCGCGCCCACGGCGGACTGATTTCAGACGAGGACTTCTTTACATCTCTCCCAGCTAGCCAAAGTCCCCAAGAGGGGTGAGTATTCCCCACGAGTGGTAGTGGGACCCCGGGAGGGCCCCCAGAGGGTGGGGGTGAGCTCCCAGTTCAGGAAAGGTCTGGTCCCAAAGAGGGTTTGCGCATCTGCGCGGTCAAACACGGGCGAAGCGGCTCTGGTTCTGCGCCAGGGCCTGTGCGTGGTTCCAGAGGCAGCGTGGTTCCATCGGTCGGGTCCCGGCGGCACACAGCTCCAAGGAGCAGCCGCACTGTTGCGCGTGGAGTGATTCAGTGGCGTGGGCAGGTTCTGCGGTAATCTCGGTGCCACGGGTGGCTTTCGGTGCGGCAGCAGCACGGGCAGCGGCAGAGTAGCTGCAGCTCATGTTTTTGCCATGAGCGGTCGCACCTGGGCAGTGGTGGACCCCAGCGGACCAGTGCGGGTGGCTCTGAGACCCCGCATGGCAGCCACGTGGCGCGGGGAAGCCAGCAGCTGCCGCTCGCCATTTTAAGAGCCGCGTGCTTTGTACGCAAGCAGTTCCGTCTCTCCCCCGGAGAGGAGGGAGGGGGAGGCTGCCCAGATTGTTTCTCGGATTGGCTGTGGACTCAGTGCTTTCAGTTTTTGTTTGTGCTGGCTGTAAGGAAGGTAGATTGAGTGCTGCAGAGGGCAAATAACATCAGAATGGATGCAAACTTTTCTGCAACACAGAGTAGCATTTGTATCCTAGTTTTAGATACCCTAAGTAGTGGAAACATTACGGTTTCCAAAGCAGTTTTGAAACGGTTTGTTTGCTGGATATCTTTTCATTTCTCTCAGTTTACCCAGCAGAATGTTAATTCTGTCTCTGCCTGGGACAAAATTGGAGCCTTGTTAACAGCGAAAGCGGAACAGGGAGATGGGACAGTGTCTCAATTTTTTCCTGTGTTCCTTGTGATTTGGAAAGAAGTCCTAAAGAGGGATTTGAAAGGACAGCCAGAGCAAATTTCCCCTCCCACGGCTTCTCCTACCCCTCCTCCCAAACCCTCTGCCCCTGAACTGAGAGACACGAGCAAGGCTCCCCAGCAATCACAGGGTACCTGGCACTGCCACTGTTTCCCTGGCCTCCCACCTCCCTCTCAGTACCCAAGCTCTGGCAGTTGTGTGCAGGCTGACAGAGCACCTTCCCTGCACCCCTCAACCTAGTTCCTGTTACCCCATTTTCGCGTTCTGACCCCCTCATCCCTAAAATGGATATGATCACATGGTTGGCATTCAATATACTGCTGACTGCATGGTCAGAGCCCAAAATGGCGGCATCCACGTTTGAGCCCTCAAATTACTCCTCTTCTCCCCACAATCCCTTTCGCCCACCTGTCCCCTCCCCCAACCCCTTCCGGTCTCACAATCCCTTCCTTCCCTTGGACACTCCTCCCCCTCCCTTCATGTCCCCGCCCTCCATGATGCCATCCTGCAACCCAGCCCCTGGTTCCCACGGTTGCCCCGCCCCCCTGCCTGTTCCTGTTTCCCATGCCCCCTTGCCCGGGTCCTAAGAGGGTGGGGCCAAGGGCTGAAGGGGGTGAGCCCCTGCCTGGTTCCCACGGGGGTGGGGCAGGGAGAGGGGATGTACCCCCTCCCAGCTACCAAGGTGCTGGGGTGGAGGGGCAGAGGCAGGGGGTGTACCCCTTCCCAGTCCCCATGGGGGCAGGGTGAAGGGTGTTTCCCTGCCTGCTTCCCAAGGCAGTGGAACTGGAGGAAGGGGTGGTTCCCCTGTCGGATCCCACGGCGGTGGGGCTGAAAGGGAAAACCCTGGGGTTCAAAACCGGGACGAAGAAGTAGTTCCCTTAGTAGCCCCCGTTCGATACACAGGTGACAGAAGCGGCCCTAGGACCTACCAGCCCTTCTCATATCACACAAAGCGTGAGTTATGTAAAAGCCAATTAGAATTTGGGAGAAATAGTGAAATTTTTAGAAGCATGATGAGAGCTACATTAACATCCCTTGAATTTGCTCCTACAGACCTCCTAGATCTTTTCCAGTGCCTGCTTACCCAGTCAGAGTTCGATCTATGGGAAAGCTCCTGGAAGAGATCTCTCAGGGATCTCTTGGAGGAACTTAAGCAAACCCCTCAGGGTGCCAAGGATTTAGAAAATATTAACATTACTTATGAACATCTGTGCGGCGAGGGGGAGTGGGCTAAGCCTGAGGACCAAGCTCGGGTGTTGTCAAAATTCATTCTAGATAAGATTTCAAACGCTGTGGATAAGGCTTTTAACCAGCTACCAGCTGTGGAAGCTAGTGGCAGTTTCCTTGATATTAAACAGTCTCCTTCAGAAAGTTTCTTGCAGTTTGTCAACCAGCTCCGTGCACAGGTTGAGAGACAAGTATGGAACCCCAAGACACAAGTGGAGATAGTGAAAGAGATGGCACAGAGAATTGCCAATGAAGTCTGCAGCAGGGTGCTAGGAAGGCAGAACTGTTTACTGCACGGGAGGCGTGGTAAAGGCCGACAAACCCAGAGACTGTGGCAGCTATATCTCCAGGAGTGAGGAGGCAACAGATGTCACCAGAGCAACTTCAACATGTCATTTGCTTCAGATGCGAAAAACCAGGACACTTTGCCCAAGACTTCCCCCAAAGCCAGCAACAAAAGACACCCTTCACACCAAAAAACTCCGACGCGAGCGCGCACCCACCCTGCGCCACAACATCAATGCAGCGGGCTTCCCTAAGGGGAAAACCTCCCTCAAAACAGAAAAGGGGGAGGAAGGGAAGCAGGGTGCCGGAAAACAAAATAACCATTTGCAGGATAAAATCTGGTGGCCTCCCAAGTGTTTCAAGCTTGTGGCCACCAAAGCTTTTGTTTTCAGATCTACCCAGTGGACAGTCATTGGAGTGGACCTACCAGAGGACTCACAGAACTTGACAAAAGATCGCACAAGATTGGACAGTGAGTACTTTGTTATTGGGGACACTGCACACACACCCATGGAGATTGAGGTGGCTCCCATGACCATCAAAGGTGACATACCTAACCTCATTCTCCTGGCACGCTGCCCACAGCCACCCTTCTATTTGGCCAAGGGGCAAATCATCCCCCAGGCCATTCCCATTCCAGCAGAAATTTCAGTAGATGACAAGGCACCAGGTGTATACTGGGCAGAAGTGGTTGGCAAGGACAAACCCATTATGGGATGCAAACTAATGCGTGGAGCAGAACATCTCCACGTGGAAGGGTTTCTTGACACTGGGGCAGATGTGACAATCATACCTGAAAGGTTGTGGCCATCACATTGGGATTTGCAGCCGGTGGCTGATCAAATCCAAGGTGTAGGAGGAGTCACATTGGCAAAGATATCAAAAAGCATCGTGCAAATTGAGGGACCAGACCGAAAATTGGCCAGTGTCTGCCCATTTGTTACTAATTACAAAGCTCCTTTGTGGGGGAGAGACACCATGTCCCAGTGAGGGGTCAAATTGTTCATCCCTAAGACACCCCAGGATTTTAGAAGTGGCTACTGTGGACCGCCCTGCCCACAAGTTAACATGGCTAGATAATGATCCAGCCAGGGTAAAACAGTGGCCACTCAGTAAGGAGAAGATAGAGGCGCTCGAGGAGCTTGTGGAAGAACAATTGGCTAAAGGACACATTGAAGAGACAACTAGCTGCTGGAATTCCCAGGTTTTCATTATAAAAAAAGCCAGGGAAAGGATAAGTGGCGGCTCCTCCATGATTTAAGAGAAATAAACAAGGTAATTGAGGACATGGGGTCTCTCCAACCAGGGATGCCCTCCCCAACGATGCTCCCCCAAAATTGGCAATTGGCTGTCCTAGACATCAAGGACTGTTTCTTCCATATTCCCCTACACCTGGAAGATGCACCACGGTTTGCCTTCTCGGTTCCTACCATCAATCGAAAAGCCCCAATGAAGCACTACCCCTGGAAAGTATTGCCTCAGGGGATGAAATGCAGTCCATCCATCTGCCAGGGGTACGTGGCTTCATTGCTGTCCCCAGTGCGCGCCCAGAAAAAAGAGGCAATCATCCTACACTACATGGATGATGTGCTTGTGCGTGCCCCCGATGACATAATACTCCAAGACACACTTGACCTAGTGGTTAAAGTTTTAACCTCTGCTGGATTCCAACTGCAGGAAGACAAGGTTCAGAGGATGCCACTTTGGAATTACCTGGGCTTGCGAATCACTGCGCAGACCATTGTTCCACAGAAATTGGAAATTAAGAGTGATCCCAAAACCCTAGCAGATCTCCATTCCTTGTGTGGGTCTTTGAACTGGGTCAGGCCTTGCCTGGGCCTCACCAACGTGGACCTAGCTCCCCTTCTCAATTTACTGAAGGGAGAAAGAGAGCTAGCCTCTCCAAGTGAACTGACCCTAGAGGCAAAAACCGCCCTCCAAAAAGTGCAGAAGGCTTTGGCCGAGAGGCAGGCTCATTGTTATAAGCCCGAGCTGCCTTTCAAGTTCATTGTTTTGGGCAAGTTACCACACATACACGGGTTGATATTCCAGTGGTTTGAAGGACAAAAGGATCCACTTCTAATCCTAGCGTAGGTTTTCTGCTCCCATCAGCAATCCAAAACCATCACAGAGCCACAGGAGCTGATAGCTCAGCTGATCTTGAAGGCCAGGTTAAGATTGCTTGAGCTGGCCAGTTGTGACTTTCAGTGTATTCACCTTCCAGTCCACCTTTCTAAGGAGGGAAAGAACTCTCCTGAGAGGTTGACCAAAAAAGGGTTTGGGGACCTGCTCCAGAGCAATGCCAGTCTCCAGCTGTCCCTGGACACCTACAGTGGACAGGTATCAGTCCAGGCCCCATCACACAAGCTGTTCAACAAGGAATTCCACCTCATTGCTCCTGAGAAAAGGAGTCGTAGGCCACTCAAGGCACTTACAGTGTTCACTGATGCGTCCGGGGCATCCCACAAGTCAGTGATGACTTGGAGAAATCCCCAGTCCCAGCACTGGGAAGCTGATGTTGAGTTTGTGGAGGGGTCGCCCCAGATCGCTGAACTGGCTGCAGTCATGAGAGCCTTTGAGAAGTTCTCAGCGCCAATTAATTTGGTTACCGATTCAGCCTATGTAGCAGGAGTAGTGTCCAGGGCGGAGCAGGCAGTTCTCAAAGACATCGAGAATGAGCATCTCTTCAGGTTGCTCTCAAAACTAATTTATTTAGTTTCGCAGCAGGAGCACCCGTTCTATGTGATGCACGTGAGGTCACACACCAATTTGCCCAGCCAAGGTTGCAGAAGGTAATCGCAAAACAGATTCCCTTGCTGCCCCAGCAGAAATGACACGCCTTCCGGACATCTTTCAACTGGCAAAGCTAAGTCACCAGCAATACCGTCAAAATATTCCAGGTCTAATCCGTCAGTTCCAGCTAACACGAAGTCAGGCTTGAGCCATTGTGGCCACCTGTCCCAATTGCCAGTTTCAGGCAGTGCCATCCCTGGGTGTTGGGGTTAACCCCCGAGGCCTTGGGAGCTGCGAAGTGTGGCAGACAGACATAACACACATTCCCAGTTTTGGTCGCATGAAATATGTACATGTCAGCATAGATACATACTCAGGTGCGGTTTATGCCTCTGCCCACGCAAGGGAAAGGGCTGTGCATGCCAAACAACACTTGGTGCAAGCCTTTTCAGTATTGGGGATCCCTAGGGAGATTAAGACTGACAGTGGCCCAGCGTATGCCTCCAAGGAGTTCCAAGAGTTTGTCCAGCAGTGGGGAATGGAGCATAAGACAGGCATTCCCCACTCCCCCACAGGTCAAGCTGTGATTAAGCGTGCCCACCATACACTCAAAGAAGTCCTGGCTAGGCAGGGCAATTCTGCAGCATGGATGACTCCACAACAAAAGCTCTGCAAAGCCCTGTTTACCATCAGTTTTTTGAATTGTTCATTTGAAAACATGAATCCTCCAGTAATGCGTCATTTCAATAATAACAACCGGTTTAAGTTGTCACAGCATCCACCAGTTCTCATTAACGACCCAGAAACTTGGGAAACCAAGGGTCCTTATGAGCTCGTCACCTGGGGGCATGGTTACACCTGTGTATCCACCCCCTCAGGCCCTCGATGGATACCCCAAAAGTGGGTAAAACCTTTCATCTCCAAAAATCCAGCTCCAGCAGATGGGGATGAGAAGCAAGCAGCTGTCGCCTCAAGAGAAGATGCCGCCGGAAAAAGAAGGAAGAATCTTCCTAAAAGAGTTATCTGCATTCCAGCAGACCCATGAACTTGAATGTGGTTTTTTTTTAAATGTTTGTTTTCCTTTGTAGAAAAGAAAACCTACCTCCCACCTAACCTCACGATGAGCCCTGTCCGAGTTGTCATCCTGTTTGCGCTGAGCAGTCTGACGGCTGTGTGGATCATTCCTCAGCCACACCAAAACATTTGGGTAATCCTGGCACAGATGCTCCAACAAGAAAATATATGCCTGTCCACAGCAGCAGCGAAAGACCCGATGTCTCCCTGCCTGGTAAGGATTCCATTGCAAGCTGGAGAGTTCACAGACAAGTTAGATATGCCTATACCTCACCCAAGTCCCAAACCAAATCACACACAACCACACAATATCCGTCACCAGTGAGCTGTAATGATTAAAAACCCCATAGAAGAGTGGCTGCCAAAGTTACCCAGAGCTGCTCAGGAGCCTCAAGAGTTAGAGCTGTTGGGCTCCTCCCCTGCACCATACTGCATACCACTTCTTTTTTAGCCCACGTTCCAACACCAAACCTTTTAACAACATTAAACAGTATCGAGAAGAATTCACTGCCAAAAGGTGGTGCAAGGTTTTAAGCCATGTTGCAGCAGGCAATCCGTACCATTCACATCCCAAAAGCCTCCCCAAAGGTTTGTTTTTAATTTGTGGGGATTGGGCATGGGCAGGAATCCCTTCTCAGCTTTTAGGAGGGCCATGTACCATTGGGCGGTTGTCCCTGTTGACACCCAACCAAACTATGATTGGTGAGTGGACTCAAAAGAACAATTCGGTCAGCAAAATTCAAAAGAGAAGCGTTGACAATTTGGACCCAAATTGTGATGCAGAAATCTTCCATTGGGCCAAGTCAAAAAGAGTTGCTGTATCCCTGTTCCTTCCATGGGTTGCAGCAGCCAAAGCTCTAGGTGAATTGGGCCACCTAGAGTGCTGGGTAGTCAAACAGGCAAACCTGACATCCACGGCCATCAGCTCCCTCCTAGAAGACGAGAAGATTACCAGGCAGGCCACACTCCAAAATCATGTGGCCATAGATTTCCTCCTGCTGCTGCATGGACATGAGTGCCAGGAATTTGAAGGACTGTGCTGCCTGAACCTAGCATCAAAAGCACCCAACGTCCACGCGGCTGTCTGAGAAGTGAAAAGCCTGATCGGACAAGTCAAGCAGGAATCCAAGGACTGGTTCAGCAGACTGTTCAAGGACTGGGGACTCTCGGGGTGGTGGACTTCTATAATTAGGACAATTTTGTTGTTTTTTGTTGTTTTTTTCCTAGTCATGTTAGCATTCGGGATTCTACGTCGCATACTTTTAAAGGCTATCAATGGTTTGGTCTCCACTGCCTCAGAAGTCAACCGCACAGAGTTTGTGGAACTAAAGCAAATTGACAGGCCCATGAATCATGAGTGGTGGACAAATTCATAATCTGCAGCAGAAATAGTCCGATGCATTTCCTTTTAATTTTAGTTAACAGAAAAGGGGGAGGTGTTGTATTGCACTAAATAGTTTATTTAGTTGTTGTTTTGGACTGTGTGATGGAAAATTTGTACTGAGTATGTTATGTCACGTAGATTGTTATTTCCCCTCTCCCATCACATGGTCTTTCCCTCATGCACCCCTCTGCTATATCCCCTGGTGGTCTGAACCCTGGTTACCCCTCCCCTCGCCCCTCCTCAATGGTATCCCATTGGCCGCGGTCCTCTTTCCCCGCCCCCATCCCCTCGGGTATAAAAGTCCACTGCAAGGATGTCACGCCCTCTTTAACACTGGGAAGGTTTCACCTGGAAGTGTCTCCTCCCAAGCCAATAAACAGGACACTCGTCCCCACGTGGAGAAGAGCACTTCTCGTCTTTTACTTTGTCCATGTAAGACCGTGTGGGCCAGAGTCCAGAGCTAGCTGGGTTGGACTCATACAACAGCCCAAGATACATGGAATTCTTGCACATATTCATGTTACTATTCTCCAATCACTAAAAGTTAGTAAATTACAGTTTAAGCTAGAAGTTGTTTTTCAGTTTTCTTGCAGTGGAAAATTCTGAGACATTTTTTCTACTTGCAACATCGGCATTCTTGTTTGCCTGTGCTATCTTTCTGCTTGGTAAAAACATCTTCCTGTTTAAGGTGGGTTTATCCTTTGCTCTAAGTCATAAAAACTACTTTTAACTAACATACCATTTGCCTTCTTAGTTATCCAGTAAGACTGGCTCAGCAATTCTTTTCTTCTATATCAAAACTTGCTTTCATTTCTATTCCTTCTTCAGATTCTGCATTCAAAAATCTTTCTGCCAAGCATACATATCTGTGAGACTTTGTTGTTAAACTTTCATCCTTCCCAACAGGGAGGATATCTGATTGTTAAAGTTTCCGATCAGGGTAAAGCTTTGTTAACTGAAAGAGCCTCTAAGTGGATGACCAGCACTTGGTTATTACAGTATTGTGAGAAACAAGGCTCACTCTTTAAAATTTTGAAAGTTTAATACAGGATAAAAGGAACAGCATCCAGCACTGGGGTGTCTGGCAAACTGCCAGATGCACACCAGTTAGTTGTAACAACTTTCCTTATATACTTTTTCATTCCACTGATCAGATGCATATTCATGAAGATTTTACATATTCAAACATTCCTTTGAGTTCTTTTACATATTCCAGGAATTCTCTAGCTTTGTTCAACCCTTGACCTGCCGTGCAATAGTGTAGATTTGATTTTTGGGTGTAGTGTATGCCATTTCCTCACGACAAACGGGGAATCATTGATAGCCCCATGGTCAGTGGTAGAAGTCTTTTTCACATCCTTTCTTTCCATGTTATCTGTGTGGTTCCTTCAATGTTATCTAATCATACAGTTTTGGCTATATCCACAAACTTATCGAAGTCACTGTTGTCAATTAGTTACAAAAATAAAAGCATCCTCCAAAAGTTAACCTAGTCTCTATTTTAATATTTTGCAAAAGCCTAAACTTCAATATTTGTTTATCACACTAATGCCTAGATAAAATACACATGGCCAGGGCACTGGCCACAAAAGCTGACAAATTATACTATATCAAAACCAGTTAAAAAGTGATTACAAACTGTACTGCATCATAATTGTTGTGATTAATAATAATTTGCAAAAGCCAACACATAACAGTGAAAGCCAACAGCTACATAGTTATTTATAACAGAATGAATCTTGTTTAATGGAACAGGAGGATTTAGAATTGAAAAGTGTGGAAGGGTTTAACCCAGCCTCTGTGAATGGCCCTGAAGAGGAGGGCCAAGAAGAAACCTATGACTGCATTCAAGTGATAGATCTCTAGACTTGGGGTAGGGAAGATTAACGAGACACTCTCTGGCCTGAGGGAGAAAATGTGTTTATTGATGGGTCTTTAAGAGTGGTAGAAGGGAAGTGATTTGCGGGATATGCTATTGCTAATGGAAGGGAATTAAAGGAAGGGGGGAGGTTGTCGTGGTGGGGGGAGATACGAGCAGCAGAGAGAATTTTAATGGCAGGCATACCTCTTATATAGGTTATTCATGAGACTACGCGTTCGAACCTGAGTGGCTATGATTGGTTACCACCCACCTCACTGACCAGTAGCTGCCTGCTTATGCTTTCATCAGGGATTGGCTCTCTGTAGCCAAACCCCCCTCCTCCTCTTATGGAGCATGCAGTCCAGCTGTATGCCATCATAGGAGGTTGTCACCCACATGATCAGCTCAGACAGTGGAGCTGTATGTGCTTGTGAGAGCCTATAAATTATATCAGGACAAGATAGTGGATATTTTTACTGATTCTAAATATACATATGGGGTGATACATGCATTTGGAAAATTATAGGAAGAAAGAGGTTTATTAACCTGCAGGGGAAAAATGTTAGCTCATGAGAGCCTAATTTCTCACCTATTGGAGGTGGTGAATTTACCAAAAAAGGGCGGCAATAATACGCATTAGGGGACACCAGGCAGGGTACTCAAAGGAGGCATTGGGTAACCAACTGGCTGATGAAGAAGCTTGGAAAGTTGCACTGTTGCCAGAAATCTTTAAGATACTCCCCTTGCTCCCAGTAACCCAACTGTTGCCAGAAAAAATGTCTTTTCCACCAGAGGAGCTTGAGATATTTAAAAAGAGTGGGACAAAGGAAAGAGGAGATAATTGGTTTACAAGAAATAATAAACAATGGATACCAAAAGCTCTGTCTTTACAGATATTAAAACAACTTCATGAAAGGAGTCATTGGGGGTCTCGAGAACTGGCACAAGCCTTCCTCAAAATATATGTTACTGTGAGTCTTTTTACTTTGGCAAAGTGAGCTATTGAGGGTTGTTTGATTTATGTTAAAACCAATAACAGGGTTACGAAGAAAACTGCCAGGGGAGGGAGGCCTTGGGCTGTATGCCCCTTCCAAAGATACCAGGATGATTTTACTGAAATACCCTGAGTGGCAAAGTTTAAACATCTTCTGGTAATAGTATGTCAGCTAACAGGGTGACCAGAAGCATTTCCAGCCTTTTCAACAACTACAGGATCAGTTATTAAAGTATTTTTGGAACAAATAATTCCAAGATATGGGATTGTAGAAGCAATAGACTCAGAATAGGGAAACTCATTTTACAGGAAAAATCCTTCAAGGGGTTATGACTGCTTTAGGAATACAATGGAACCTCCATACCCTGTGGCATCCCCAGAGCTTGGGCCGGGTTGAAAGAATGAATGGAGAAATAAAGAAACACCTTCTGGAGCTGGTGATAGAAACTAAGATGCCGTTAGTACAGCTTTTGCTTCTGGCTTTAGCAACAATAAGGGCCAGACCCAGGGGAGATATTCAATTATCTCCCTTTGAATTGATGTTTGGAATTGCTTACCCTTGTAATTCTCAACCTACTGTGGGGGGGTAGAAATAAGTGATGTATATTAAAAACAATATGTGTCCAGAATACTCTCTTGTGAAATCTCTTCAACAGGAAGCTCAGCTGGCACGGACCCTGGCTTTGATATTTGCTGTTCGTTACATCCAACCAGGAAATTGGGTCCTAGTTAAGGAGTAGAAAGAAGCACCCCTGGTGGTGAAGTGGCGTGGACCTTTCTAAGTGTCACTGACCACAGAAACAGCCATCAAGACAGCTGAACACGGGTGTGTACCTATCACACTCGGGTCAAGGTCTCAGAAGCCCCAGAGATTTGGACATCTCAGCTGGAGGAGAAGGATGGGAAACCATGACTGACACTCCACAGGAGTAGACTGGAGCAGCAGCCAGTGTGTCAACATCGGGGGAAGCCTCATGTGCCTACCCACAGACTGTCTGCTGAAATAGTCTGTATGGGCATCCCTCCTTTCAGATCTCCAGTCATTGGGGGCTAATCCTCAACTGTCATTGTTTTCTTTATGCTAAGCTGTTTCTGTGCCTTCACTCATCACAGGTGGCACAGAAGACAATGTGAAAATTGTATTAGGAAATTAGATTACACCATTAGAATGTTTTTCTTAATAATTTTACCTTTATATTGTCAGTTAGGCTTGGGCCAGAGGTGGAAGAATAATTTTTTTAGTCTGAGACAGAGTAGAAATTTTCCAGAGTAGAAATCCATTTTGATTTAGGTGAAATGTACATCTTTGAGTTAAGTCTGTAGTTTGAAAACATAGCTATTTAGTCTGACTGCCTGTTCTTGTAAAAAGCCTAGGCTCAGAGAAACTGCTTCAGTGAAGGACAGAGATAAAGGGGGGAGACAGAGAGACAGAGAAACTGCTATGAGAGCAGGCCAGCCTGACCTAGGAATTCTTTCTGACAAAGAAGAACTAGCAGCAAATGTCAGGCAAAATTTGTGAAAAATGAATATGTATGAATCTATTGTGAAAATGCATGCATATGTATTTGAGAGAGAGATAAAAAAGGATCTGGAGTTCCCAGAGGTTCTAATGTCTTTTAAAGAGAGTAATCTCCACATGTGTCCAGGCTGTAATAAACATACTGGCTTTACAACTTTCACAAAAGTTGTAGAGTTTCGTTTATCTCCAAAAAACGAGTCCTAGGAGAAGAAGTAGCAAAAAACTTTTACCCTGGGCAATTGTTGGGTCTGCGGAGGGCCAGGAAGATCTGACAACTGGCTATGGGTGGCCAACATGCCTATCTCAAGTTACCTCCAAACTGGTCAGGGATATGTTATGTAGGGTATATTAGACCGTTGTTCTTTTTGCTACCACAACTTCAGGGAAATCTGTTAGGAATCAAGGTATATGATGATCCAATTAGAGAAAAGTGGTCAATTAATGCATCCCTAGTGTCTTGGTTTGAAAGACAGGTGTCTGCTAGGGAAGGCAGGAGCCTCCCTTGGAAGAGAGAATGTAAACCTCCTCCCTCCAAATTATTAGAATTTTGAAATTAAGGGGGGTCTCAGGCAAAGATATGAGGATAGGAATAACAGTTCTTTACTAGTATGTATAACAAGGTGTGAAAAATGCATATTATATGATTGGCTCTTCAGAAATATTAAAATGAATACTATATGCTTTATGTTGGAAAGTTATGCTGCATTAATCTCTTTTAAGTAGTGTGGTAAATATAGTTTTTAGGCTATAACATAATATTAAAATAGAAACTATGTGATGTAAGATACTTTTTGTAACTAGCTCAAGGAATGAAAAAGATAATCAAGAAATTCTTTGGATTATCCTATTTGGATAGAGATAACAGCAACAAGACAACAAGACCCCAAGAGAAGAATGATTGCTTCCTTATTGGGAAGGCCCAGAATCCGAGGAACCAAGAAAACTGATTTACAAGATGAGGGGGGGAAGCTGACATTAAGCAGAAAACACCCTTAGTGTGAAAGGAATGTTTGAATCATGTATGAGATACATGAATATGCAATTTGCTATTGCTTTTAAAGGTTAATCCTTTGTTAGCAAAATGTGCTTTGTGGCAGAGCAAAGCAACCGGACATCCATAATTCTTTGCTTTTTATTGTCTTTTATTGTCCTACCTTTGATTGTCCAAATTCTTATTGTCCTAATTTTTATTACTATTTTCATTACTATTTTTATTACTATTAAACTTCTAAAATTTTAACACAAGTGCATGGAGTTTTTCACACAAGGCAAACAAAACAATAACTATGGCATTAACAACAAACAGAACCAGGAACCCAGTAACAGTCTTCTCGACTGCAGGCACTTTCCTCTTTGGTGAATTTACTGTCACAGCCGGCAGGAATGAGCAAAAATCCCGGGCTGGTGGGTGAAATGTATCAGAAGTTCCGCGGCAGTAGCTGCAAGTGTGGGGACGTGCTGGCAAGGCAGCAGGGTGCGGGCTACAGCATGGAGAAATCCAGAGCAGTACCGAAGAACAGCAGGGGCGGGGCAGCGGCGACCCAGCTCCAAGCAGGGCAGGGAGAGGCGAAGTTCAGGATTCCAGGGCACACGAGCAGATGGTGATAGGTCCCTCAGGGCTGAGCTCCAGCAGTGCTGGTGAATTCTCCCTGCAGTAAGCGACAGCCTGGCCATCCTCCTTCAATGCCAAAGAGTGAGAGAGGGCAGCTGCCCCCAACCCCGTCTTTTTACCTGCTCCCCATTCTTGCGGTATCTCTGTCCCCCCCAGAGAAACTCCCAAAAACCAGAGGAGTTCCCCCTCCCGGCTATCTCAAGTACCCAGTCATCAGTGCTTCTTAGCAACTCAATGGGAAAAAAATTCCACAAGTAACAAGGAAGGGAAAGAAAATGAAAGAAAAACCCAACCCCAACACCTGGCTGGAGGGAGCACCCAAAATTGGGAAAAGATGAATGGTCACCTGGGCGAATCATACAACACTATGGACCAGCCACATAGAATCCTAATGAATCAATATCAGGTGCCAGAGAACCTATTTATAATTTAAATCAGATAATTAGGTTACAAGCTGTCTTTGAAATAATAACCAAGCAGACTTTGAAATAATAACCGAGCAGACAGCTACAGCTCTTGACCTTCTTGCTGACCAATCCGATCAGATGAAAAATGCAATATTTCAACATTGGATGGTATTAGATTATCTATTAGGAGAAGAAGGGGGAGTGTGTGGAAAATTAAATTACTCAAACTGCTATTTGCAAATAGATGACAATGGAAAAGTGGTGAAACAAATAACAAAGAGAATAAGAAAGTTAGGTCATGTACCAGTCAAAACACGGAAAGGATAAGAATGGGATGTTTTTGTGGTTACCTGGTGGACTACAGGTTACACAAATGCTGTTTTTCCTCTTATGCGCTGTAGCAACTCTCATCTTTTTACCATATATGATCCCTTGCTTAGTGCAACTTATTCAACATGTGATCAAGGAGACACAGGTAGCAGCCAGGACTGCTAATCCAGAAATTACTACAAAAAGACAAAATGATGTCACTGCAAATAATTGCAAAACCAAAAAGAACCCAAGAACACAAAGTCAATGATAACTAAGGTTTGTAAAGACAATTATTGAGAAAATAAGAAGAGGAGGGATTGAAAGGAATGAGGTTTTTTTACAAACAAACTGGGCCTGATGGTAGATAAGGCCAGATACAGCGAGGCCAAAGAATCAATGGGGGAAGCCATAAATTTCATAGGAATTCCACTAACTGACACAGACTGCTACTCACTCAAGATTGTGCTAAATCCCTAGATTTAGAGAAAAAGAACAGAGACACAAAGAAAAAGAAAAACGGTGGCGGGGGGGGGAAGTATACATTAGAAGGGGTCATAGGTATTAGGCATTTGGGGAAGTCTGTACCTCTCAACTACCTCAGACAATGGGGAAAGAGAGGGACATGCGGCTGGGAAATTAGGATAAAAAGGAGGCTGCTTCCTCCAAAAATTTGAGAGACCCCAGGGGAAATGCCCCATGACCTCTCCCTTTATTTGAATAAAGTAACGGGACTCCTCTGTTCTCAGGAGTTTTGCTGTTAATTGCAGCCTCGAGATAGAATGAGTCGTAGCTCTTCAGTTTTCTGAAATTTTTCTCCTGCCCAGCTGAGGTCCGCTCAGCAGGGCAGCCAGCAGCACTCTGACCACACTCAGTGGAGGTGTTGTCTCTTTTTACTACAAACTACGTATAACATGTTTACAATTACTTTCCAATACCTATCACCTATGTTAGACAGTGAACTTCTATTCTAAACCAATCCCAAAGTGCCAGCATCACAGCAGAAGATGGAGGTAAAGAAGAAGAAGAAGAAAGACTAGACACACCCAAGTCCCTCCATCTTGTCCCCAAAACCCCCATTCCAAAAAAACCCCAAAATCCACCCCTTCACTCAGTGATAATTTTATTATTACACAATTTAAACTTCTGTGACTTTCAGGTCCTCATACAAAGCTGGCAATTTGCTCCACAGGTCATAATCAAACCCACAGGTGTTCTGGGTTGCGTGCCAGGGTCTCTGAGCCCCCCGGCAGGGGCCCTGGACACTCTGGACACCCAGAGGGATGTACTGAGTTCTGACATCTCCCTCTTCTGTTTGAACCAAAAACACCTCTTTGGCAACTCGATTCATGGCCCGTCACATGCACAGAAAGATGCATGGCAAGAATGATAGTGGGGACCTGGGAAAATGTTAAAATAGACTCTGAAATGTTAGGCTTTGTGTTGCACCTGTGTAAGCAGTATGATAAATGATATAATTGTTAGATGTGATGATTGTTTAGTAACTAAATATAATTATTGTATAATCATAAGAAGAATCATGAGAAACTATGTTAGAAATTTAAGGGGGAACCATGAGAAGCCATGCATGACTGAAATCTATGTATACAATAGAACAATATAAGTTGAATAATTAACATGAAAGTTATATAACAATAGAATATAAAAACATGTTCATCTCGGATGTATGGTCGGAATCAGATTTGAGTTGAATACTCCTGACACCCAGAGCTCTTAATAAAAGCACCTGCATATAATCGCTTATGTGATTGTGTTTCTGAATGCTAACAAGATGAGCAGAAGAACCACAAGCCCTACTAAAATATAAAAACCTATCTTTAAAAGTTCCTTCCACAACAGTGAAAGATCAAAAAATCCAACCACATCATCCATCCAGGATCCAGTGACCTCTCCAAGCTTATTAATACGTTCTTGTAATTTTTTGATGTTCTCATGAATCGACTTTGAATGATCTGACATGTTCATGCAGCACATTCCCTCAAATTCCACGCATCCATGTCCATGTGCCAGAAGCAAATAATCAATTGCTGCTCTATTTTGAAGAGTTGCTCGTCTTACACTGTCAATGTCTATTAACATGTCACTCAGTGCAAGAGAAATGGCTCAAGCATGTTTGCTCAGCCAGCAACCCATATGGTCCAATTGAGTCAAGGCCACCCCTGATGCTGCCTGAGGTGAGAAAATTGCAACAGTAATTCTCCGAGCCTTGTCCCATGTGTGCGCCTCATCATCACAATTTGGACTATACTGTTCCACTGATCTTTTCCCTTTATGTTTTTGCTCTTTCAAGAATTTCAAATCAGGTGATAACAGTGAAATTCTTCCAATGCTGCATGGACCGCCTTTGACATTTGCAGGGATGCCATGTAAAATTCTGTCCCCACAAATGAAAAAGATCCCTCATGGCAACTGTGCTGGAGCCTGGAGTGATGCTTTGGTTGTCGTCTTGGTGTATCTGCACCAAGCGGATGCATTTCTATAAAAAGGATGATTTGGAGTGACATCAGTTGTCTTATTTTTTGTTTGTGTCACATCCGGTTCAAATTTCATGCAAAATTCCATTGTTGTGGACCCAAAAATTTCCAATTCCTGAGGTTCAGAAGAAGCCATGGGAAGCAAGAACACCACTCATCCACAGGATCCATAATGACCTGTGAGACTTTTACAGGAGTGTGTTTTGGAATCGGCCATTTGTCCACTGGCAAACCCACCATACATGTTGAGAATGGTTTCCCTGGCCTTGAGTGTGTCAAAGAAATGCTGTCTAAATCTGCTGCTTGAGCCAAAGCTTCCCAAATGTTTTGTTTTGGTTGGACGATGGGCAAATCTGCTCTATCGCCTAAGGCAATAGGTGGAAGAATGAGGCACATGAGCAATTTCCAAGCTCATGGCTTCACTCCTGGTGAGAAGCTTTGCCATGTTTTGACACCCAAGCCCCCCCAAAAAACCCAGGTCCTAGGACTTTTTATGTTTTCTCTGAGTAGATGTCCACAGTCTGGTCCTCTCCATCTGTCTGCGTGCTTGCTTCTCTGTTTCCGGGATCTGCATCTCCTTGCGTTCAAGTCCAATAGGGCTTCACGTGTCGTGCTGACACCTACTTCAGACCTCGCCTGTGGGATCTCAGCACATCGTTCCCGATGTCCAGAGATGCCAGGAGAACCCTTGGGGGGGGGTCTCGAAAATCCTGGAATGTTGCCAAGAGTGTTTGGTGGCTTGATTTTGATCCATCCACAGAAGTGACAAGAATTTGAGGACATGAGAATCACTTTAGAGTGAAGGGTGTAAAAGGGACACATTTAGAGGGTAAAATATAAACTTTAAGGTTTTTGGTACAGGGGGGTTATGGAGACAAGATGGAGGGATCAGGGCGTGTCTCGTCCTTCTTCTTTCTTCTTCTTGTCCTCCATCTTCTGTGGTGATGTTGGCACTTGGGGATTGGTTTATGGTGAAGGTGCACTTGCTAACATGGGTGAAAAGTATTGGAAAATAAAGGTAAATATCATGTACGTAGATTTTAGTATAAAAAGACATGATCGCCCCGTGGGTGGTCACGAGTGCCCTTGGCTGCCTTGCAGATCAGACCTCTGTTGGGCAGACAGAAAATTTTGTAGATAAGAAACAATAAACAATCTGAAGATCGAAAAGCTGAAGAGTCCAGACTCGTCCTTTGAAACGCGTGCCACCCAAGAACCACTCTACCCGTGTCGGGGCAGAGACAGACAGCCGAACCCGACATTTGGCATCCCTGGGTGGGCACCCGGTGGGCGATCCGGGGGGCTACCCGGCAGCGACCGGCGATCCAGCAGCATCCGGCGAGCACTCGCTGAGCCACGGTGAACTCTGGTGTGCACCTCTTGCACAGGGTCAGCCTTGAAGCACCGAGTGGGCAGCTCCCGAGCTGGACTCATTCCCAGGAGAGCACTGATAACTCCTTGGGAAAACAGCCAGAAAGCAGCCAGGAGAGTTTGGAGACGCAGCAGCCACTGAGAACATCGCGGTCCACTTCGGCCGAAGAAAGTTCGTAGCAGGACAGCCCGAATCGGAATCAGAAAGGCGCCTCCGAATCCATCTCCTGTGACCTGCAGGCAGAGACCAGGAGCCTTCGGACTGCCCTGACAACAGATTTTCGGTGAGAAGGCCAAGAATTAAGAACATGGGGGGTACACTTTCCCAGGAACAAATAGAGATTCTGTCCGACCTACAGGGCGTGGCAGACACACACACTAAGGGGATCCCAAAGAAAAAGCTTAGAGAATTATTGTTGTGGGTGCGGTGTAATTACCCATACTCAGAGACACGGTTGTTATTTGAAGTAGGCTTTTGGCTAGAAGTTAATAGACACCTATATTTTCTAGCCACCAATGATGATAAGACAGCCTTGAAATTGCTGTCTTCAGCAAGAATTATGTTAGAGGCGACCTCGACTCAATTTAGAGGGTCAGCCAGGCAACAACTTGTTGCGAGTCCCACAGGGGCAGAGGGAGCAGAGCAAGGCTCAAAACAGAGATTGGCTCTGATCCCGATTGGCCCGGGGGAAAAGGTGCCCGAGAAAGGGGGACAAGGAAAAATGTCATTGCCTTCAGTCCCACCATCCCGAAGACCCAAGGGAACCCTAAAGCGTCCTGAGACCCCAGAGAGTGCAGGGGCTTCAGGCTCCGACTCAGACACAGATGATACCATTCCACTCCCTGATGAAATGAGGTTTTCTCCCAGCGATATCGAGGAGGCAGGTCACTCTTTACGAGCGTACTGTCCCGATTCGCAGGAGTCAGAGGGAGAGGAGGTGGAAAAAGTGGCGGAGTCGGGGAGGGGGGTTCAAAGGGAACAAGAGGGGAGGGGGGATGCGCTCTCTTGCGGCAGGCGCAGCGGCGCGGCGGCGGCGGCATCAGGTGGGGGGGCCGTGGAGGCGATGGGGGACACGGGTTCTGGTGCAGCTTTTGCAAGCACAACGCCAAAAGCGGCGGCAGCCTCATCTGGCGCGGTGCCAAAAGCGCGCGTGACGGGCAAGGCTCGTGGGACAGCCGGGGAGGGCTCTCAAACTGATGCGGCAGTGTCAGTCACGGGCAGCAAGGGCGGAGCAGCTGCAGAGCTCCGGAGAGCTGCCATGGGGGGACGCAGGAGACGCGCGGTGGTGACGTCAGACCCGGAAATCTGGACCCGGAGATCGGCTCGAATTGTGGCGCGAAAGGGGACACCCGCAGGGGGAGGGCTGCACGCTTCGGCGGGGGGTGTGGATACAGCGTCAGAGGAGGAGGAGAGAGGGACAGGAAAAGACAATAGGGAGGAGACTTCGGAGGTGGAGCGGGATGGAGACAGTGACGTCAGTACAGGGGAGGCAGGGGGCGTCCCCGAAGGCACGCATGCGCGGGGAGTGCCTGCGGAGCGAGGACGGGGGCGGGTCCGATCCCCTGTGACGTCTCGGGCGAAGAGGAGGGGCCACGCTCGGGGTTCGACATCCCGGGGCTCCACCCCCTCTCTGGTCCTGATGCCTTCAGCCTCAATCCCTATAGTTCAAACCCCTTCCACTCAAAAGAAACATTCAAGTATTCAACCCTCAATGCCAGCTCAGTTAACAGCCATGCAAACTCGGTCTCAAACACGATTGCAAGCGTTGCAGTCTGCTGAGCAGGAACCGATCGAGTTCGTGTCGTCATCACGGTTGTCCAGGCAGGCAACAGCGCCACCTTGTGGAGGGACGACCACACTCCAGGACATGTCGGACCTGCTCGACAGCGCCACCGCATCACCTGCTGGCCAAATTGCAACAATGCAACAATTTTTTCCAACAATTTATAAAAAGAAAGCTACATTAAAGAAAATAAAAACAACAACACAACAAAAGGATAATTTTCCATCAACTTCAGGATTATATGAAGTTGAAGACGGCTCAGATGAAACACAGCCTCAAAGAGAAGAAATGATACACATTACAGCAAGAGAAGGAATTCCAGCATGGATGCTTTCAGCAGCGGAAGCAGCAAGAAATCTTCTTCAGTCCTTTGATGCAGCAAAAAGAACGCGTTCAAGAGAACCTCAAGTTTCTTTTTCAGATTTAGGAGCAAGACTGAAGACCTCAAGTCAAAGAACATGGAGCGAAGGATCACCAAGAGCCTCCATGATTCCATTGTGCAGGCAATGGTCAATGGAGTTTCCAGAAGAGGAGGAAGAAGAACAACCGATAGAACCAATAGACTGGAAGGAAATTAGAAATGAATTATCAAAAGAAAAGGGTCTGATCAGAGGATCAGGAGACATAATAATGCCAGTGACATATGATGCACAAGGCCAAAATCCAAGGTGGGAAAGGTTGGGTCATGAAGTGATCAAAGACTTATCAAAGGCCATTCAGAACAATTGTCTGAATTCACAGTTCTTCAAACAGCTCCTGAAGGGGACATTCAATACATATGATTTCACACCATTTGACATTCGATGTCTTGTGTCGATGATTCTCACTGACACACAAAGTCTTATCTGGGACAGAAGATGGAGAAGATAGCTCACAGAGTTGAGAGCCAGCTATCAAGGTGGGCCAAACGCAAACCTCACAGAAGCACAGTTAGCAGGAGATCCTCCAGATGACAATCCAGTGGAGCAAGCAGCACGGCTTCCACGACGGGTGCTGAATGACATCAAAGAAGCAGCACGCAAAGCGATCTTGCAGATTGCTCCAGCAGGAGTTCCGAACGTCCCATTCTCATGCGTCAGGCAAGGTCCCACAGAACCATTCTCATCTTTCATAGATCGACTCTCGCAAGCTGTGGATCGACAGGTGACGATTGACGAGGCGAAGCAACCTCTCATGGAAAGTCTAGCTTTCGGCAATGCCAACCCGGATTGTCAACGGGTCATCAGCGCAATGCCAGGACGGCCATCCTTGGCAGAGATGGTGGAGGCATGCAGCAGAGTGGGAACACCTCAGCACGTCGCGTCGATCGTGAGGGATGAGCTGAGAGGAGAATGGGGAGAACAGATAAGAAGAAACCCAGAGAGGCAGTCAGAAGATCAGGACAAGGTAGTTGAAAAGATGCTGGAAAAGGTACTCCAACAACAGAATGAAAACATAAAGTTCTTGCAACCATCCAGAAGAAGAACAATCCATCAGGAGGACAATGCTACAAATGTGGGGCGTTTGGACACTTGAAAAAGAATTGTCCACATGCACACGCACAACTGCAGACACAAAACCCTGCAAAGCCACTCTGTGCGCGGTGCGGAAGAGGAAGACACTCTGTGAAGGAATGTTTTTCCCAGACAGACGTGGAAGGGAATCCTTTACCACTTCCGGGAAACGGGAGAAGGAGCGCGCCCACAAACCGTCAGCGCGCGTCGACACAAGTGATGGCAGTGACACAACAACCAACAGGACAATCATCGGAGATAGTCAAGCAGACGCCCTCAGCAAACTCCTCAGTCGATTCTCAAGCAACCCAGAGCTCCTTCCACCAGGAGCACAGTGCACACTGGCAACTTCCAAATTAATTTGCTTTCTGGATGAAAGTCATGCGGAGGTTCCAACAGGGATCCGCGGAGATTCATACAAAAAACAAGATTTCTTAATAATAGGACAGGACAGGAGCAGAATCCTTGGACTTATTGTTTATCCATCAGTTGTTTCCGCAGACAAAAATACGGAACTGACAGTTCTGGCAAAAGCACTTCGTCCACCATTGACCGTGGCGGAAAACACTCAAATCGCGAGAGCTTTTGCTCTGCCACCACACGCCATTGAAGTCATGTCAATCTTTGATGAAGAAGGGCTTCCTTTGAGGGAACATGTCGAAATACATACCACATGGGTAAAACACATAGGTTGAGATCGACCCATGCTCACATGCCAATTAACTTGTGGAGACAGAACAATAAAGGTCAGAGGCATGCTCAACACAGGGGCAGATGTCACAGTAATATCCTACATCTTTTGGCCTCTCAACAGGAGCTTGATTGCGCCCTTGGGATCTCTCTCAGGCATAGGGGGAGTTTCTCTGTGTCTGCAGAGTGAGAATGCCATCGTTGTCATGGGACCAGGAAACAAGACAGCGATCATTCGTCCTTTCGTTGTGCAGAAGCCAATTACAGTTTGGGGACGAGATCTCTTGGCACAATGGGGCATGAAGATCGAAGTGGATTTTTAGTCGGGGTCACTGCGGCACTCGCCACATTGAAGTTGACTTGGAAAACAGATGATCCAGTCTGGGTGGATCAGTGGCCCCTTGAGCAAAAAAAGTTGAGTGCATTGAAAACCCTGGTCCAAGAACAATTGCAGAAGGGACACATCAAGCCAACAAACAGCCCTTGTAATTCTCCAGTGTTCGTCATCAAAAAGAAGCTGTCAGGCAAATGGAGGCTGTTGCACGATCTCAGGAAGATCAATGAAGTCCTCGAAGACATGGGACCGCTTCAGCTGGGTCTTCCATCTGTTTCGATAATTTTCTTACCGTATAGGCCTTCAAAGACAATTCTGACAGATTTGGAGATGGCAGCACAGATCATCATAAAGGGGAGAACAAGATTGCTGACAATGGCGGGACGAGAATTTTCAAAGATTTATCTGCCTTTGAAGAAAGATTATTTCGATTGGGCAATGCAGAAATCAAAAGATTTGTTAATTGCGTTGTTAGCTTTTCCAGGAGCTGGCACCATCAACTTTCCACAACATAGAATGTTGCAGTCGCAAATATGCGACAGAGCAAAGCCAAAAATAAGTGAAGAACCTCTGGACGGGATCACAGTGTTCACTGATGGCTCAGGAAAGACACACAAGTCAGTGATCACGTGGATGAACTCAACGACAGGGGAATGGGAGTCAAACATGAAGACGGTTCAAGGCTCTCCACAAATTGTGGAATTGGCAGCTGTTGTCCGAGCATTTCAGTTGTTCCAACAACTGCTCAATTTGGTCACGGACTCTGCATATGTTGCAGGTGTGGTCAAGCGATTGGAAGGTTCGCTCTTGAAAGAAGTCAGCAACGAAGTTTTATATTCCTATCTAGTAAGCATGAAAACAGTGCTAGAAAGCAGGAAAGAAGAATATTTCATCACTCACATCAGAGCGCACACAACACTTCCAGGATTTCTAGAGGAAGGGAATGCTCAGGCAGACAGATTGACAATGCCCATTTCACAAACACTTCCGGACATTTTTGAGCAAGCACGACTGAGTCATGCATTTTTTCATCAGAATGCACAGGCGCTGATGGAATCCTTTCGTCTCACAAAAACTCAGGCGAGGGAAATCATTAGTGCTTGTCCAGATTGTCAACTCGTGCAACCACCTGCTTCAACAGGAGCAGTCAACCCACGAGGACTGCAAAGTCTTCAGCTGTGGCAAACAGATGTCACAAAATATCCATCATTTGGGAGACTCAAAAATGTTCATGTATCAGTATATACATTCTCAGGGGCAGTCTTTGCTTCAGCACATGCAGGGGAAACAGCAGAACATGCTTGTCGACATTTTTTACAAGCGTTTGCATCATTAGGTGTGCCTCAAGAAATAAAAACAGATAATGGTCCAACATATACAGGCAGGGTGCTTGACAGATTCCTGAAAAGATGGAGTGTCAGACACACATTTGGCATTCCACATTCACCCACAGGTCAGGCAATCATTGAAAGAACACACCACACCCTGAAATCCCTTTTGGACAGGCAGAAAAGGGGGGAGCCAGAGGCGACACCACACATGAAGTTAAACAAAGCATTGTATGTGTTGAATTTTCTTAACAGTTCGTCTTCTGAACCCAATCCACCAATCATGAGGCATTTTTCAAACAGCTCTCAGGCAAAACTAAGGGAGAATCCTTTGGTTTTGATCAGAAACCCAGAGACAGGACAAATAGAGGGTCCTTTCAAACTAATCACTTGGGGCAAGGGTTTCGCTTGTGTTTCCACAGGGCAAGGGCTGAAGTGGGTGTCAGCGCGGCACGTGAAGCCATTTCGGACAAGAGAGCGAGAGAGCACGGATCCCAGAGGCAGAGAAACGAGCACGCAGACGGAGGAAGAAACTCAAGTTGTGAACAACGACTCAGAAGAGGGACAAAAAGAATAAAAACTTTGGGGGTTTTTCCTTTGTGGCTTTGAGTGGAAGCATGACAATGATTTTTCATAAGGGTGAAGTCATGAGCTTCATGATGCTCATGCTTTCATCTGTTGCTTTAAGCGATGGAGCAAATCTACCCATCAATCAACCAAAACAAAATGTTTGGGAAACGTTAGCCCAGGCAGCAAATTTAGAAAGTATCTGCCTGACACATTCGAAACCAGGGAAACCATTCACAGCATGCGTGGTTGGGTTGCCAGTGGGCGAGTGGCCAATTCCAGGGCATTCTCCAATGGAGATTTCGCAGGTCATCAAAGATCCTGTGAATGAATGGTGTGCGTGGACACATCTTTTACCTGTGGCTTCTACCAAACCGCAGGAATTGGAAATTTTCGGGTCCACAACAATGGAACTATGCATGAAATTTGAAATCTCGAATGTGTCAAGGACAAACAACAGCGTTGATGTCACACCAAATCACAAATATTATAGAAATGCGTCAGCTTGGTGCAATCACACCGAGACAACAGCCAAAGGATCAATCCAGGTCCCAGTGCAATTGCCACGTGGGTTGTTTTTAATTTGTGGGGACAGAATTTGGCACGGCATTCCTGCAAATGCCAAGGGAGGTCCATGCAGCATTGGGAGGATTTCAATGTTATCACCAGATTTGAAAGTATTGAGAGAGCAAAAACACAAAGAGAAAAGGTCCTTGCAACATTACAGTGCAGACTGTGATGATGAAGTATACACCTGGGACAAGGCACGGAGAATTGCGGCAGCAATTTTCTCACCTCAGACAGCGTCGGGGGTGGCCTTGACTCAACTGGACCACATGGGTTGTTGGTTGAGCAAGCACGCTCAATCAGTCTCTCTCGCTTTGAGTGATATGTTAAAAGACATAAGTAGTGTGAGAGAGGCAACTCTTCAAAATAGGGCAGCAATCGATTATCTATTGCTTGCTCATGGACATGGATGTGAAGAGTTTGAGGGAATGTGCTGCAGGAATCTCTCGGATCATTCAAGATCAATTCATGAAAGTATTCAAAATATAAAAGACAGTATAAAGAAACTAGGCAAAATCACTGGGTCATAGATTGATGATGTGGCGGGATTTTTTGATCTTTCTCCCTTATGGAGAGGGTTTTTAAAAATGGGATTTTATATTTTAATAATACTCTTAGTCCTCATGCTCATCTTCCCATGCATCTTTTTATGTGTGCGACGTGTCATGAGTCAAGTTGCCAAAGAAGTCTTCTTGGTGCAAACAGAAGGGGGAGATGTGGGATCTCAGCACATCGTTCCCGATGTCCAGAGATGCCAGGAGAACCCTTGGGGGGTCTCGAAAATCCTGGAATGTTGCCAAGAGTGTTTGGTGGCTTGATTTTGATCCATCCACAGAAGTGACAAGAATTTGAGGACATGAGAATCACTTTAGAGTGAAGGGTGTAAAAGGGACACATTTAGAGGGTAAAATATAAACTTTAAGGTTTTTGGTACAGGGGGGTTATGGAGACAAGATGGAGGGATTGGGGCGTGTCTCGTCCTTCTTCTTTCTTCTTCTTGTCCTCCATCTCCTGTGGTGATGTTGGCACTTGGGGATTGGTTTATGGTGAAGGTGCACTTGCTAACATGGGTGAAAAGTATTGGAAAATAAAGGTAAATATCATGTACGTAGATTTTAGTATAAAAAGACATGATCGCCCCGTGGGTGGTCAGAGTGCCCTTGGCTGCCTTGCAGATCAGACCTCTGTTGGGCAGACAGAAAATTTTGTAGATAAAAAACAATAAACAATCTGAAGATCTAAAAGCTGAAGAGTCCAGACTCGTCCTTTGAAACACGTGCCACCCAAGAACCACTCTACCCGTGTCGGGGCAGAGACAGACAGCCGAACCCGACACTCGCCCTCTGGAGTCACAAGCGAAACCCTTGCCCCACGTGATTAGTTTGAAAGGGCCTTCTATCTGTCCTGTCTCTGGGTTTCTGATCAAAACTAAAGGATTCGCCCTTAGTTTTGCATGAGTGCTATTCGAAAAATGCCTGAGAACTGGTGGATTGGGTTCTGAAAAGAAGCTGTTGAGAAACTTCAACACATACAATGCCTTATTCAATCTCATGTGAGGCGTTGCCTCTGGCTCCCCCCTTTTCTGTTTATCCAAAAGGGATTTCAGGGTATGATGTGTTCTTTCAATGATTGCTTGACCTGTGGGGGAGTGTGGAATAACAAATGTGTGTCTGACACCCCAATTTTTCATAAACTTGTCAAACACCTTCCCTGTATATATGTTGACCCATTGTCTGTTTTTATTTCCTGAGGCACACCCAATGATGCAAATACTTGCAGAAAATGTCGACAGGCATGGTGTGCAGTTTCTCCTGCATGTAATGATGCAAAAATTGCTCCTGAAAACGTCAACTGAAACATGAATATTTTTGAGTTTTCGGAAAGGCGGATATTTTGTGACATCAGCTTGCCACAGTTGAAGATTTTACAGCCCTTGCGGATTGACTGCTCCTGTGGATGCATGTGGCTGCACAAGCTGACAGTCTGGACAAGCACTAATGATTTCCCTCTCTTGGCTTTTTGAAATGCAAAAGGATTCCATCAGTGCCTGTGCATTCTAATGAAAAAATGCATGGCTCAACCTTGCCTGCTCAAAAATGTCCAGTAGGGTTTGTGAAATGGGCATTGTTAGCTTGTCTGCCTGGGCATTTCCTTCCACCAAAAATCCTGGGAGTGATGCGTGTGCTCTGATGTGAGTGATGAAATACTTATGTTCTCTGCTTTCCAATAGTGTTTTCATGCACGACAAGTATGAGTATAAGATGTCATTGCTTGTCTCTTTTAAAAGTGAACCTTCTAACCGTTTGACCACATTTGCAACATATACTGAATCTGTGATCAGATTGAGAGGTTGTTTGAACAATTGAAATGCCCTGACCACGGCTGCCAATTCCACGATTTGTGGAGAGCCTTGGACTATTTTTATGTCTGAGTCCCATTCCCCTGTAACTGAATTTAGCCAAGTGATTACTGATTTGTGTGTTTTTCCTGAACCATCAGTGAATACTGTGATACCGTCCAATGGTTCTTCATTTATTCTTGGTCTTTCCCTGTAACATATTTTTGATTGAACCACTCTGTGATGTGGGAGATGAATCATGCAAATGCCTGGATACCCTAACAATGCAATTAACACATCTCTTGATTTTTGCATTGCTCAATCAAAATAATCTTTTTTCAATGGTAGAGAAACTCTTGAAAAGTCCCTGCCTGACATTGTCAGCAATGTTATTCTCGCTTTTATGATAATTTGTGCTGCCATCTCCAGATCTGTGAGAATCATCTTTGGAGACCTGTAAGATAAAAAGATCCACTCTATGATCAAGAGAGAGTCTCTTTGAGACGAATCCCACTGGAAGATCAGACCATGAAACTGCACTTTTTCTCCCAACACTGCCAATTGGAAGGGCAGCAATTCTACGAATCGATGTGCTTGTTTCTTCTGAATGGCCTCTGTAACTTTCTCAAGTTCTTTTTGTGCTTCGGGTGTGAGTGTCCTGGGAGATCTGATGTCTGTGTCCCCTCTCAGAAGGTCAAGCAATGATGGAATAGCATCATTTGTGATTCCCAAAATTGGTCTCATCCAGTTGATCTCTCCTAGGAGTTGTTGTAAATCATGTAAATTGCTGACTTTGGAACTGACTTCCATCCTCTGTGGTCTTATTGTTCGCTCTGAGATCTTCCACCCGAGGTATTTCTATGGTGCAATCTCTTGGATCTTTGAAACACTGATTTCCAGTCCTGCCTTCTGCACTTCTACAATCACACAGTCGCGAGTTTCTTGCAGTTCCTGTTGTGTTGGCGCTGCAATGAGCAAATCATCCATGTAATGAATGAGTTTTTCCTTTGGATATTTCTTCTGCACTGGTGACAAAGCTCGTGCCATGTACCATTGGCAGATAGTCAGCGAGTTTTTCAGTCCTTGTGGAAGAACAACCCAATGGTACCTCTGCAGAGGCGTCTCCTTGTTGATACTTGGAACGGAGAAGGCAAGTCGAGGAGCATCATCTGGATGAAGTGGAATGCTAAAGAAACAGTCCTTAAGGTCAATTACCACAAGTGGCCAATCTCTGGGAATCATTGAGAGTGAGGTAAGTCCCAGTTGAAGTGGTCCCATGTCCTCGAGGACTTCATTGATCCTCCTGAGGTCATGCAACAGTCTCCATGAGCCTGAAACTTTTTTCCAAATGACGAACACTGGAGAATTCCATGGGCTGTCTGTTGGTTTGATGTGTCCCTTTTGCAGTTGTTCTTGAACCAGGTTCTTCAGAGCACTCAACTTCTTTCGCTCAAGGGGCCACTGATCCACCCAAACTGGATTATCTGTCTTCCAGGTTAACTTCAGTGTGGCGAGTGCCGCAGTGACCCCTACTAAAAATCCAACTCCAATTTCATGCCCCATTGTGCTAAAAGGTCTCTTCCCCATACTGTGATGGGCTTTTGCACAACAAAGGGACAAATGATTGCTGTTTTGTCTCCTGGTCCTGTAACAACAATTGCGTTCTCACTCTGCAGAAACAGGGAACTTCCCCCTGTGCCTGTGAGGGAACCCAAGGGAGCAATCAAATTCCATTCTCAAGGCCAAAAGACGTATGATATAACTGTGATGTCGGCCCCTGTGTCAAGCATCCCTCTGATGGCAATTGTTCTTTCTCCACAAGTCAACTGACAAGTGACAGTGGGTCGATCTCGGCCTATATGTTTTATCCAGGAAGCGTGTACTTCCACGTGTTCCCCAGAAGGAAATCCCTATTTGTCAAACACTGGCATGACTTGTTCCATTGAATGTGGTACCAAAGCAATAGCTTTGGCTACCGGGGTGTTTTCTGGAACAATCAGTGGTGGTTGAAGAGCCTTGGCTAAAATTGTCAACTCTTCGTTCCGATTTTCTGAAACAATTGAAGGATAAATGACGAGTCCAAGGATACTACTTCTTTCTTTTCCAATTATCAAAAAATCTGGTCTTCTGTGCGAAGTTCCGGTGACACCCGTGGGTATCACTGTGTGGCATCCATCCATGAAGCACGTCAATTTTGAAGCTGCCAAGATGCACTGTGCCTTTGGTGGGAGGAGTTCTGGGTCGCTGGGGATTCTGCTGATGGCTTTGCTGAGGGAGTCTGTGCGATGTTCTCTGATGATTGTCTTGTTTGCTCTTGTGTCATCGCCATCACTTGTGTCAACACGTGCTGGCGGTGCTGTGCGCTCTTTTTTGAGTTTCCCGGATACGGTAGAGGTTTTCCATCTTCATCCATCTGAGAACAACATTCGTTCGCAAGATGTTTTCCTCTCCTGCATCTTGGACAAAGTGGCTTTTCCGTCTTTGGCACTTGTGCTTGTGGGCAATTCTTGATGTGTCCAAATGCCCTACATTTGTAGCATTGTCCTCCAGATGAATTATTTTTCTTTTCAATGTTTGCTAAAACTTTGTCAATCCTGTCGAACTTTTCATTCTGCGTTTGAAGCATTCTCTCCATTTGTTCTCCCAATCGTCTTTCCAATCGTCCTTCCAGTTGTTCTTCTAGTTCTCCTCACAATTCTTGTCTCACGATGGATGCAACATGCTGAGGTGTTCCCACTTTGCTGCATGCCTCTACCATTTCTGCCAAAGAAGGCTGACCAGGCACTGCACTGATGACCCGTTGGCAATCTGGATTGGCATTGGCATAGGCAAGACTTTTGATGAGGTGTAGTTTTGCCCCTTCATCAGGCACTTGTCGATCCACTGCTTGTGTGAGTCGATCTGTGAATGAAGAAAAAGGTTCTGTGGAACCTTGTCTAATATTTGTGTAGAGAGTATCTTGCACTCCTGCTGGTGCAATCTTCAGAATTGCTCTTCGTGCTGCTTCCTTGATGTCATTCAGCACCTCTCGTGGAAGCCTCGCTGCTTGTTGGGTTGGATTGTCCTCTGGAGGATCACCTGCTAACTGTGCCACTGTGAGGTTTGCATTTGGTCCGCCTTGGTATCTGAGCCTCAGTTCAGTGAGAGCTCTTCTCCATCTTGCGTCCCACACGAGATTCGGCATGTCTGTAAGAATCATTGACACAAGACATCTGATATCATAAGGTGTTAAGTCATACATGCTGAAAGTGCCCCTCAGAAGCTGCTTAAAATATTGTGAACCCAGTCCATTGTCTCTGATAGCCTTAGCTAATTCTTTGACTACATCGTGATCCAGTCTGCCCCATCTTGGATTCTGACCCTCTGCATCATGTCACTGGCATTGTGATGTCTCCCGACCCTTGCAATAGATCCTTTTCTTTTTCTAATTCTTTTCTGATATTTGTCCAATCACTTGTTGGAATTGTTTTCTCTTTGGGTACCTGCATTTCCATGGGTACCTGCATGTACAATGGAGTCGTTTGCGGAGGCTGTGACTATGCTGCATCCTCTTCCATCCTAGAAGTCATGGGTGTCGCTGGAATCTGCATTCCTCGTTTGGTTGAAGCCTTGGCCTTTGATCCTAAATTTGGAACAGGAATTTAAAATTCTTGTGCTGATGTTCCCATAGCCATGCTTAAATACTGTAAAAGATATTTGGCTGCACTACTTGGTACAGTTTTTGTCGGTCTCTGGCCAGATGAACCGGCAGCTGCTGCTGAAAGCATCCAGGCTGGAACACCCTCTGATGCAGTAATGCGTACTGTACCATCCTGTTGCTGTGCCTCATCAGAAGTGTCCTGAGCCTCATGAGATTCAGGAGCTGATGGAAGCTCCATTTGCTGTGCAGGAGTTGTTTTCTTCGACCTAGATTTCTTTTTATATGAAGTTGGAAAAAAATGTTGCAGTGTTACAGTCCCGCCGCTAGATGGCGCTGTGGCTTGACCAACCAGATCTGGCATGGTCTCCTGCAATGTGGTGATCCCACCACAAGGTGACGCTTTCGCCCGCCTAGTTGACTCTGGCTCTGCAATTGACTGACGCTTGCGATTTCGATTGAGTCTGAGGCGGTACAGTTTTTATCTGGGCTGACTGTTGAGATTGGATACGTGTCTGTCGCCTTGGGACCGGAGAGGGGGTGGAACCCCGGGACACAACCGAGCCCTTGATAGTGGAGCCCTGGAAAATGTTAAAAATGGTCTTTGAAAATATTAGGCTTTGTGTTTTCTCAGATCACTGCACCTGCGTAAGCAGTATGATAAAAGATATAATTGTTAGATGTGAAGATTGTTTAGTAATTAAATATAATTATTATATAACCATAAGAAGAATCGTGAGAAACTATGCTGGAAATTTAAAGGGGGCTATGTTTAGCTGAAATCTATGTATACAATAGAACAATATAAGTTTAATAATTAACATGAAAGTTATATAACGATAGAGTATAAAACACGTTCACCCCGAATGTATGGTCAGAATCAGATTTGGGTGGAAACTACCCCGATTCCCAGAGCTCTTAAATAAAAAGCACCGCATATAATCGCTTATGTGATTATGTGTTTTTGAACGCTAACATTTTGACGACCCAGATGGGACCCTGCGGGTGCTGCTGAAGAGAATTTCACGACTCAACCACGCTCCAGCCAGCACCGAGGGATTCTCAGGGAGCTCGATCGGCCGCAACCGCTTCTGCCGCTCACAACGTCCCCAGGAGAAAGGTAAGGTGCTTTTTACTTTGGTTTGGGTGCCTGCCAATAAGACGCAGCGAAAGCTACGCTTGGTTGGGCTAAAGGAATTCCTGCTGGTACAAGCCTAGGCGCCGTTCCATAAGACAATTGCGAAAGCATTGCGGGTTCGGCAATTGATGGTATATTTGGAATGGAGAAACTTAAAGGGATTTTGGGCAGCAACACCTCTATCCCGCAAAGTTCTCCTTTGGGGTGCTTATTAGCACATTGGAAACAGGGTAATTTTGGGGAAGAATTATGTAAAGCTAAGTTGATTGATTATTGTAATACATGGTGGCCAGAATATGCCTTGGAGAATGGTGAAAAATGGCCAAAATACGGTACTTTGCAATATAACACTATTTCACAGTTAATGTCGTTTTGTAAACAAGAAGGAAAATGGGATGAGGTTCTGTATGTTGATTTGTTTTTCTATTTACGGGGAAAGCCAGAATGGCAAGATGAATGTGGATTAATGATGGTTAAAACATCTGCAAGCAATAAGTGTGGGGTTTGTGAGGAACGTTGTTTAGAACACTTGGCGTTGAAAGAAAGCCTGAGTAGGGAAAATTATACAGATATTGATTTACAGGAAGCTCCAATAGGAACAAGAGAAAGAGAACCTAGCCCTATCCCACCTGCTTCATCTGTCCCTATCACACTGCCTGCTCCTAACCCACCCAGTCCTGAACCTGTCTCATCTAGTACACCCTTCCCTCTTTATGCTCCTCTCCCATTGTCACCTGATCCCTCTTCCTCGGAAGATGAGCAAAACCTAACTGTGGTAGGAAGGAGAGAGAGAGAATCAACGACCTCAGTAGCCCACAGAACTCGAAGTCGGTCTAACCTTGCGCCAGTTATGGATAGAAAAGACATAGGCAGACAAAAACGGACTGTAATCGCCCCCTTACGGCACGGTGTAGGAATGAAAGGGCCGGTATTTGTAAAAGTGCCTTTTACTCCTGCAGATTTAGTTATTTGGAAACAAACAGCCGGAACTTATAGAGAAAATCCTGATAAAATGGCACGAGTAGTAAAAATGGTTATAAAAACTCAAAATCCTGACTGGGATGACATACAAGTAATATTAGATACTTTGATGGATTCTACTGAGAAAGAGATGGTACTTAAGGCAGCCAAAGAGAGGGCAAGAGAAGATATCAGAAATGGGCTAGTAACAGGGAATTTAGACGAAAATTTCCCAATTGAGGATCCAAAATGGGACCCTAATTAATTAGGTGATATAAGGAGACTACAGAAATATCAAGAGTGGATCCAAATAGGAGTTCAGAACGCTGTTCCCAAAACTATAAATTTGTCTAAACTATATGAAGTTTGTCAGGAAAAGAAAGAATCTCCCACTGCATTTTTGGAAAGGCTTAAGGAGGTAGCAAGAAAATATACAGATCTCAAAATGGACACAGAACAAGCAAAGGTTCAGCTTGCTCTCATATTTTTGGGCCAATCACAGGACGACATTCATAGAAAATTGCAAAAATTAGAAGGGGAAGAACTAAGGAATTTGGATAAGCTACTTGAAGTTGCTTGGAAGGTATATAACAATCGCGAAAGAGAAGCTAGTAAAAGGCAGCAGCAGAATCTGTTGGCAGTAATACAAGGAAAAGGGAACCCAAATTTCAGGGGTCGTAACAGGAATAGTTAAAATAGGAGACCAGACACGCAAAGGTTAAGCCTAAATCAATGTGCATATTGTAATTGGGAGGGGCACTGGAAGCGAGATTGTCCAAGCTTGAATAACCAGTTTCACCAGGACAATCAGTTCCAGCAGGTTACCAAGGAGATGGTCCTGGGGGAGTATACCAGCTGACTAGACATAGAACTGGTAGAACAAGTTAAGGAACCCGTTATGAATATACAATTAGGACATAAAGAGGTCAGATTTCTAATAGATACAGGAGCTACTTACTCGGTATTGAATGATTTGCAAGGACAAATTGGGGACAAGGAAACAACAATAGTCGGGGCTACAGGGAAAGAGGAAAAACGGCCATTCTTGCAACCCCTAGATTTGTGCTTTGGGAACAAAGTTATAATACACGAATTCCTATACATACCTGAGTGTCCAATTCCGCTTTTAGGGAGAGATTTGCTAGCGAAACTTAATGCAGTAATAACCTTTGAAAATGGGGAGCTTATAATGAAAATACCTGAATCAAAGATGGGACAGATTTTAATGATCAAAGAAAAACCTGATCCCTCTATCCATAGGGAGGTAGAAGATGCAGTGATTCCCTCTGTATGGGAAACTGATATACCAGGGAAATCTAAATTGGCACAACCAGTGCATGTAGAATTAAAAGAAGGGGCGAGGGCTGTACAAGTCAAACAGTATCCCATGAAACCAGAAGCACGGCAAGGAATAGTAAAGATTATTGAGAAATTCTTGAAATACCGAATTTTTGAAGAATGTGAATCAGAGTTTAATACACCAATATTTCCAGTAAAGAAGCCAAATGGTGAATATAGAATAGTGCAGGATTTCAGAGCAATAAATAAAATAACAAAGGACATTTATCCAGTGGTAACAAATCCCTACACATTGCTGACATCTGTAAAGGAGAGATATAAATGGTTTACTGTAATTGATTTTAAAGATGCCTTTTTCTGCATCCCCCTTGACAAAGAAAGTAGGAAACTGTTTGCTTTTGAGTGGGAAAACGCAGGGAACGGAAGAAAGACCCAGCTCACCTAGACACGATATAAGAACTCGGGGACCCTATTCGGAAACCAACTGGCAAAGGAGCTGGAGATTTGGACCGAGAATGGGAAAGTACCAAGAGACCAGTACCTGTTGTTGCAGTATGTTGATGATATACAGATAGCTACAGAAGAAAAGCAACCTGTATAAAGGTAACCATTGAGATTTTAAATTCACTCGGAATGGGAGGTTACAAAGTATCCAGAGGAAAGGCACAAATTGCCCAACAGACTGTGATCTACCTGGGATGTGAAATTTCACAAGGGCAACGAAAACTAGGTACTAACCGTATCCAAGCTATTTGTGCTATTCCAGAGCCCCAGAATTTACGAGCTGCGAGTCTTCCTCGGGATGGCAGGATGGTGTCGCCTGTGGATCATGGACTATGGATTGATTGCAAAGCCCCTGTATGAAGCTCAGAAGACGCAGCCATTCACCTGGGGCAAGTCACAGAAAGAAGCCTTCCTAAAATTAAAGGAAGCACTGACAACTGCTCCAGCATTCGGGTTACCTGATCTGTCTAAAGATTTTCAGCTGTTTGTACATGAAAGGCTGCACCTAGCACTGGAAGTCCTGACCCAATGTCTGGGAAGTTGGAAAAGGCCGGTGGGCTACTTTTCCAAACAACTTGACAACATAAGTGCCGGGTGGCCTCCATGTCTGCAGGCAGTCGCAGCCACTGTGATGCTGATACAAGAAGCCAGGAAGCTTACTATGGGAAGGCACATAGATGTCTATGTACCACACATGGCAACCACTGTCTTAGAACAGAAGGGGGGCCATTGGCTATCCCCAAGCAGGATGATGAAATTCCAGGTAGTCCTGACTGAACAGGATGATGTCACATTAAAAACAACTAACCTTTTGAATCCAGCCTTGTTCCTAGGTACCACAACTGAAGAAGGCCCATTAGAGCATGACTTTGTTGAGGTAATAGAGTACACCTATTCAGCAAGAGAATACCTGAAAGACGTCCCACTAGAGCAGCCAGAGTGGGAGCTGTTTACAGATGGGAGCAGCTTCATGGAAAACGGAACCAGATACGCTGGATATGCGGTAACAACAGTCAGTACAGTAGTGGAGGCAAAAGCATTACCACCAAATACATCTGCCCAGAAGGCAGAACTGGTTGCTTTAACCAGGGCACTAGAATTAAGTGAAGGGAAAAAGGTAAATATCTGGACTAATATGCTTTTGGAGTGGTGCATGTACACGGAGCACTGTGGAAAGAAAGGGGACTACTGTCCTTCTTGGGGTACGCACATTAAACATCAGGATGCAGTCCTGCAATTGATAAAAGCAGTACAAAAACCTGAACAAGTGGCAATCATACACTGCAAAGCACACCAATCAGGAAACTCCAAAATCTGTGAGAGAAATCGAAAGGCAGACTGGGCAGCCCGACAGGTTGCTCAAGAGGTGCAAACAACAATGGCATTGATACCTTTAAAGCTTAATGCATCCCAATTCAATTTGCCTCCAGAACCAAAATATTCAGTAGAAGATGAGAGACTGGCACGTTTGCTAAATGCACAAAGGAATTCAGAGGGATGCTCGGCTCCGGAGCATCCTCGTGTGGAAAAGACTGCTGACTCTCGAGAACCCAGTTCATAACATACATCCAGGAGACGAGGTGTACATCAAGAACTGGAACGAAGAACCGCTGAAAGAAAAGTGGAGTGGACCCCATCAGGTACTACTGACCACCTTTACAGCAGTCAAAGTAGCTGGCGTGGACCCCTGGATTCATTAACCTGAGTGAAGAAAATCCATCCTGGATCACGGACTGTGTAAACTGTGGAACCAGCAAGGCTGCAGATAAGATGTGTTTAATTACTTTGAGAATGCTATCAGTAATTGTGCTAACATTGAGGTCATTAATGTCTTTGGGATGTGGAATGCAAAATGATCAACTAACTACTCTTCATTCTAGAATGAAGAGAGAGGTACAAGCAGAAACACAGGTGATAAAAGTTTCTAATGCAGTTCAGGATGAGAATGTAATGATTGGATTAGTCAAAGATTTTGCCAAAATGCAAAACACCAGTAGAATAACTACCTGTCTGCCAATACCAAAGGCAGCAGGACATCCAGTAAATTGGGGAATCATAACCTCAAAACTACCTGAAATACAAAAGAACAAAACAATTACATGTAAACAGGTACCCGAATCAAGGCAAGTAATCAAGGAAACTTGGGAGAAAATAGGAACATGGATGAGACCCATGAGCCAGAAAGACTGTATTCTAAGTGATGGCATACTAGGAACCCCTATGGGAGAATCAGGAGGCATCACACAATGGCAATGCTATTTACCACACTATGCAAAGATTATAGAAAATGTTACAGTAACCACTGTGGTATGGAAGTGTGAGGCCAAGGATCGGAAAAATCAGATAGAGCCTTGGGACAGTGCGTGGTCTGTGAGTATTCTTCAAGGATTCCAATATATGGCAAACACCCCTTAGTGTATTAAGTGGGAAGGCTCCGAGAATGAAACAGATCCAGCAGTAACGAACACTGCCACCAGTAGCAGAATGAGGGCAGACAAAGTAAGTTGGTGGGCATGTAATAAAACTTATGACTGCACTTCAGATGATGTAGAGATAAAACAGATGCCTCCCCTGGCAATAGCCCTACTAATTGGTTGTGCTTGCAGAGGGATCAAACATAAACAAGGCAGAGTGAATTATAAAGCAGTTATAGGATGTACCAGAATTACAGTCCGTAGTCCAGGACAATTTGTATGGGCAGCAAGCAATGGTACCTGGACAACACATCTGCCTGTAGATGGGAAAGTAAAGGAGATTACTTTAGGCCTTCCAACCTTATGTCCAATTTGGAAAAAGTCCCCATTTAACGGAAAACATGAACTTCTGTAGATAAGAGCAAGACGGGAAGGTCTAGACAATGAAAATCCAGATGACAATTGGCAAGAACCCTCCAGTGGAGTGAAATTTGGGTGGGCCCTAGAGTCATTACTTGGTCCTATAGCAAACTATCAGAGTAGGGAGATGCTGTACAAACTTACAGGTCAGGCAGATAGACTGGCAAGAGTCACCCGGGAAGGATTTAAAGAATTAAACGTACAATTACAAGCCACCACAAAAATTACTTTACAAAATTGATTAGCCTTAGATTTGTTACTCCTGAAAGAGCATGGAGTATGTGGATTTTTAAAGGGACAAGTTGATCATTGCTGCGTTCATATCCCAAATGTAACTGCAGATGTAGAATATGACATCAATCAGTTGAAACAAATACAGCATGAAGCACAAGAAGAGCAAAAGGATTTGACTACAAGCTGGTTAGGAAAAAAATCTTTAAAGGGTTAGGGTGGAATGTGAGTTCATGGACTAAATCTATCATTCAGAGTGTGATAATCTTACTAATTGTATTCTCAGCAATTTGGTTAGTTTACAGCATCTTAAAGCGAGAGATACAGAAGAAAAGGTCCTGGAACCAGAAAATAATAAAGGCACTGACACGAGATCCACGCCCACCATCTTCTGGTTCTCCAGTTCGTGATAGCATCCACATCGACCCTGGATTTGAAGAACGCCAAGTATAAATTGAGGAATAATGGACTGTATCAAGTGAAAACATTTACACCTATAGTGAAGTGAAAATGCTTTCAAAGGGGGGAGAATGATAGTGGAGCCCTGGAAAATGTTAAAAATAGACTTTGAAAATGTTAGGCTTTGTGTTTTCTCAGATCACTGCACCTGCGTAAGCAGTATGATAAAAGATATAATTGTTAGATGTGATGATTGTTTAGTAATTAAATATAATTATTATATAACCATAAGAAGAATCGTGAGAAACTATGCTGGAAATTTAAAGGGGGCTATGTTTAGCTGAAATCTGTGTATACAATAGAACAATATAAGTTTAATAATTAACATGAAAGTTATATAACGATAGAGTATAAAACACGTTCACCTCGAATGTATGGTCGGAACCAGATTTGGGTGGAAACTACCCCGATTCCCAGAGCTCTCAAATAAAAAGCACCGCATATAATCGCTTATGTGATTATGTGTTTTTGAACGCTAACACCCTGATCACGCCCCTTCTTTTCCTGTGTCGTCATGGGGAACGGGCAGCCCGTCCCCGACCGCGCTTAGCCCGTGCCCTTTGCGCACGCGCAATCTCGGGAACGCCCCCTTCCTCCCCGAGACTGACATCCCCGCTGTCCCAGTCCTATTCCGTCTCCGATGTTTCCTCCCTAGCTTGATCCCTTTCGGAATCCTCCTCCTCCTCCTCTGACACTGTATCCGCCCCCACAACCGACGCGCGCAATTCCATCTCGGCCCGTGCCCGTGACGTTTCAGGGATCCGAGCAGACCTGCTCGTTCCAACTTCAGGGTGTGGCGTCATCACCGTGCGTCTGTCGCGTCGCCCCGCAGTTATGTTCGCCTGGGACTCTGCAGCTGTCCCGGCTGACTTATTCCCGCCCGACGCAGCTGGTGCGGTCTGAGAGCTTTCCCCGGGTGGCTGCATCTCGCACACCACGACTGTCTCACAAGTTCTGCCCCTCGCTCGCGTCTTTCGCACCGTGCCGCCCGAAACTGCCGCCGCCGTCGGCACCTCGCCCACGCAAACCGCGTCAGCTCCCGAGCCTCCCACCGCCTCCGTCGCCCCCCGCCGGCTGGTCCCGCCGCCACCCCAGGCTGTCGCTGGCCGCCTGGCGCTGCCGTGGAGTGACCACGCCTCCCGCAAGAGGGCTCTTCCCCCTCCCCCTCTGGTCCCGATTCGGCCCCCCTTCCCGCCGACTCCGCTGCTTTCCCTGCCCTATTACCGCTTTTTGGCTTCTGCGAATCAGGACATGCCTCAAGAAGGGCACAGTCCGACTCTTCCAATTCGCTTGGGGAAATTTCCACCCTGAGCTCCCCCGGGAGTGACAGGGATGTGTCGGAATCGGAGTCCGATGGCCCCGAAGTATCTGGGGTTCTGGGACACTCGGGATCCCGTGGACCTTTGGGGTGATGAGGGAATCGGAGGTGATGACGTTCCCTCCTGCTCCCCTTCGATGGGAGCTGCTTCTGTCTCCCCTGGGGTAATTGGAACAAGAGCAGCCCTCCGCTGCTGGCTTTGCTCCCCTCCCTCAACCCCTGTGGGAGTTTCAACAACCTGCTGCTGTCTGGCAACTTTCCCAGTATTCGTTGTGGTTGCTTCCAGCATTACCCGTGCAGATGGTAACAATTTCAAGGCTGTCTTATCTTTTCTCGTGGCCGAATGATAAAGGTGTCTGTTGATCTCCTGCCAAAAGCCTACTTCGAACAACAGACGTGTTTCTGAGTGCGGGTAATTACAGCGCACCCATACCAAGAGATCTCTAAGTTCTTTTTCGGAAATTTCCACCGGGTGTGTGGCTGCCACACCCTGTAGGGCTGACAAAATCCTTAATTGTTCCTGGGAGCATGTACCCCCCATGTTCTTAATTTTGACCTTCTTACCAAATCCAAGTCGTCAGGTCGGTCCGGAGGTCATCCTGGTCACTGGCCAGCAGTTCACAGGAGAGAGGTCTCAGGCGTGCATCTGGTTCCCCTTTGGATCGATCTGGATACGAGTCTCTTCGGCAGAATCTCTCTGGATATTCTTGAGAGTGCCTGCTGCTTCTCGGGCTGTTCTGGCTGCTTCCCAAGAGGCTTATAAGTGCCCTCTTGGAGCCCACCCAGGGACGCCAAAAATCTCGGGAGTTTTGCTGTTAATCGCAGCCTCGAGATATGTGAAAAGTCTCTGTTTCGGCCCGCGCGTCCGAAGAACGAGTCAGGGCTCTTCAGTTTTCAGTCTCAGCGTTGTTTTTTAAATCTTATCTATAAAATTTTTCTCCTGCCCAGCTGAGGTCCGCTCAGCAGGGCAGCCAGCAGCACTCTGACCACCCTCGGGGCAGTGTTGTCTCTTTATACTACAAACTACGTATAACATATTTACAATTACTTTCCAATACCTATCACCTATGTTAGACAGTGAACTTCTATTCTAAACCAATCCCAAAGTGCCAGCATCACAGCAGAAGATGGAGGTAAAGAAGAACAAGAAGAAAGACTAGACACACCCAAGTCCCTCCATCTTGTCCCCAAAACCCCCATTCCAAAAAAACCCTAAAATCCACCCCTTCACCCAGTGATAATTTTATTATTACACAATTTAAACTTCTGTGACTTTCAGGTCCTCATACAAAGCTGGCAATTTGCTCCATGGGTCATAATCAAACCCACAGGTGTTCTGGGCTGCGTGCCAGGGTCTCTGAGCCCCCCGGCAGGGGCCCTGGACACTCTGGACATCCAGAGGGATGTACTGAGTTCTGACACTCTGTCTCCTTTTTGGACATAAACCTCTGGTGTTTATGGATTAATTTTTCTGTCAACTCCATCCTGACTCAGACTGGCAGTGGGGATCATACCAGCAGTGGGGCTATCAGGGGGGAGGGGCAAACAGGTGGTGCATGTAGAGCCACAGGGAGAGGATGATGTTGTAAGTATCCATGACATTGTTGCATGCTTGACTGCCAGCTGGCAAAGTTGGCTTTGCCTGCCCCAAGGCAAAGAAATCCCTTCTGACTACCTGAACAAACCCATCATACGCTCACATGATGACCATCCTGCCTTTCTCTAGCCACACCTAAAGGTACACACTCACCCTGGCTTGCTGCTCCCAATGCTTGGCACTCAGCAAGCCACTGGACCCTAAGCCCTGGGGACACAGCAGGTTGAGGGCTGTCATCTGCTTGGCATTTTGCTTGCTGAGGGTGGGATGCAGGAGCTGCCTGGTGATGTCCTGGCCATGGCTGGCCTGTTTCAGCAATAGGCATCCAGAGTAAATGGTCTCTGCAGCCCTCAAGTTACAGTGATAGATGGGGGGGACACAGTGGCATTGGATTTCTTTGGTGCCCCTGAAGATGACTTCTCAGAAGTAGGTTTTGCACTGCTGGGCAGGGAGAAAGCACTATCACAGTGCCTCGCTGTGGTGAAGGGAGAGCTAGGAGCCCACAGCCAGCAGGCAGGTCTACTCACTGGGTGACTTTGCGGTGGTCAGACCTTTTCTTCTGGGCAATAGGTGCCAGCACCTGGAGAGGGGGACACAGGGATCCCCACACATATGAAGGGGAAAGCTGAGAAGGTACAAATTGGTTAACAATACTTTTTCTGACTGCAGCATCATTTCCACCCTACTTTTCTTCCTTGCTGTTTTGCCTTGCTGGTGTACAAACCTGGGTGTGAGCAAGTAATGTCTGGGACCCCAGGGGCTCTTCACTCTTGCTACTTGGCAGTGGTGGGGTTCTTGTGGGGGGACATGATGGTAACAGAGCAGCTGGATGTCAGGCACCTTGCTGCAAGTGGGGATGATACTGGAGCTGATAGCAGAAATGTCAGTCTGGTGGCTTAGTGAGCCTGGTGTGCCTCACCATCGCACAAAGTGATGAGAAACGAATTAGAAGGAAAATTACAGCTCAGCAAGTGATTCCACTGAATTATCCCCCTGTGCATGGTGGATGGGGAGGGCTGAGCACCCCTGGGTAGCAACAAAGGATGGCAACTTCCCACACTGCATTGATGCCTGTTTGCCTGCAGCTGAAGCCATTTCAGAGCTGTCCTGTGAGTTGCAGAATAAGGACTTTACAATTAAAAATTGTAAAGCAGGTATGTTTTATTCTAGCTGGGATGCATGGGGGATATTTCCACCAAAAACATGTATACCTGGTGAGACAGGTTCCAGGTTTAAGTACACATTGATCCCACAAGCTCACACCTCCCTGCCCACCCATTCCCCGCCCAGAGTCTTTGGTAGTGCCATGCCTGCTGCTGGTCATGAGTAAGGGTCTTTGAAGAAGCAACATCATCTTCCTTGGTGTTCGTTGCTTGACCTTTTCTTCTGGGCAGGTGCAGTGGAGTTTTGGCTTTCTCCCAGGTCAATTTGTCCTGGCCAAAACCATGAGCCTGGTCCTGTCTGGTTTGGGGTTCTGCTTTATGGGTTTCAACAATACCTTTTCTGCTTTACTGAGCTCACACAATATACATTTATCTTTATGGCTTTGCCTAGCAACTAAATTTCTATGTTCTATTACAATCTGTTTCTACCTAGCAAATTATATTCCTGTGTGTCCTTGGTACAAGCTGTATCTGCTTCTACAAACTTGCTAAACATTTTCTGTTTTCCCCACCAACTTCCTAAGTACATTATATGCCTCTAAAATTCTGAATTTTCATAATCATGCATGTTTCCCATCTCACCATGAAGTGGAGGTTGGAGCCAGCTACAGATGCCAGGGTGACAAGGAGATGCCTTATCAGTGTGCTGGAGGACCCAAAGGAGAAAGCTCAAGACATGAGCATTGCTTGGTGGCAGCATTCTCAGCACAAGCCAGCACCTTCCTCTCCTCCATCCCCCTGCCACCCTCTGTTGCCTCCTGGCCGGGTACACAGAAGCTTCCAACACCTTTAGACAGCTGTGATGTTTAAAGTAAAACTAGAGCCTTTAAAAATGACAGCTTGGACTGTGAATGTATTCATAAAGTTTTGGTAAATGGGTTTCTGCTTCTTGCCCTTGCACCCTCTTTACTGAAAGGAATGCTGGACTTGTCTTTACAAACAGTGAGTCTGCTGGTTGATAAAACTAGCATTGAGAAATAAAAGAAACAATAGGAAGGATTCCACTGATTGATGAATAGAATGAGAGAGACTTGTCTTTACAAACAAACCGTAGGTCTGATGATAAATAAAATTGAATACTTTGAGATGAAGGAAACAATGAGAAAAGCCACAAATTCCATAAGGAATTCCACTGAGTGACACAAGGAAAAGACAAAGGTGTCACTATGGCGTTCGATAAAGAAGGATGCAGGACATGTTAAATGGTGCAAAAAGAAGGGATTGATCCTGGTTTATTTTGTGTGCCCCTTTTTATAGGGTTTTTTTAAAACATCTCCTGTCTATCCCCAATTGGTCAGTAACAAGCTGTGACCCTGTCTTGATTAGTCACTCAAAGCCCTGGTGTGTACGTGCAGCAAAAGTTGTTTGTGAAAAACCGTTTTCATTTTTCTATCTAACGGTGCAAAAACAGTTTATACAGGTGGCTAACGTTTATCACAGCCCTAAAGTTCTTTCTCAGGAAAAACAAGTTGTTTTTCACTGCTGCAGAACTCTGTTCTCACGAAGAGCTGACAGCTTTCTCATGACCTCTGTCAGCTCAACTCAGGATTCAGTTTGCAGGCCTTTGGCCTGCTGTTTCACTACCACACAAAGAGGGGAAGTATACATTAGAAGGGGGTCTTAGGTATTAGGCAATTCGGGAAGTCTGTACCTCTCAAGTACCTCAGCCAATGGGGAAAGAGAGAGGGACATGCGGCCAGGAAATTAGGATAAAAAGGAGGCTGCTTCCTCCAAAAATTTAAAAGACCCCAGGGAAAATATCCCATTGCCTCTCTCTTTATTAGAATAAAGTAAAGGGACTCCTCTGTCTCCTTTTTGGACATAAACCTCTGGTGTTTGTGTATTAATTTTTCTGACAATTGCCAAGGAGCAACAATCAATGGACTAAGGTGCTGGCCAGTGCCCATCTCCAGTGTGTCGCATCCTGCGGTGGCCTTGCAACCCAAGATGAAAAAAAAATCTCTGGTGCTGCTGCCTGCATGTATTTGTTCCCTTACACGACTGCCAAGCATAGTGATTATGTCAAACGATTGCTTTTAGCTGGCATACTCATCCAGAGGCTGCATAGGCTGATATCATGTTGTCGAGTTTTATCTTCTTTTTCTGCCTTGGTCAGGGTCAGGATTAAATGCGCAGAGACGGTATTTCATGTTTGGACTCAGATGTTTATTAATTCTTATCTATATTACAGTCTTACGAGCCGTGAGTTCCACAGCATTTCACTAACAAGCTACAAAATGGCCCCATATCTATCTCTGCAAGGTCTTTTAAGGAAAAACTATCCAATTAAGAAATGACACCTTAATTATTTTTACTTTTAACCCAATAACTAATCATCCGTGTCCCGCAATGCAGACTTTTCTGTCCAATTACAAAATACCACCCAAACCCATGAAGAAGGTGGTGAAGAAGAAGGACTAGTCACTGCCCTAAAACTTCCATCTTAGCTTTATATATATTACTATAGTCTAAAACTTTAAACTCTTAGTATTCCACCATGTGATATTATACACTTCTATTCAAACTACACACCCATAATCCCAGTGCTATCAATCAATTTTGGAAGCCTTCTCCATGGCCTCAGGTCAAATATAGTGTTCTCTTGAGGGTCTGTGCCTTTCAACACAGAAAGTCTAAAATTCTCAGCATCCAGGGTTCCAACATCACATTGTCTCTGAAACAGTGGGAAAAACAAAAACTATCCAACAACATTTTTTGTGTTAGAGAATTAAGGCATTATTTTATTTTGGCCATGATGTGCAACAGAAATCATTTCATCCACATTGCCCAGGTTGTGCAGAGAAAATAATTCCATCACACATTACTCTTTACTAGATTTTCACATACTTATACAGTCAAAACCCAGAGAAATTCATTGGTTCAATGTTCATTGGTCCCAAGTTACACAGTTTTTAGTATTTGGTTTCCTATTGGTTATTGATCCCTTCACCTTCGGTGTTAATTAGGTTCTCATTCTTTGTTCTCTTATCTATATTTTCCCAGGCCAGGTGTCTCTGACCATGCCAGGAGTGATGCTTGGAATTGATGGTCATTATTTGTCATTATCTTTTGTCTATCTTCTGTGCTACTCCCAGTCTGCTGATATGTTAAGCTCATCAGGCCTCAGAGTCCTTTGAAAAGAAAGCTCAATTCCTTTCCCCCTAGGCAAAGGTGAAAAAAAAAACCCGACTAAAGTTATATAAAAAAATTAAACTTTGTGTCATTTCCAACAATGTGTGGTGCCAAAAGAAAGACTTAAGTTTTTATTTAATTACTGTGATTACAAGAGGAGAATGGAGGCTGGGCTGTCCTGGTAGGGCTGGCCCTGACTGGGGAATGCTTGTGGTTTTGTATACAGCTGGGTGGCCACAGCTTATCCTAAGGCATCCTGTTTGAGAGGGTGAATGCAGAAATTCTGCCTGCCTGAAATCCACTCTGCAACACCTTCCCCGCTGCTCCCAAGGAGGTTAAATGGGAAGGCAGGAGTGGATGATTGAGCAGAAGGGGAGAGCGGAGCTTGAGAGAAATGATACTCACTTTCAAAAAATTTAAAATGTTTATTAAAACCTTATCAAAAATACAACAGAAGACTGAATAAAGAAAAGAATACAGCACTGGCAGCAAAGGATTAAGTCACCATGTGCTCATCTACAAAATGGATGTTCTGCCTTTTATACTTCTAGCCCCTCCCAAAGTCTTGTCAATCGACTCCTTCTTCGCTGTCCAGTGGTGGAGATCACTTTCTTACATCTTGATTGGAGGTCAGGTGTTGTCATAGTAACAACCCGACCCTCCCAAATGCCCCAACTACTAAGTCCATCCCGTGATAACAATGCAAGGGGGAGGGGAAACATAACTATATATCTACAAAATTTCTCTTAACATATACATAATATTCGCCCCTTAATTGTGAGAGTCAACCATCACATTACTCATCTATAACAAGCTGTAGTGGCAGGACAGCACAGCTGATCCACTGGTAGGAGGGATGGAAGGACACTCTTGTGGGACAGTCTTGTTTTACCACTATACATGTGAGTGTTGACTCCGGAGCATGTTTTAGCCCACCAGGTCACCCGCTGGTGTCTGGTCCTCAACCAGCATGGTAAAACTGCAGAATGAGGCTGCATTTCAGAAGAGAATTTGCCCCTTCCCTGAGTCCAGGCAGACAAAGGACTCCCTGGCCATGAGAGCATCCCCCAGTGGGCATTCCCACTCCAGTCAGACCCCTAAATGGTGTCTTGGTTTAAGACAATTTAAAGTGATAGGCACTTTAAAATTAGTAACCTCCCCTTAATTCCAACTAATTCTTTCTGTCGGAGACTGAAATGTTATGGTTTATGGCTTAAACATTTTTATGAAGGACTTTTGTCTGTTATAGCAAAAGTGTATAACAAAAGCTGCACAGAAGACCACCGAAGCCCACCCTGAACGGGCATCTGGGCTGAAACCCTAACTGTGACTTAAACCACCAAGGGATAGAGATAAGAAAAGCGACACTATTGTTCAAAGCATCTGGAAGAGCATCCACAGCAGGGCCCAGCCCAGCAGCTTTGAGGTGGAGACTATTAGCACCAGGCTTATCTGCTGCCAGGCTTGCACACACTCCCCCAATCCAGGGGGGAGAAAGAAGATTTTGGATGTATGGTGGAAAAAAGGCTCTGCTCAGAGGCAGTGAATGCCCATCCTCTGCTGTGCAGACTAGCCCAGATCAGGGCTCCCCCTCACCCCGGAAAAGCCATATCTACAGGACATTCACATGGGGTGCAGATGAGGGGGTGTCATGGCACATCAAAAGAACCCCCAAAGGTGTCCCCAGACCCTCCACCAGAGCACTGCACACGATGCAAAATGATGCAACAGATCCACAGTCTTGCAAGGGACTATGTCAAACCTAGCACCCTGTAAGGGAGGTACCTGGGCATTCCCACATGCTTAAACATCTATTAATCCATTGGATTCTATACTATTTGGTAAGGGATCCTCACCACCAAGAAGACAGGATGAAGGGGAACAAGAAGACGTCGTTGGGACCCATGGAGGAGTGATATTGTCAGAAAAATTAATCCACAAACACCAGAGGTTTATGTCCAAAAAGGAGACAGAGGAGTCCCTTTACTTTATTCAAATAAAGGGACATTTCCCCTGGGGTCTCTCAAATTTTTGGAGGATGCAGCCTCCTTTTTATCCTAATTTCCCGGCCACATGTCCCTCTCTCTTTCTCCATTGGCTGAGGTACTTGAGAGGTACAGACTTCCTGAATTGCCTAATACCCCCTTCTAATGTATACTTCCCCCGCTTTGTCTTTTCCTTGTGTCACTCAGTGGAATTCCTTATGGAATTTATGGTTTTTCCCATTGTTTCTTTCTTCTCTCAGTATCCAATTTTATTTATCATCAGACCTACAGTTTGTAAAGACAAGTCTCTCTCATTCCATTCATCAATCAGTGGAATCCTTCCTATTGTTTCTTTTATCTCTCAGTGCTAGTTTTTTCTACCAGCAGACACACAGTCTGTTTGTAAAGACAAGTCCCTCATTTCTTCCAATATGTTTCTACTCAATCTGTCACTCCCCCTGTCCCTCCCATACCTACCTTCTTTCCTTCCTTCCTTCCTTCCTTCCTTCCTTCCTTCCTTCCTTCCTTCCTTCCTTCCTTCCTTTTTCTTATCTTCTCTTCCTCTTTGCCTCTTTTACTATTAAATAAAATATACCATTTTTTTGGAATCAACATCTAACTTTATTTGGTTTTTATCTCATTTGGGGAATATTCAAACCTTCTGGGTTCATTCCATTCTATTCACAGAGAGTTAGTTATCTTTGCTCTTCTGTGATTTGAGTGGATCGCAACACCTTTCCACCAATAAGGAACAAAATAGGAGTAGATATAAATGAAAAAATAAGTTTACTAACAAACAGAATGTCAACAGGCCAAAAATAACAGCAAATAACAGCTAAATACAAAATTGCCATGTGGGGACCCTGAGGGGCATCCCCTAGGTTAGGGAGACTCAAGAAGCTTCCCTCAAAAAGCTGTTAAGACCCCATTGGCTCCTTCCCCTGTTCCTATGCCTGTTCCTATGGCCCTGAGCCACTCCCTCCCTATTCCCCCATTGGCCCTTGTCTTTGTACTGCCCGGATGCCGCTGTCTAGCCCTGACCTCTGGGTAGAGAGAAACCTGGACTCCCCATGAGTGTGCCTGGGACCCTGAACATATTACATCTTATCTTACTGTGTGGCAAAATAAAACATCTGTGGACACCATGCAAAGGCCCTTTTTGCTTCCTTACTCTGGACTTTACTAGCAGCTATTCAGGCCACAACATTGCCAAATTTCACAAACCCCACAGGAACAAAGAGAGATGATACAAAATGCCAGAAATACCCTTTCCAAGATGGTGTGCAGCAGAGGCAGCCTCATGGCTTGAAGGACAAAAGGAAAATGATGCCATGATGATTTTTTACCTTTTCTTTTATACACCTTTTAATGTATCCTCAGTGCTCTTAGCATGCATACTTGTAATTCCTTAAGTCTGATAACTTACCATAGTCCTGGTATTCTGTTAGGCCAGAAGACCAAACATTTACTATCAGAACAAGGCGACCCCCGTGGCAGGGAGAAATGACAAGGAGGACTCCATCTTATCAGAAGGTTAAATAATTACTTTATTATACTATATTATTCTATACTATATTACACTACATCTAAACTGAATCTGCCAAGCACTCAACTGCACAGAATCTCGTGACTGTCAGCTGACAGTCCCCATCCCCGCCCCCACCCACCCCACACCCACACCCACACCCACACCCACACCCACCCATTCAATTGGTCAGTGAATCAAAACACTCACACCGGAATCCAATTACCAAACCCCTTCAGGTAAACAATCTTCCACAATGCATTCCACTTATGAACAACACAGGTGCAGCAAATGAGATAAGAATTGTTTTGCTCATTCTTTACTCTGCTTCTCTCAGGTTCAGAGAATGTGAATCTCACAAACCACATCCTAGAGACCTCGTAGTTGGAGGCTGGAAAGCCCTACGCTATCTTGAGAAATCAAGGTCCTCTCTAGAATACATCCTGTAAACTAGGATTAGGCCCATCTGGGGGGGGGGGGGGGGGGATTCTTCGGGATGAGGGGATATCATGCTATTCATTCAAGCCTCTCATTGGGGCATCTTTGTTAGATATGCTAATTTGCAAGGTCTGTAAAACTGTATACGTGCTCTATCATATGTGCATTTTGGCATATTCCACTGTGGCAAAGTGGTGCACCATAAGGATCCTTATTAAATACCGAGGTAAAAATCCTTTATCCCTTAACTGCACCTGGCTCTCAATTTTAGGACCAAGGAAAAGGCATCAACAAGATGGTGTCAGATTCCTCCTGGGAAGGCAAGAGCTTACTGAGAAGTTCCAGCAGCAGATGAAGAGCCGTGGTCAGCACCCTCCTCACACAAGGCACAGCAGAGCAGGCATGGCAACGGGAAGCAGCTGGGCTGGGGCCACTCAGCGTTTTCTCTCTTTGGCCGAGCACTGCTGCTGAGCCCCCAGTGACTCGGACTGAAGTGTGGCTGCTCTGCTACTGTCAGTGTGATGCCCCCAGCTACAGACAGGCAACTGAAAAATTCAACCTAAGGCAGCTCAAAACCGCTAGCTGCAGTCTCTGTAAAACAAAAAAAAAAAAACAAAAAAAAAAAAAAGAGAACCCAGAAAGGGAAAAAAGGGAAAAAAGGGAAAAGTCTCTGCCTAAGCAAAGACCAAGCAGCCAGCAAAGCAAAAACCATGTGGCTGAAGGGAACGAGCAGCCTGCTTCAGCAGACTTTAAAAGTGCTCATGATAGCAGCCCCCCGACAAGGTTCCTGGCTACAGGGTCTTAAGGAGACAGTAACAATTTTTGGGCACAGATAGATATGGAATACAATAACATTATGGATTACCCCAGGACAAATGGTCAAGACCAAAGATCTCAAGGAGGGAAACAGTGTTCTGCTGGGGTGAGACATACTTTTGTAGGTGCCATGGCATTGTGGATACACAGGGTGGTCTTGGTGGTGCCATTAGATTGGGCTGTGCAGAGTTGGAGCCAGTTGCTGCAATCCCCAGGGGAAAAAAAAATGAAGGTTTGTGACCTCTGTGTCTCTTCAGCTGCAGTGCAATTGAGTTGTCTTCAGTGCTGCCTCAGAGGGACCAAATCCTGGCCCTGGGGAGCCCCTGTACCACACTTGAGGCTGCTGCAGGGTGGGGAGATTCTGGGATGACCTTTGGCAGGGGTATAGGCAGGTTACCTCTCAGACATCCTCCCCTACTGCTCACCCTGGGGTCTCCTGAAGCCCCCAGGTCCACAGGGAGGGCAGATGGGAAGGCAGAGGTGGGCAGAGGGTAGAACATGCCGTAGCACCTATGTGGGCTGGGTGGTGATGTCAGCTCTGTGTACAGGAGCTGGTGGGCTCCTGCTGGGAAGTTGGTACAGAAACGTGTTGGCATTCAGGAGCTGTTGAGGGAGATGTTGTTAGATGCTCTTTATGGCCCCAGGTGATGCCTTAGGATTTTAGCTTTTATTTATTCATATATATCTATTTATAATCCTGTAATTCTTTAGTGTATAGCTCTAAACTCCATATACAGTGCTAGCTACTGTCTTCACATTTTGGTCAGACAAAACAATCCCTCTCTAGGCCTGGGAATCAAGGACACCTTACTGTCTCAGGCCCCAAGAGATGTAAACAAAAGTGAGTTGGGGGGGAGCAAACTTGGGGTAAATGACTTCATTACCTGAAGCTGTAATTGGAAGATTAATCTCCAATATGCAAATGAACCGCGATAGCGGCGGCGGCTCCACGTAAAAGACGCGCACGAAGGGGACAACCCGCGCGAGTGGGATGGCTGGCAACTAGCAGCCACCCGGGGAAAGCGCACGGGTCGCGACAGCTGCGCCGGGTGGGATTAAGCCAGCCGGGACTGCTGCAGGGTCCCGGACTGCGACCGCTATGGAGCGCGGCAGGCACCCGATGATGACGCAAAAACCCGGAAGTCGGAGCAGGGAGGGTTTTTCCCCCATTTCGCAGACGCGGCATAGGCACCGGCCGAGTGGGGACCGTGCGCGCCGGTAGCGGGCGTTGGCACAGAGCCAGAATAGGATCTGAGCAGTGCCGGTGTCGATCTGGGAGAGGAGGACATTCCCGAGACCGCGCCTGCGCCGAGACGAGCGCGGGGGAGGCGCAGTCGGGGCGGGGGCGTCCACACTCCCGTGACGACACAGGCAGAGACGGGGCGCGGTCAGGGTACAGAGGGTGCCCGAGGTACCACCCCTTCTCTGGTCCCATGGCAACAGCCAGCACACAGACAGCCGCCATCAAAATCTCAAGTTGGAGATTTTTCGCGGGTGCAGCACATGTGTGAGGCAGTTCACCGAGCTCCTCAACAGGCCGGTCCCACAGAAGTGACGGAAACAGCATTTGGCAGCTGATCAGGCTTCAGATGCAAAAGATGAACATGTGAAAAAACGGTCCAAAATCAGAGAAAAGTGAGAAAGCACCAGGCTTTTGCCCAAGATACGGAAAAAAGGGGAAATCAATGCAAATCAATGTTATTCCAAATATGATGTGGATGGAAATCTTCTATTGTGAAAAATGCCTCTCAGGGAGGGAAACTACCATATAAAGATAAAAGGATTAGTAATGATTCAATTACCCGAAATGTCTCTGAAGACAGAGCATTTGAGAAACATCAGTCAGATCCTATCTGTGGGGTCATCAGCTGGTTCTCCAATGGCTCAGAGTTTTAGGGATTGTTGGTACTGAGTTTGTAACCTTTGTTATTTTTTGATTTTATAGGTAATACTGATAAATAGCAATTGTTGTTAATGCTATATGAATACTTTAAAAAGGTTGTCTTCACCTCTTCAAACATTTCCTGTTGATAAGTTGATTATATAATGAAAATTCTCAGAATTTGTGATAAGAATTATTATCAAGATATTGTAGTATTTACAGCCAGCTTTCATGTGTTTCAATATCTCTTTGTGTGATCATCTACAAGACACATGTCTCTTCAGGATCCTGTCTTTTTATTTCTTAACTACTCATATGTTTTTGGATTTCTTTTAAATCCAGATTGCCAGTTTCGTGGTTTTCTTCAGTTATTGTCTCTTCAGTTCTTATAGAGGTACTCCAGCAGAGAATTCAAGAGGTTTGCTGTGTTTGAAGAATTTCTATCCTGACAGAAGTTTCAGAGGGATTCAATTATTTAATGGTTTGATTGATCTTTAATCCTTAGGTTTCCTATTCATAATTGCTGTTTTTAAGAGTCTTGTTTTAAAAATGTGTTAAGTGATATCCATCAATTAGAGTTCGGACTCTGACCAAGCTCTAGCTCTACTTGAATGGAATGATTGACAATCAGCCCAGATGTTTTCTGCATCAAAAAGTATTCAAGTCCTTTTGGCTTGGCAATTTGACCATATATGACAGCTGAGCCTGTTTTCAGAGGGAGTTTGGAGAAACATGAATCCGGACATGAATTCTCCAGTTCTCTGTTGTTTTAATGTTCATCAGCTGTCACAGACTCTGGGATGACAGTTCAGTGTTGTAGTGCTTGATAACTGTATGATTTCAGATGTGTTTTTAATCATGTGTATTATCTGATTGATTCTTAATTGCTGTTATCTTGCATTTCCCTATGCAAAATTGCATAGAGACTGAAACAGAACTGTTCAATGTTTTATTTTCACATCAGGACCCATTCTTCACCTCTGGGATTTTGAGAAAATCCTCCAGTCCCTGCAGGGACATGGATTTGTTTGTGTTTTAGCAGGTGCAAAAGTCCAGGTGGATTTCAGTAAAGAATGTGAAACTCCAACAAGTGCAAGAGAATGCTGACTAGAAGCGCGGGCAAGAAAATGCTGACCATTCCACAAGCAGAAAAGAAGACATACAGATGTGGACTGCACAGAGATTCCAACCCTTGTGCTTCGCCCACAGAAGATTGTGGACTTTGGGTTGCTTCATGGATGAGACCCACATAGTGATACCTACTGGTGTCACTGGAACTTCGCCCAAGAGACAGGACTTTTTAATAATCGGTAAGGACAGAAGCAGCATCCTTGGACTTGTCATTTACCCTTCGATCGTCTCGCAAATCAGAATGAAGAGCTGACAGTTCTAGCCAAAGTTCTTCGACCACCACTGACTGTTCCAGAGAACACCCCAGTAGCCAAAGCTATCGCTTTGCCACCACATGCAGCGGAACAAGTCATGCCAGTGTTTGATCAGCAGGATTTTCCCTCTGGAGACCATGTGGAAGTACACGCTTCCTGGATAAAACACATAGGTTGGGATCGACCCACTGTCACTTGTCAATTGACCTGTGGCGAAAAGTCGATCACCATCAGAGGGATGCTTGACACAGAGGCTGACATCACAGTTATATCATACATCTTTTGGCCCCAGGAATGGAAGTTGGTTGCTCCCTTGGATTCTCTCACAGGCATAGGGGGGAGTTTCCCTGTGTCTGCAGAGTGAGAACACAATTGTTGTCACAGGACCAGGAGACAAAACAGCCATCATATGTCCTTTTGTTGTGCAAAAGCCCATCACTGTATAGGGAAGGGACCTTTTAGCACAATGGGGCACAAGATTGGAAGTGGATTTTTAGTAGGGGTCACTGCGGCACTCACCACTGAAATTAACTTGGAAAACAGACAATCCTGTCTGGGTGGATCAGTGGCCCCTTGAACGAAAAAAATTGAGTGCTCTGAAGGGCCTGGTCAAAGAACAACTGCAAAAGGGACACATCAAACCAATGAACAGCCCATGGAATTCTCCAGTGTTCGTCATTCGGAAGAAAACTTCAGGCACATGGAGAGTGCTGCATGACCTCAGGAAGATCAACTAAGTCATCGAGGACATGGGACCACTTCAACAGGGACTTCCTTCGCTCTCAATGATTCCCAGAGATTGGCCACTTGTGACATTGATCTCAAGGACTGTTTCTTCAGCATCCCGCTCCATCCAGATGACGCTCCTCGACTTGCATTCTCTGTCCCAAGCATCAACAGGGAGGAGCCTCTGCAAAGGTACCAACACAACAGGAGCTGCAAGAAGCTTGTGACTGTGTGATTGCAGAGGTGCAAAAAGCAGGACTGGAAATCAGTGTTTCAAATTTCAGGAGATCGCACCATGGAAATACCTAGGGTGGAAGATCTCGGAGCAAACAATAAGACCACAGAAAATGGAAGTCAGCTCCAAAGTCAGCAATTTGCATGACCTGCAACAGCTTCTCGGAGAAATCAACTGCATGAGACCAATCTTGGGGATCACAAATGATGACATCCCATCATTGCTCGATCTTTTGAGAGGGGACAATGACATAAAATCTTCCAGAACTCTTACACCTGAAGCGCAGAAAGAACTCGAGAAAGTTACAGAGGTCTCCAAAGACGATCCTCACGGACCTGGAGATGGCATCCGAAATTATCATAAAAGCAAGGACAAGGTTGCTGACAATGTCTGGCAGGGATTTTTCTATAATTCATTTACCATTGAAAAAAGATTATTTTGACTGGGTGATGCAAAAATCAAAAGACTTGTTAATTGCATTGTTAGGCTACCCAGGCATTTGCAAGATTCATTTTCTAGGTCACAGATTGCTGAAATCAAAAGTATGTTACAGGGAAAAACCAAGAATAAGTGAGGAACCATTGGAGGGGATAACAGTATTTACTGATGGTTCAGGGAAGACCCACAAATCAGTAATCATATGGCAGAATTTGGTCACAGGGGAATGGGACTCAGATGTAAAAATAGTCCAAGGTTCACCACAAATTGTGGAATTGGCAGCAGTGGTCAGAGTCTTTCAATTGTTCCAGCAACCTCTCAATCTGATCACAGATTCAGCATATGTTGCGAATGTGGTCAAACGATTGGAAGGTTCACTTTTGAAAGAAACAAGCAATGACATGTTATATTCATTCTTATCATGTATTAAAACACTGCTGGAAAACAGGGAACATAAATATTTCATTACTCACATTAGAGCACACTCGTCCCTCCCAGGATTTCTAGCGGAAGGGAATGCCCAGGCAGACAAGCTAACCATGCCCATTTCACAGACTTTACTGGATATTTTTGAGCAGGCAAGGTTGAGCCATGCATTGCATTTTTTCATCAAAATGCACAGGCACTGATGGAATCCTTTCGCATCTCAAAAAGCCAGGCGAGGGAAATCATTAGTGCTTGCCTGGACTGTCAGCTTGTGCAACCACCTGCATCCACAGGAGCAGTCAATCCGAGAGGATTGCAGAGTCTCCAACTGTGACAAGCTGACATCACAAAATATCCATCTTCTGGGAAGCTCAGAAATATCCATGTCTCAGTTGATACATTTTCAGGAACAGTTTTTGCATCGTTACACACAGGAGAAATCACACAATATGCCTGTTGACACTTTTTGAAAGCATTTGCATCATTAGAGGTGCCTCAGGAAATAAAAACAGACAATGGTCTAACATATACAGGGAAGGTGTTTGACAAATTTCTGAAAAACTGGGGTGTCAGACATATATTTGGTATTCCCCACACTCCCACAGGTCAAGCAATCATTGAAAGAACACACCATACCCTGAAATCTCTTTTCGATAAACAAAAAAGGGGGGAGCCAGAGGCAACACCTCACATGAGGTTGAACAAGGCATTGTATGTGCTGAATTTTCTAAACTGCTTCTTCTCAGAATCCACTCTACCAATTATCAGGCATTTTTCTAACAGTACCCAGGCAAAACTAAGGGAAAATCCTTTAGTTTTGATCAGAAATCCAGAAACAGGACAGATTGAAGGCCCTTTCAAACTAATGACGTGGGGCGAGGGTTTTGCTTGTATTTCCACAGGGTGAGGCCCGAAGTGGCTGTCAGCGAGATATGTGAAGCCCTACCGGACTCGGACACAGGAAGACACAGATCCCGGAACCCATGAGGCGAGCACGCAGACAGAGGCAGAAGACAAAACCGTGGACATCTCCTCGAACAACACATAAAGGGTTCAAGGACTTGGGGTTTCTTTCAGGGGCTTGGGTGTCACAGCATGGCAAAGCTTCTCACAAGGAGTGAAGCCATGAGCTTGAGATTTGATCAGGTATTGCTCATGAGCCTCATTCTCCCATCTATTGCCTTAGGCAATGGGGCAGATTTGCCCATGGTCCAGCCAAAACAAAATGTTTGGGAAGCTTTGGCCAATGCAGTGGGTTTAGACAGCATCTGCTTGACACATTCAAGGCCAGGGAAACCATTTTCAACATGCTTGGTGGGCTTGCTGGTGAATGAGTGGCCAATTCCAAAAAACACCCCTCTAAAAATTTCACAGGTCATTTCAAATCCCGTGAATGAATGGCGTCTTTGGACACAGTTCCTTCCTGTGGCTCCTTTTGAACCTCAGGAACTGGAAATTCTTGGGTCAACAAAAATGAATTTTTGCACAAAATTCAAGCTTCCGGAGGTGACACAAACAGAAAATAAGACAACTGATGTCACTCCAAATCATCCTTTTTATAGAAATGCATCTGCTTGGTGCAAATACACCAAGGTGACAGCCAAAGCATCACTCCAGGTTTCAGCACAATTGCTACAGGGAATCTTTTTCATTTGTGGGGACAGAATTTGGCCTGGTATCCCTGCAAATGTCAAAGGTGGTCCATGCAGCATTGGGAGAATTTCATTGCTAACACCCAATTTGAAAAATTTTGAAAGAGCAAACACATAAAGGGAAAAGATCAGTGGAACAATACAGTCCAAATTGTGATGATGATGTGCACACATGGGACAAGGCTTGGAGAATTGCAGTTGCAATTTTCTCACTACAGACAGCATCAGGGGTGGCCTTGACTCAATTGGATCATATGGGTTGCTGGCTGAGCAAGCATGCTTGAGCTGTTTCTCTTACACTGAGAGACATGTTAACAGACATCAACAGTGTGAGACGAGCAACCCTCCAAAACAGGGCAGCAATCAACTATCTGTTCCTGGCCCATGGACATGGGTGTGAAGAATTTGAGGGAATGTGCTGCATGAACATGTCAGATCATTCAAAATCGATTCATGAGAACATCAAAAAATTACAAGAAAGCATTAACAAGCTTGGGGAGGTCACTAGATCCGGGATGGATGATGTGGTTGGATTTTTTAACCTTTCACCATTGTGGAGGGAACTTTTAAAGATAGGTTGTTATATTTTGATAGGGCTTGTAGTTCTTCTGCTCATTTTACCATGCATCTTCCAGTGCATGTGGTGGGCCATGAATAAAGTTGAAAAAGAGGTGTTTTTGGTGCAAACAGAAGGAGGAGATGTCAGAACCCAGGATATCCCTCTGGCTGTCCTGTGCAGCTAAGACCCCTGCCACAGGTCTCAGAGACCATGGCACAGAGCCCAAAATGCCTGTGGTTTTGATTATGACCCGTGGAGCAAGTTACCAACCTTAGATGAAGATCGGCAAGCCACGAAAAATTAGGTAGAATGATAGTGAATTTATCACGGGGTGAAAAAGTAGATTTGGGGGTTTTCTAGAATGGAGGTTCAGGGGGCATCTGGGCATGCCCTGCCTTTCTCCTTCTTCTTCTTGGCCTCCATTTTCTGCTGTGATGTTGGCACTTTTAGATTGGTTTAGAGTAGAAGCTCACTGTCTAACATAGGTGATAGGTATTGGAAAGTAATTGTAAATATTGTATACGTAGTTTTTAGTATAAAGGCATAACACCGCCCTGGGGGCAGGCAGATGCTTGTTGGGAACAGATAATAGGTAGCAGCACCCACCATCCAACTCACGCTTTTACACCCTTGCCCCCGCCATATTGTTGCCACCAGACAGCCTTGGTTGTTGGGGACATGTAGAGGGAAGGCATGTACATATGCCCCCTGTATGGGGCAGTTGGGAATAGGGAAGGCTTGTTGCTAGGGAGGCACGGCATTAAAACACCTGACCTCCAATCAAGTTGCAAGAAAGCGCTTTCCACCAATGGATGGCAAAGAAGAGTTAACTGACAGACTTTGGGAGGGGCCAGAGTTGGCTGATGCAACACCAGGGTATAAAAGGTGGAGCCGCCATTTTATGGTCACGCATGTGGCAGTCAGTCACACTCCCAGCGCACTGCCCTTTTTTCCCTATTCAGTCCTTTTTTGTATTTGCTAAGGTTTAATAAACCTTTTAAAATTTTAAAAGTGAGGCGTCATTTCTCACAGGACCCATCAGGATCATTGAGTCCAACTCCTGGCCCTACACAGGACACCCCAAGAATCACACCATATGCCTAAGAGCATTGTCCAAATGCTTCTTGAACTCTGGCAGGCTTGGTGCTGTGACCGCTTCCCTGGAGAGTGCATTCCAGTGCCCAGCCACCCTCTGGGTGAAGAACCTTGTCGTGGTTTGATACTGACCCAATGCCAGGTACCCATGAGAGTCGCTTGCTTGCCCTCCCCTGCCACAGCTGGGCAAAGGAGGGAAAAGGAAAAAAATTAATGAAGGCTTCATGAGTGAGATAAGGACTGGGAGAAATATTTCAAGGGCAAAACAGGCTCAACTTTAGTTGAAAAGTGAGTGTATTACTAACAGAATCAGGGGAGGATAATGAGAAATAAAATAAGCCTTTAAAACACTGTTTCCCCCTCAGCCCACCGACAGTGCAGGGAGACAGGGTGGGGTGGTTTTTGTCAGTTCATCACTGAAATTTTCTTCTGCTGCTTAGGGAGAGGAGTCCTTCCCCTGTGAGGTTGTGGGGTCCCTCCCACGGGAGACAGCTCTTCGTGAACTTCTCTGGCATGGGTCCACTCTCACGAGCAGCAGCCCTACTGCACCTGCTGTAACGTGAACTCCCCCCACAGGCAGACAGTCCTCCCAAAACTGCTGTGACGTGGGTCATTCTTCCATGGGGTGCAGTCCTCCAAGGACAGGCTCCTCCAGCCTGGAAGCAAGGGCCCTCTCTCTCCACTGGGTCTCCTACTGGATCACAGTCTCCTCCAGGCCTCTACCCTGCCCTGGCATGGGCACCTCCCCCATGGGCTGCGGGTGGATCTCTGCATCCCTCATGGACCCATTGGCTGCAGGGGGACAACCTGCTTCACCATGGTCTTCACCATGGCCTGCAGAGGAATCTCAGCTTTGGTGCCTGGAGCACCTCTTCCCCCTCCTCCACTGACCTTGGTGTTTCCATGTTGCTTCCCTCACATGTTCTCACCTCCTCCTCCTCTTCTCTGACTAGAAGAAAAACCCCTGACTTTGTTTTGGTTTTCTTCTTAAATATGTCATCACAAAGGCGTTACTAGCCTCTATCATTGGCAAAGTTTAGGCCAGCAGCAAGTCCATCTTCAGAGCCGTCAGGGATTGGCTCTGCTGGACATGGTGGAAGCTTCCAGCAGCTTCTCACAGGAGCCATCTTTGTGGCCCCCCTGCTACCTAAAATCAGGCCGTGCCCGACCAATACAAACCTTTTCCTGATATCCAACCTAAACTGCCCCTGACAACTTCATGCTGTTTCCTCGAGTCCTGTCACTGGTCATGAGAATGAAGAGATTGGCACCTGCCCCTCCGCTTCCCCTCCATGAGGATGTTGAAGACCACAATGAGGTCTACCCCTAAATCTCTTTCAGGTTGAACAAACCAAGTGACCTCAGTCACTCCTCGTATAGGTCTCCCTCCAGACCCTTCATCATCCTCCTGGCCCTCCTTTGAATGCTCTCTAATAGTTTAATGTCTTTTTCATACTGTAATGCCCAAAACTACACACAATATTCAAGGTGAGGCCACACCAGTGCAGAGTAGAGTGGGATAATCACCTCCCTCTACCAGCTGGTGATGCTGTTCCTGATGCACCCCAAAATACAGTTGGCCCTCCTGGCTGCCAGGGCACTGCTGACTCTTATTCAACTTGCCATCAACCAGGATCCCCAGGCCCCTTTCTGCAGTGCTGCTCTCCAGCCTTTTGTTCCCCAGTCTATACACACAACCAGGGTTGCCCTGTCCCAGGTGCAGAATCCAGCACTTGCCCTTTTTGAACTTCATACAGTTTGTGATTGCTTGTCAGGATTGAGAGATGGGACTCCATTTAGTGCAAGCAAGAAGTCGTTTATTGTTTCTAAAGCTCGGTTTCTATACTCTTACAGCTTTGAATAAAATTTCCGCTGCCAAGCAATAACTAGATTAATAATACAATCTTGCACCTGCAGTCTTACATTACTTCCTTAAAACAAAGCACAACATTCCTTTTCCTTCCTCCCTCAGATTTCTGTTTGATGTTCCCAAGGCTTTTGGCCTACCAAGGCCAAGATGTCCATATCATCCATCAACTCTGCAGTACTCTCTGCTCCACTGCCCAGCTGCCTTCCCATAATTGTCCATCTCTCTCATTTGTTCAGGTCTCTCTGCAGGGCCTCTCTGCCTCCAGGGAGTCGACAGCTGTAGAGAGCTTTTTGGATAATTAGCTAGCTGAGAAAGGCCATTTCGATGTGATACCGATGGATAAGGATAGGGGAAACAAGCTGGGAATTATGTAACCAGTGTCCAATCACTGACAAAGGTCATAGTGACCTTCGCTGAAACGGGAAGACGGGGGAGAAAATCGCTTGCCAGAAAATGTAGATATCCTAGGTAGAGAAGCTAGAAGAATGCAAACATAGAAACAAAATAATCATTAGAGCATAGAAGTAGGTGTGGTTGATCTAAGTGTGCTTTAACCAATAATGAGCTCAGCTTTTGCAATATGTATAAGCTTCATTAACACCAATATAAATATGTGTGAGCTTTCAATAAACTTTGGGATTTGCCATTCACGCATATTGTGTGAGGCATTTCTTCCGCCGTTCACAACAGACAGCTCCTCCCAATTTAGTGCTGTCAGCAAATTTACTTAGTATTCCTTCGAATCCTGTGTCCTGGTTGTTAATGAAGGTGTTCAAGATCACTGGGCTGAGGATGGAGCCCTGCAAAGCCCCACTAGTGACCAGTCATCAGCCTGATGTTACCTCATTTACTATAACCCTTTGTGCCTGACCCATGAGGCAGTTGCTCACCCATCACGTAATATGGTTATCCAGCTGTGTGCTGGACATTTTGTTCAGAAGGATCCTGTGAGAGACAGTATCAAAAGCCTTGCTTTTGGATATCAGGTTCAACAAGCAGGACTTTCCCGTCATGAAGCTGTGCTGAGTGTGACCAATGACTGCATTGTCCTCCAGGTGTTTTTCAAAATGTCTTTTCTCTGACACACATGAACCCATACAGCCTTGTATGGTGAATAACAGTGGACACCAAAAAGTAGGAGGGATCCAGCATCCTTGGGTAAGCATGGAGCAGAAATGCATTGACATGGGGAGACTGTCCTTCATTTCCCTCCCAACCTGCTAGAGTTCTAGCCAAGCATTCACTGCTTTTATGAAGATGGCAGTGGGCATTGTCCTGCAGCCAGAAAAGCTCTTCCCATGAGGAGGCCCTGTGTAGAAATACAGCTAGAAAGCTGAGCTGGAAGCACTGTTCAGCTCATGACAGAAGTGGATATGTTAACATTAGTAGGCTGCAAGCCTTGGCAACAGAAAGCAGAACTTTGAAGAAGGAATGCAGAAGTTAGGGGTGTGCTTGGTAAGCAGAACTTATGTAAGACCATACATACCTGTGCTAGTTTGTATGAGGCTTTGAATTAAGAAATGTTACCTAGTTACATAAATGTTATAGTTGTGCTATTTTTAGTTACTGCTGAAAAGGTATATAAACTCAGCTTTGTGTATCAATAAGTGGCTTCATGTGTGCAAACCATGGAGTCCACATCTCTAATCAATCGCCATCAAATGGTGCCCTCGTGGTGAGGAAGTGATGATCGCCTAGCTGAGCGACTGACTACGAGCCTTACAGAACAAAGTTGCTGCTGTGAGGAAGCAAGAAAGCTGGCCAGTGACGAACCCCTCTGGGATATAGGAGGTTAGCTGCTGCAGGGGACAATGGGTCAGGGGATGTCTGCCCAGGAGAGACATTTTTGAACTTATGTCTAAGCAGCTGCCACAACATGGCAAAACTTTGCCCTCACATGACTTAAAAGTCCTATTATGATGGACAGCAGCTGAGATGCCAGGAGTCACTGAGTCCACAGTCTTTACAACAGATCTGCGAGACAAAGCGGGAATTAAGCTATGAGATTCTGCTACCAAGGGAAATAAAGCGGCTGCAGAAATGCTACCCTCCTGGAGGGTGATTTTTCAGGCCTTAAAGGCTCAAGAAAACTCCCAAGCTACGGGGAATGCCCGCCCTCCCTCTATGGCAGAAGCTCAGTGCTCTTTAAAATCTGAAGAGACTGTTGCTCAAGTCAAACAGATTGCCGTTTGCTCCGCCTTTATGGTGGAGTCTCAGAATTCCTTACATTCCGAAGAGACTGCTGCATCTCTCCCACCCCAGCAAACACAACCCACAGCCCCAGTAGCCCCTCTTATGAGGGAAAGGGAGGGGGGCCCTTTGCACTCTGAAGGGGCTTTCACTGCTGGCTACGGTCCAGTAAACAGTGAGGAAAATGAAGAGGAGGATCCCGAGGAGGATCCCTTTGATCCCAGACACATTGATCCTGACAAAGAACCTGACTTATATCCCCCCCCCGCCCCCCGACCCTCATGACAACTGGGTACGCTTAAAACAACAAGCATTAAGGGAGGGGGATTTTGACATTGCTGAAAGAATTGTGGCACTGGTAATATATTTGGGACCCCGAAAGCGAACTGCCCATTGGGAACAGCTGTCTTTCCAAGAAATTAAAGAGCTCCAATGGCCAGTTACAGAGCATGGTATCAGCTCACCGCATTTTACAAACATGCTAGATTCTGTGTTTTTGCTGTTCATATAATGACCCCGCACGATATAAAAACTCTTACTTGGCTACTGCTATCCTCCATTCAATACAGCTTGTGTGAAAAGGAGTGGGAGAAAGGTTTGCAAAACCTTCTTATAACTTATATGAGTCGTGCTAATCAGACGCTGGTGGACCTCACAATCAGACAGCTTATGGGAATGGGACCTGTAGTGGTTTTGGTTCACCAATTTAAGATTTCTCCAATTTTGAGATTTTCTCAGCTAATGCACTAAAGAATGTGGTGGGTTCAGTGTTGGTTAATCACCAATACACTCACTTCTTGCTGTGAGATAGGATTAGGAGAAAGGCAAAGCAGGCTCAAAACTTTAAAAGGGTATGAAGAAAATTTTATTAAAAGTAACTAAAAGGAAAAATAGTAGTAAGAGTTAAAACAAACTTTTCAGAACACTTCTCTTCCCCCACAACTTTTTCTTTCCCACTGACAATGTAAAGAAACTAAACCTAAGATTTCTAGTCAGTTTACCACCTTTAAAATAGTCTTTCTACAGTTCACTGAGGGAGAGAAGTCTTTCTTGTTAAGGTTATGGAGACTTCTCTACAGGAGGAAAAAGCCAGTTCTCTCATCGTTCTCAATTTTGTCACGAATAACAGCCACCCGGGAAACCCTGCCATCATGAAATCTTTCTCATTTCCACAAGCCTTCCCACAGCTTATCTGTAGGCCATGTCAACTTAGGGGGTATTGTTTTAAAGATGAGCTGTTCAAAGGCAAAAGTTCTTATTATCTATGTCTAAAATCATCTTCATCTCTGAGAACAGAGATCTTCTCTTGGAAGCACAGGACTACTCTTCTCTCTTCCTCTGTTCAAATTTCTTATGGGATCACAGCTATTTCAACATCTGCTTATCTTAGTATGGAGGCTTTTGCTCGATATAAATTTGAACACTTCCATCTCCCCATAGTTTCCTGTGTTTTAAGGAAAAAGAGTCCTTTCTCTATAGCTTCCAAGAGGATTTCAGCTCTAAAACAAGGCATCTCTTCCTCCCTCCCATCTGGGACTTAACTTCTTCCTCACTGACCTCGATGTCTTCATTCTGTTCCTTTACATGCTTGCATCTTGTTCCTTTGTCTCACTCGAGGGACGATTGAAGCACTGAAAGGGATTACATCCCACCAAGGGCCTACCTGATCCACAGGTAACTTTTGGTGGGGAGCTGTAGCTGGGCTGTGTCAGGATTGGCCTCATGGTTGGTCTTTGCTTTTCTGCACAGGCTGCAGGGGTCTCTGGTCTCAGCCGCGCTGGGGAAGGGGATTTGATGATAAGATCTTCATAGTCACAGCCAGACCTGCTCCGGCCAGGGTTCTGCAGCCTCCCACGCCTTCCTGCCCGGCAGCTGCTGGAGCCCCGTCAGGACAGACCAGAGCCGATGGCGGGGGGGGGGGGGGGGGGTGGGGGGGGTGGGGGGGGGTGGGCGGGCCGGTGGGCGGCCCGGGGAGGGAGAATGGGGTCCAGCCCGTAGCAGGACCGCCTGGCCCCGCCTGGCCGAGACAGCGGGGCTGGGGCCTGCCACTTCCCTACCGACCAGAAAGGAAAGAGAGAGTTCCCGGGGTTTTTGTCTCCAACATGTGTGTTTCACAGAGGCGTGTCCAGCTTTTCAGTGGTTCAATAGACTGTCAGTTGCACAAAAAGCTTTGCATCACTTCCCTGAATTTCCTCCCATTTCAAACCAAGACAGGACCGTACACAGATCCTGCCGCCCAGGCGTGAGACTGCCCAAGAGAAGCCCTTGATGGAGTCTGGAATGCAGCTCACCAAGCCTTTTTTAAGGTCCCTGATGCAAAAACTCCTCAGAAAGTGTTCACAACTGTCGTAGACATCTTTTATGAAAAATCCTTTCCTTAGGATTTTTCCTCCTGAGAAGCTGAGAGGCCTCAGGAACTAAATGTAAACATTGATTATCTGCTGCTGTGGAATGCAACAGGTGGATCCGTGATTGGCCCATGTTGGATGTTTCTGCTTAATGGCCAATCACAGCCCAGCTGGCTCGGACAGAATGTCCAAGACAGCTGCCTTTGTTATCATTCTTTCCTATTCTATTCTTAGCTAGACTTCTGATGAAATCCTTTCTTCTATTCTTTTAGTATAGTTTGAATGCAATATATATCATAAAATAATAAATCAAGCCTTCTGAAACATGGAGTCAGATCCTCATCTCTTCCCTCAACCTAAGACCCCTGTGAACACCGTCACACACAACCATTGTCCAGGGGCCTCAGTAGCCCTACATGCAGTTTATCAATTTGGCATTCAAGTGCTTGCTTAAGGTGGTCAATAATGTAGATGCCAGTGAAATTTTGCTTTTAAAACTTGCTGTTGAAAATGCAAACACAGACTGTAAAAAACTCCTTAAGTCCCTGCCTAACCAAGAACCAACTCTTATTGAAATGGCTGAAGCATGAAACCATATTGGGACAATAGAACATCAATATGAAGCCATGGCCACAGCTTTTGCAGCCATCAAAGGTGCCTTTGGAACTCCAGCAGGTTGTTTCAGCTGTGGCAAACATGGCCACCTTAAAAAAGACTGCTTTGCTCAGAAAGGGGCTAAGCCAAGAGCCCTTGATGTATGTCCACAGTGTCATAAGGGTCATCATTTTGCTAACCAGTGTCGCTCTAAGCATGATTCTGAAGGTCGCCCAATCCAGGGAAACTGGAACTGCAGTGCAGGCCTGCACCGCGCTCCAACACAAATACGCCAGCTGACACAAATATCCCAGCCACCACCGCAGATGCTGCCACCGCGGGTGCAAACTGCCCAAGCGCAGCCACCAAGAATACTCAGCAAAGGATTGCCTCAAGTCTTCACCCAGCAACTGCAGGCAGTGCTGGACTGGACCTGGAAACCTCAATCACAGTAACATTGCTCAACTCTTCTGTTCATTTACTCCCTACAGGAATTTTTGACCCACCAGGACGCCAGAAAAGTGCTTTGCTGGTGGGGAGGTCTTCAACTACCCTTTTAGGTCTTTTTGTCCTCCTGGGAGTTAAAGACTCAGACTCTGTTGGGGAAATTAAAATCATGGCTTGGACTCCCTTTCCAACCTGTACTGTCCCTCAAGGTACACATATCACACAATTGATTCCTTTTTCACACAATTTGTCATCCCCTATAACAGAATGTAATACAAGGGTGGAAGGATTTGGTTCTTCAGGAATCCCACAAATATTATGGGCACAGACAATTTCTGATGAACATCCCACTTGCAAATGTACCCTGCTATTACAGGCGGAACAGATAACACTCACTGGTATTTTAGATACCAGAGCTGATGTCACTTATCTCTCAAACCAAATGGCCCCCCACTTGGCCACTCACAGAGGTATCCCAAGCTCTCACTGGGATTGGGGGGAGCAGTCACAGTTACCAAAGTCACCATCTAATTCAGGTCACAGGACCTGAAGGTCACATAGCCTCTGTAAAGCCATTTGTTCTGCCCGTGCCGATGGTATTATGGGGACGAGATGTACTTTCTCAATGGGGTCTCAAAATTCAGTTTGATTTTTAATAGGGGCCATTGTGGTGCATGACACCCTGAAATTAACCTGGAAAATTGAAATACCTTGTTGCAGTGTGATGCCCCCAGGTGTGCCAACCTTTCCCCTCCCCCTTTTGCCCTCCTGCTAAGAGCTGTCCATCAATCTTAACATTCCAGCAAGGGCGTTGTGTGGTTGGCAGAAGTTCAAAAGATGCCCCTCAGGTCCAGGCTCATTGGCCTGTCCAAGCGTCTATATCCCTTGAGCCTTCCCCTTCTCACACCTGGTTGGTGCCTCACCTGTCCCTTCCCCTCCCCCTGTCCCCCGGGCTTAAAAGCAGATGAGGCTATGCGGCCCGGTATTCTATTGCGAGCTGTTACCACATTCAGAGGTCTACCACCCTAAAATAAAACTCTGGATTAAGACTCTACGATAGAATCCGCTCTTTTCTCTTCACCATCGCCTGAACCTTTTTCACCAGAGGTAAACTGAGTTCCTACTATGCCTGGATTTGTTCCGAGTGCCTAGCTGCAGCATCCAGCCGGCCAAAGGTATCTCTGGGGTGAAAACGCCACAGCTGCCGCCTTTGGTCCAGCAGCAAGGGCCAGACGAAGCCAGGCACGACACACCCGGAAACATCAGGATTAATATTCTATAATACTCCGGCTGGTGCATTAGGACCCAAAGTATTTCTCCTCAGCCTTTACAGATTCAAGCAAACATTCGTACTTTGCATGATGCTCAAAAAATTTTGGGTTCAATCAATTGGGTTCCTTCTTTGTTAGGAATTTCAAATGCTGACCTGAGCCCTTTGTTTGATCTGCTAAAAGGGGAACCAGATCTCCTGTCTCCTTGGCAGCTCACACTAGAAGCCTGCCAGGCACTGCAACTGGTAACTGATGATATTTCAAATTGGCAATCGGTCCAATGGGCCCCTGAGTTGCCCTTTTCCTTAATAATTCTGAATCCAGCTAGGCAACCCCATGCTTTTATTTTTCAGTGGGATCCTAAAACGCCTGACCCCTTGCTGATCATAGAGTGGATTTTTTTGCCAGACCAGATGTCTAAAACTGTAAGCACATAACATGAGATGTTTCCTTTGCTCATTGTAAAGGCTAGACAGAGACTTACCACACTTGCAGGTGTGGATTTTTGTTTTATCTGTTTGCCTATTACTACTGTCTATTTACAGTAGCTGTTGCAGCAATCTGAAGTTTTTCAAATGGCCCTCACTGACTTCTCTGGACAGCTTTCTGCACATCCCCTGAAGCACAAGCTTGTGGCAACCAGCTTTAATCTCCTAATGCAACCCAAGAGAAGCAAGGTCCCATTACAAGCTTTAACTGTTTTTACAGATGGATCTCGCTGCACCCACAAGTCGGTACTGCTTTGGTGGAACACAGAGCTCAATCAAGGGGAGTCGGATGTAACTACTGTTTCAGGTTCCCTCCCAGATTTCTGAATTGGCAGCTGTTGTCCAGGCCTTTCAGCAATTTGTTACCCCTTTTAACTTAATAACAGACTCTGCTTATGTTGCAGGGCTAGTGGAGAGAGCTGAAGCTGCTGTACTAAAGGATGTGCCCAACAAGGAATTGTTTCAGTGGTTACAACAACTTGTTTTCCTTTTAGATACTTGACAGTATCCCTACTTTGTTATGCATGTCAGGTCTCATTCAACTTTACCCAGTTTTATTGCAGAGGGGAACTGGCAAGCAGATTTACTTGCCTTACCTATTTAACTGCTGGACTGCTTTTCCCAGGCAAAACTCAGTCACTCATTTTTCCATCAGAATGCTGCCCATGCCTTTGACTTGACCACACGTCAAGCTGCTAGTATTGTGGCTGTGTGCCCAGACTGTCAAAGACACTCCTTCCCCACCGTTGCAGGAGGTGTTAACCCTAGAGGACTTGAAAGCCTTCAAATTTGGCAAACAGATGTTACTCATTTTCCCGAGTTTGGCAGGCTTAAGTACATTAATTCCTCTATTGACACCTTTTCAGGTGCTTTGTTTGCATCCTGTCATATAGGAGAATCAGAAAAAATGCCATCACTTTACAAGTGCCTTTGCAGTCCTGGGAATCCCCTCACAAATCAAAACTGATAATGGCCCAGCGTAATTTCCCAGAGGGTTGCAAATTTCCTTTCCCTCTGGGGGGTAACACACAAAATGGGGATTCCTCATTCCTCAAGGGACAAGCCATAATCGAAAGGCCCCATGCATCACTGAAGCATCTTTTGTTAAAACAGAAAGAGGGAATGGGGAATGCTACCCTGGCAGAGTGATCACAGAAGACATTGTATGTTTTTTACTTTTTGAATTGTTCCCTCATGGATCCTAACACTCTATTTGTAAGACATTTTGTCAATAACTCACAGTTAGAAGTTAGACAGCCCCAGTCCTTATTAAGGACCCAGAAACAGGTAAAATTATGGGACCTTAACCCCTTGTCACATGGGGAAGAGGTTTTGCTTGTGTCTCTACAGAAAATGGCCTGAGGTGGATCCCGGCCAAGAATGTGAGACCTTTCAGAGAATCCTTGCATACCTCTCCTGAGGATCCTGATCACCCTGGAACTTCCTCCCTGGTTTTGCCTGCTTCACCCTCAGTTTCGCCTTCTGTCCTGGGTTAGCTATATGATACTTATATCCCCAATTGTCTGTTCTGCTTATGCTAGATAATAAGTTTTGCACCTTTAAGACTTGTTCCGAGAGCAAAGGAGGAAGACAAGAAGCACGGAGTTTGTTATCGGAAACTGCACTTACTCCCCCGCATCCTGCTCCTGGACGGTGTTGTCTGTGGACAGACAGCAGAACAGAGCTCTCCTTTACTTTGAGTTAGTTTTTAGCTAGCTGAGGCAGAGAAGGTCCCTGGACTGTGGTTTTTCTTTTTCTTTGGACGTGTTTAAACCTGTTCTGGATTGAACACCCAGAAGAGCACCGGCAGCTCACACCTGTGGCCCACTGGGCTGGGGCTGGGCCTGGGCTGCGGCATTTCCAGCACCAGAGGGACTGATAAGAGACTGAGCCAAGCTACACCCCACAAAGGGGACTTTTCTGATTTTGTCATCTCCTTTGGAGCGGCAATGGGTTTTATTGTTTAATATTGTTCATATTTTGTGCTGGTGAATGCTTTGCCTGTTAAATAAACCATTTTTTCCACTTTTCTCCAAGGAACTCTTTTTCCCGAACCAGTTGGGGGAGGGGCCACTTGAATTTGTTTTTCTAGAGGAAACCCCTTTAGAATTTTTTCTCCCAAAATTGCCCTAAACCGGGACAAATACAAATTTTGGTGCCCAACATAGGGCCCAAGAAAGTGGAAAAAACCTGCACTGATTGCATTTTAGTTGTGCTTACTCTGTGTTGGGATAAAGCAGTCAGTAGCCATGTTACTTGAGTTTGTAATGTCTCTTGGGGTGGAGGCCTTCATGTGGTTCTGGTCTCTAGGCTTTTTTGAGGTTTTAATACCTTTCTGGTCACTAGGATTATTTTCTTATCAAGAAATAGCTCCAGTATTGTCCCTAACGTAGTTTTTACAGTAGATGACCACGGATTAGAATAGCTATTGTGCTGGGTTCAGTAATAATGATTTATAGGGAGTTTACAAAGGTACTGGAGTCTGTTCAAGATATGTATGGTTTATGATTTCTTCGTCCTACCCTGTGTCCTAGTTTCAATAGCATGTTTGGGGGGTTTATTAGTAATTGCATGCAGTTTGTTAGAGGAGGAGCAGGGGATGAGGCTTTTCAGCCTTTCCTTCTCCTTTGAACCTGTTATGTCATTTTTTGAGAATGTTCAGTTTCCCCTGAACGTTAAAGATACCACTGTCTTGGTATTTAATTTGGTAAGCTTCCTTTATATGGTCTGCAGTTTGTCTAGAATTAGGGCTGAGATGTCCAGAGGAGCTGATGAGATCCCTGACCCAGAAGTAGACCCAGGCGTGGAGAATCCTGAGTGGTGTGGAGAATGGGAGGATATGGGCCAAACCCTGAAGGAATTTTCTGACCCTGTAGCCTGGGATTTTCCATGTGAACAAATTCAGAACCCAGCTGAAGTGGGGAAATACCTGAAAGAGTAGTGCCATGATGACTCTAAGGAAAAAGGATCATTGCAATAAGCTGGGCCTTGGCCTATGCTTATCATACGCCACTAGATAGTGTAGAGCAGCAGATAGAGGCAGGGGAGCAGGGAGGTAAATTAGCAGCTACCGCAGTCACTCAGGCTGCAGCCAACACCCCAGCTACTCAGGTTGTAGCTAAACCAGACAGTGAGCCTCAACCAATGGCTGTTGCTCCTACCACGGCAGGCAGAAAATACACATTTAAAACTGATCAACCAGTGGATGATGATGATCCAGGGAAAGGATTCTCAAAGCCAAGAACAAAATCAGAGGTCACTCTTGAGTCCTTTTCCCTGAAGGACCTTCATGGTCTAAAAAAGGATTACACTCAACGATCTGATGAATCTATAGTTAGTTGGTTAGTCCATCTTTGGGATGCTGTAGGCAAGGCTACAATTCTGGATGGTAGTGAAGTGAGGCATTTGGGATCCCTGTCACATGATCCAGTTATCGAGCAAGGAATTATGAGAGGGGCTGACCCTCACAGTCTCTGGGCACGGGTCCGGGGAAGTGTCACATAGATATCTGTGTGCAGATGATCTCTATATGCAGCAAACCCAGTGGAAGACCATAGAACAAGGGATTCAACATTTAAGAGAAATGGCAGTGGCAGACATTGTCTTCTCAGATGATCTAAACACTGTAAATCCAGACTTGGTACCATGTACACCTGTGATGTAGCGAAAACTTGTACAACTTGGGCCACAAGAATGTGCTTCTTCTTTAGCAATAATGAAGCGGGATGACAGTGAGGAGACCATACTTGATATGGCGAAGAAGCTCTGAGCATATGCAGATGCTGTTCATGGCCCAACACACGCCAGAATTGCAGCGGTGGAAACACGTCTGCAGAAATTACAAGATAGAGGAGAATCACAAGAAACTCAGAGAGGAGATGAAAGAGGGCTTTCTCCAAATCTTGGCAATACAGATCAGAGGTTCGCGTACCAAATGCAGATGTTCCCCAGACGGGGAGAGAAGGCACACCCCACAAACTGAGATGTAGTTCTTCCTGTGTGATTGTGGAGAAAAAGTGAAGAGATGGGATGGAAAACTTACTGCTGCTCTGGCACGACGGGTACTTGAATTGGAAAACAGCAAGACTCAGAGAGAAAATGCCACCAAAAAAGAAGCAGCTCCAGTGGTCCATAACCGAACTGCCATGTATGATGCTGATGACAACATGTCCAATCCTCCTGAAAGAACTTCCCAGACATATGCCCAGGGAAGGAACCTGGGTGGTCCTTACTGGTGCTGGAGTGGATTTTCAAAGCAAAGGTTCTCTCTATCCACCATGCCACCAGTGCCACATATATCGAATGGATTGCCCTCATCGCACAGCGCGCCCGTGTTGGAAGACTGAACCACCCTAGGATTTTGGAAATAATTACAAACTGGCCAGAAGGTGAAAACTTTAGTCTCACTGACAAGAGGAACAAGAACAAATGACACATGCTGAAGAAGCTTCACCATATAACCAACTGCCAGCAGAAGAAACATGCTACGGTCTTTTTACTGATGGTTCTTGCCGCATTGTAGGGATGAACCAGAAGTAGAAAGCAGCCTTATGGAGCCCCACACAACAGGTTGCACAAGCTACCGAAGGAGAAGGTTGATCAAGTCAACTTGCTGGACTCAAAGCCGTTCAACTGGCCCTGGACATTGCTAAAAGAGAGAAGTGGCCAAAGCTCTACCTCTATACTGATTCATGGATTGTAGTCAATGCTCTGTGAGGTTGGCTGGAAAAGTGGAAAAAGGCTAATTGGAAGCATAGAGGAAAACCAATCTGGGCTGCTGATGAGTGGTAAAAATGCAGGTGTTGAATGGTGAGTGCTGCTGCCTATTATCTGTTCCCAACAAACCTCTCCTGTAAAAAAGCAGGTTGGGTTAACATTTAGGCAACGCAGTCGGATCCACACACAACACTCACCACAGCTGGCTCAGAGAGAGAGGTCAGAAAGGCTCCTTTTTGCAAGGTTTTATTCCAGCAAAGTATATCACATAGAGCTAGAGGGAACCCAGCGAGAAAGAGGACAACCACGTGGTGCAGGCAGCTTAAGAAGGGGAAGGGGTGGGGGCAGAGCTAAGGGCAGGGCAAAGGGGATTAGTCTCCAGGGAAGGGGGGCAGCTACCAGTGGTACCAAGCCAGTGAGGGGAGAGGGAAAGGGGAAACCAGGGGAAGTTGCGACACAGAAGTCCATGTGGGAATCTGTCTTTTCCCCCCAGGAGGACTAACTCTATGGCAGGTAGTCACTGCTGTTGCCAGGGCACTTAACTAGATAATTATTACAATCCCAAAAATTCCTTTGACAAAAGATGCAACCCATCCTGTGAAACCCCACTGTCTGAAAAGTTCATTGATCCAGTCCAGGTATTTTTCCACCTTTAAGTCCTTTATTTGCTCTCTCAGCTTCTGGATGCTTGTGTGGATGGATTCTGAGTGTGAAGAGACGTTGAGGCAGCACATCCCTTCAAAGTCTTGGCAGTCCATGGGCAAGCGGTAGAAAGTCTATGGCAGCTCTGTTTTGCAATGTTGCATGCCTGGTAGCCTCAGTGTCACTAAGCAGGTCACTGACGGGAGTGGAGGTAGCTTTTGCCTGCTTATTAAGCCAACACTTCAGGTGAGGAAGCTCACCAAGAGCCTTAGATGTGGCCACTCAAGGTAAGAAAAGTGAGACCACAACTCTCTTTCCTTTGTTGCAATTATAAACTTTGCTATCACAGTTTTCATCAAATTCAGTATAGGATCTCTTTTGGGGCGCTGATATGCTTTTTTGTTTCAAATTATGTAATAATGTAATGTTTGGAGTGAGGGTAGAAAGCCTGCCAAGGCTACAGGGACTCCCCTGGAGACGTGAAGGGGTGAAGGGATCCCAGCCCACAGTCGCTCATCACAGATAAGAAACATTCCCCAGGGCAACACTTTGGGGTGGAGTGAGGACACAGAGAGTATGTGACTGGTGTAATTACACCAATTTAGGTCATTATAGGCTTTGTTAATTGGTCATATGTCTTTTCTGTATGTGTTTTTTGCCGGGTCAATTTCGGGTCAATGTTGACTCAGTCGTCTGATGTAAAATTTGACACAGTAAGTTGCTTTGGAGGATCCCAGCAAGTCCAATTCTTGGGGTAACGAGGCAGAGTGGAAATTTTCCAGAGTAGAAATCCATTTTGATTTAAGTGAAATGTACATCTTTGAGTTAAGCCTGTAGCTTGCTGTTTAGTCTGACTGCCTGTTCTCGCAAAGGGCCTGTGCTTGGAGGGACTGCTTCAGTTGAAGGACAAGAGATAAGGGGGGAGAGGGGGGCAGACAGAGTAGGGCAACCTGACCCAGGAGTTCTTTCTGATAAAGAAGAATTAGTGGCAAGTGTCACACAAAATCAGTGGAATGAATATGTATGAACCTATTGTGAAATTGCATGCATAGGTATTTGAGAGGGAGATAAAAGGGGATCTGGAGTTCCCACAGGTACACATGTCATTTTAGGGGAACAATTCCCACATGCGTCCAGCGCTGAAATAAACATACCGGCTTTACAAATTTCACAAAAGTTGTGGAGTTTTGTTTCCGCAAATCAGTATGGCGAGCCAGCCAGGAGACCGTCTCTGTCCTCGCAGGGGCAGAGGGGAAGATGGACCTCTGAGGCGTGCCCCGGGATTTTCCCAGAAGAGCTGTGCTAGTCTCAGCTTGCCTCCTGCGGAGACAGAGAAGGACCTGCTGGTGTGTGGATAAACAATATGTATATCAAAGGGCCCCAGGGTAGAGAGAGATAGGACTGTTCAGTAAGTGTGAGTAAGTAACTCAGAGACGTCTGAGTGAGATGTTCCTGTACCTACAGGGAGACCGGTCAATAGAGCAGCTGGACTAGAGACAGGGGTACACTGTTAGAGTGATTGCTAGCGACCCTGGGGGTGGGTCGACTGAACCTGTGTGTGTTTGTGCTGTCCAGACACTGTATGGTTAATGCATTGTGTGGTTAATGTTAATGTGTTTGTAATTGTGTGAGTGCGTGGTGTATGAAAGAGAGCGAACAAGTGAGTGTACCCATGGGGGAGGAGTTCTACCCATGTCTGAAGTGGCCGGGTGAGGCTTGAGGCGCCAGTTGGGGCAGGCTGTGGGGGCAGGGAGTGCCCTGCAGAGAAGTGGAACAAGTGGAGAAACGTCGGTGAGGACATTTATTGTGTTTAAAGGTGGTGATTTGTGAATATCGGGCACATTTTAACTGTGACGACCAGCTCAGGGAGTTCGTCTGCCCTAGTAGTTTGGACTTCATCCCCGGAATTTTGCTGTGTGCTGTTATTTTGATTGTGTCCAGAGTGTGTGAGGACCAGAGAAAGCTGATGTGGGTAAATGCTGAAGTATTGTATGCTGTGTTGTGTGTGGTAGGTAAGGGACAGGCATTCGGAAGATTTCGGGCTGTGACGGAAAATTACAGGACTCCTTCTGCCCCTCTCCCCAGAGATAAGGATCACCCTTGGAATGTAGCCAAACAGGTAGCCCCCCTAACCTATGGATGCCAGTAACTTTCCACTCCATACTAACCCTAGAAAGTATAGCCAAACCCCTTTCTGACGTAGAGAAACCCCTTAGTCCATAAATACCCTTGAGACCACTCAATAAACGCCTTTAACCATCCACCACATTGGTGTTAGCGTCCGGTCCGTTACTGGCCCCGAGGGATCCCAGGGGGGGATCGCCGTGCTGGACTCCGAAACCAGGTCACCGCCGCCTTCCCAAGAAGGCAACAGTTGTGTTGAGAAAAGTGGGCACTTTGAGAGATATGCCCTTTCCCAGTGAGTTTGTGTGGTTCTTCCCCCGCATTGTGGTAATTTGATTCTTGGGATTGTATGGTGGTGTTTGTGGAGATTTTAGGATTTTGTTTGCAACAAGTGCAGCATTTTACACAGAAGAACTACGGTATGGTGATTTATGTTTAACTGTGGTAAAACGAATTAAAGGAATTCCAGGAATTTCCCCCCCACACAGCAATTCAAGCTATGACTCGAGTGAATTTGAGATAAGGGGGGGGGCTGGTGTGTGTGTGTCTGTGTTTGTGGGCATACGAGAGTTTTTGCTGTAACAATCACAGCCTTTTGCAAGGCAGTAAAGTGAGTGTCAGTAGAAACAATGCTTTAATAAGATTGCGTGGGAAGAGAACTGGAAAAGACTGAGATTTTGTAAAACAGAGTTTAGATAGAAGAAATAAATGAGTTTATGGGACTTCAGCTGGTAATATAGTAAATTTGGACTGAGAACAACCTGCCGTAGAGGTTAAGTGATAAACACCAAAGTGATAAATGGAATAGCCTGCAGGCAATTCTCAGGAGCTATTGGTGCATTGAGAGGGTGGCACCTTATGTGGAATGCAGAGTTTGTGAGAGGCCCTGGTATTGCTGTTCTGTGCCTCAAGTGTAAATTGAAGGTTCCTGATCAAGCCAATTCAGAACCTGAGATCTTAAAGCTTATGTGTGGAGGATCACATCTGATACTTGCCACCTGGAGGTCTGTGTGTGAGGAAAAACTGAGAAAAGACACTGTGAGGCTTGGGTGGAAACAAGATGGTATAAGGAGAAGGAGATAATGAGAACCAACAAGAGGAAAGAAGTTCCTGAACTAGCCCCTTTGGGAGGGGCTCACTGGGAGAAAGCTGCCAGTAGGGGTGGCTCAGAAAAGAAAAAGATTTATAATACCGTATTACAGTTAATGCTGTTTTAAAACAGGAAGGTAAATGGCATAAGGTCCCATATGCTGATATGCTTTTCACCTTAAAGAATCACCCATAATGGCAGAGTAACTGTGGGTTCAGAGCTGCCTCTGGCCCACTGCTGTTAGCTCTTGAAAAAGAAAACAAAGCAAAGAGAAGGCAAATCAAACGTGTTGTTCAGCATGCAGCAAAAGATAGCAATGTATGAAATCAGACAAAGTTTATCATGCCGAAATGCAAAATGATTACAACTCGCAAAATGAGTACATATGATTTGTTAAAGCTCCTCCTAAGGTAAGGGAGGAAGGATAAGGAGGACCTCCCGAAAAGGGAAGAGGACTCAGGCACCAAATGTATACTCATTCACACCCATCTCCCTTCTGGCAGTCCAATTTCATCCAGAACTATGAGGTAACAGACCCCTCTGCGAGAGGCAGTGAGACCAGAAGAAAGGAAAAGGGTGGAATTTTAGTTAATACAGGGGCCATATATTCAGTTTTAAATAAAGATTTAGTACCTGTGGAGAATGATTATGTTGTAGTGTGGGGAACAACTGGCCAGTCTGAGAAGGCATACTTTTGCAAACCTTTAAAGTAACATGTACTTACAAGTTTTTTTATATGCCCAATTCACTAAACATTCTAAAATGGGGGGGGGGGGGGGGGGGGGTTACTATGGAGGTAAATGATGTAAAGATTTTAGGCTTAACATTAACAGCCATTGAAATTAAGAAGGAAATTAGTAAAGAGATATTAGGACAAGTATTTTCGGGGGTCTGGGGCTCTGATGTACCAGGGAGAGTGAAGAATGCCCCCCATAGTAATCAAGCTTAAAGAAGGGACACAACCAGTACCCCCTGAAAAAGAAGAGAGGGAATAAATAATCCCAATAATTGATAGTACAGGATTGAGGGCCGTCAATAAGATAACAAAGAATTTATACCCTCTGGTAGCACATCCATATACTTTACTAACTTATTTAACACCTGAGCTAACCTGGTTTACTGTTTTAGACCTGAAAGATGCCTTCTTTTTGCCTCCCTATCCCCGAAGCCAGCCTGAAAATTTTTGCATTCGAATGGGAAAGCCCTAAAAGCAGTGCAAAACACAGCTTACATAGTCCATGTGCCTCAAGGCTTCAAAAATTCTCCCACTCTGATTGGAGAACAACTTGCGAAGATCCAGAGTCCTGGAAAGCTCCACAGGAAGAAGGAAGGCTATTGCAGTACGCGGATGATCTTCTAGTAACCACTCAGACAAGGGAAGCGTGTGTAGCCTGGACAAGAAGCCTTTCAAATTTCCTAGGGCTCCAAGGATACAGAGTATCAAAGAAAAAGGCACAGATAGTGAAACAGAAAGTAATCTACCTGGGGTACAAGGTAAGTGCTGGGCAATGGACTTTAGGGCAAGCTCGCAAGGAAGCCATATGCCAAACCCTGAAACCCCAGACAAGAAAGGAACTCCGAACCTTCTTAGGCATGGCAGGGTGGTGCCAGCTGTGGGGTTTATAATTATGGACTGCTCATCAGATCCCTCTATGCTCTTATTGCCAATGGAAACAGAGATCTCCAGTGGACAAAGGAAGCCACACGGACCTTTCACCAGCTAAAGAGTGCCCTCATGTCAGCTCCAGCTCCAGATGTAAGTAAAACATTCTTTCTATTTTCCCATGAAAGATGGGGAATTGCCCTGGGAATATTGGCTCAGGACTTGGGTCCATACTGGAGGCCAGTTGCTTACTTCTCCAAGCAACTAGATGCAACAGCCAAAGGATGGCCAGGTTGCCTCAGAGCTGTAGCAGCAGTTGTGCTGAATATCCAAGAAGCATGCAAGCTTACCCTGGAACAGAAAATAACTGTGCTAGTGTCCCACACAGTGTCTGCAGTACTGGCAGTAAAGGGCAGCCACTGGCTTTCACCACAGAGGTTCCTGAAATAGCAGGCCATCTTGGTAGAGCAAAATGATGTAGAGATAGTGGTAACTAATATTGTCAACCCAGCTTCTTTTCTCACTGGAAATCAAGGAGAAGCAGTACACCACGATTGCCTGGAGACCATTGCAGCTACCTACTCCAGCTGCCCAGACTTAAAGGACACTCCTTTGGATGATGCAGAGACCTGGTTCACTGACGGGAGTAGCTACGTTGCCAATGGAAACTGACATGCTGGGTATGCAGTGACTACCTGCAGAGAGGTAATAGAATCTGGACCCTTACCAACAGGCACCTCTGTGCAGAAGGCCAAGATAATTGCACTGACCCGTGCCTAGGAAATGCCTAAAGGAAAGAGAATAAACATCTATACAGACTCAAGGTATGCATTCGGAGTCGTGCATGCACATGGAGCCTTCTGGAGGGAGAGGGGACTGCTGACCTCACAAGGAAAGAAGAGATAATCCAGCTGCTGGAAGCAGTTCAGCTGCCTGAAAAGGCATATTAAGGCACACCAGAGAGTGAGCTCAGAATTTGAGGAAGGAAATGATCGGGCGGATGGAGAGGCAAAGAAAGCAGCAAAAGGTGAGGTAATTATGGACAGATTTCCCTTGAAGGTAAGCCAGAATATAATAATAATACTAATCAAAAAGGACATACAACCACGAGGGGTGGGCTACCATTGAAAGGGAGCTGGTAATCCCTTCCCATTTGTGTGGTCACTAGTAAAGGAGGAGCACCAGAAAACACACTGGGGCCTCACTAGTTAAAAGCTTTTATAAAGTGTGGCTCCTTTCCCAGAATGACCAAGGCTGCCAGTGTTACAGAGTGCATCGAAATGAAGTGTTGACTTTTAAGTAGTAGTTTCCACAGGCTTTCTAGAACACATATTTGATTGAAAGAATCATTAGAATCATTACCAGGAATTTATATGCCACTATTACTCAAGTAAACCGACAGTGAGATCCTTGCCTCCAGACTAACCCCAAGAATATCCCCAGACCAAAACTAGGTCAGATTGAGAAAGGTCATGGACCGGGACAGCAGTGGTAAATTGACTTTTCTGAACTCCCATGGAAAGGGGGGGTGTCAGTATTTATGAGTATTGACAAATATATTTTCAGGGTGGCCAGAAGCGTTCCCCACCAGAACTGTCAAGGCTTGAGAGGTGACCAGAGAAAACAATACTGCCTTCAGAGTTCCAGCCACAACACCTATGTGGGGGCTTTAAGTAGACAGCTCAGAGAAAATGGAAAACATGTGACTGGAACTCAGAGCAGGGAGCTAGATGGACCAGTACATAACATACAGCCTGGCGATTATGTATATGTTAAGCCTCTTACAGAAAAGACTTTGGAACCACAGTGGGACGGACCATTCCAGGTGCTCCTCACCACCTTCACTGGAATCAAGATCAAGGAGCAGAATGCCTGGATCCACCACTCTTGACTGAAGAAGGCCCCAGAAGCCCCTTGGAGAGTGACATCAGGAGACAGTGTGTTGTATTGCACTAAATAGTTATTTAGTTGTTGTTTTGCACTGGGTGATGGGAAATTTGTACTGAGTATTTTATGTCATGTAGATTGTTAGTTCTCTTCCTCCATCACATAGTCTTTCCCTCATGCACCCCTCTGCTCTACCCCCTGGTCGTCTGACCCCTGATTACCCCTCCCCTCGCCCCTCCTCAATGGTATCCCATTGGCTGCGATCCGCTTCCCCTGTCCCCATCCCCTTGGGTATAAAAGTCCACTGCAAGAAGGTCACACCCTCTTTTTCACCTGGAAGGTAGCTAGAACCTGAAGTGTCTCCTCCCAAGCCAATAAACAGGACACTCGTCCCCACGTGGAGAAGAGCGCTTCTCGTCTTTTACATTGTCCATGTAAGACCGTGTGGGCTAGGGTCCGAGCTAGACGGAGTGGATTCATACAACAGCCCAAGATACACGGATTCTTACAACAGTGAACTGAGACCAAAACTTAGTCAGGCAAAATGACTATATTGCGGCTGGGGGCAGTTCGTACTTTCACTTACAGAATTGTTTTGTATATAATTATAACTGGAGTCTTAGAATTAGAGAGTACCTCTATCCAAAGTGATTCTGAATGGCCTTGATCCCAGGCTTTTAATCAGTATACTGGCAGAAATACTGATGAATAAGCTGGCCACTGCAGCAGGTGGCCTTGCAAAATTGAAGCAGCCTTTACAGTCATCTCTATTGGCATTAGGAACTAGCCAGTGGCAGATTTCAAAAGTACTGCCAAAGTGGGAAAAGGCCAGAGACCAAGACCACAAGCTAATAGTAGAGGCGCTTAGTACAGTTCAAGATAATGTGTCTTTAGCTTTCAGTTGTATACAAGCACAGTTATAGATGCAGGCAACAGCAGCTCTGATCATATGGGAAGGGGGTGAAGGTAATTTTCCAGCTGAAATTTGGAAGGTTGTCTGGGATAATGTGATTGCTTTTTAAAGGAAACTTCAATCCTGGTGGACTATGGTAAATTTCACCTATGATTCTGCTTCTTATGTGGCCACTGCCTTTGTGCTTACCATACGTAATGCCACTGTTTACATTATCCACCCCATCATTGCACTAGGATTAAATAATGAAAAAACAGTGCTCTACCTTTCAGAACATAGGGTGTGGGCACGAAAGGTGAATGAAGAGTGGCAAACAGTAAACTTAGAATCCTGCATTACTAGAGAACAACTAGGATTCATTTGTGAAAGCAATACTATTAATGCCCAAAATGTGTGTCTAGACACTGAACAGAGTATTTGCCACTTCGAAATTCATCCAGTCACTGATCAGAAAACTGTGCTTGTATATACTGGTAAAGGTTGTGTATGCTTGAGAACTGCTTGTGCTGCTGTAAACATTGATAACAACAATGTTATTTTGTCTAGTAGAAATCATTCTAATTTTTGTATTTGTAATTTTGTTAAAATTATTGGGTATGATTTTTCGTACTTGGCCCCAGTGACATCCCACCAGTTGATTAAAACCAATTACACACTGTATCACAGACTATCACCTACCGCTATTGAGATGGACCTTACATTGGTAAAACAATTAATTAAGCACCAAGACCTACTGGAGATCTTGAAGGAAATGCAAGAAAGCAGAGAGAAAACCTTAATTACTGTCCAACATGATACAAAAGAAATAACCAGAATTCTGCAAAGAATAAGCCAAAATGCAGATCATCACTGGTGGGATTTAATCTTTGGGTGGTCACCAACTGCAAATGGAATTTTTAATAAGCTTGTGTCACCCTATTGTAGTTTTGTTAATATTAGTTGGAGTAAGTTTAGAGTTATCCTTTTTATTGTTAATTTGGAATTGGAGAATACTACAGCGAGTAGCTGTGTTAACCTCCTTATCAAATGTACATGGTAAAGCACTAAGGCACGCTTATTGTCATAGGAATTTGCATGAAGTAAAAGAATTTACTTATTCCTTTTAGGAAAGGGCGGAATGAGGCAGAGTGGAAATTTTCCAGAGTAGAAATCCATTTTGATTTAAGTGAAATGTACATCTTTGAGTTAAGCCTGTAGCTTGCTGTTTAGTCTGACTGCCTGTTCTCGCAAAGGGCCTGTGCTTGGAGGGACTGCTTCAGTTGAAGGACAAGAGATAAGGGGGGAGAGGGGGGCAGACAGAGTAGGGCAACCTGACCCAGGAGTTCTTTCTGATAAAGAAGAATTAGTGGCAAGTGTCACACAAAATCAGTGGAATGAATATGTATGAACCTATTGTGAAATTGCATGCATAGGTATTTGAGAGGGAGATAAAAGGGGATCTGGAGTTCCCACAGGTACACATGTCATTTTAGGGGAACAATTCCCACATGCGTCCAGCGCTGAAATAAACATACCGGCTTTACAACTTTCACAAAAGTTGTGGAATTTTTTTTGTTTCTGCAAATCAGTTCCTCTATATCATCTGGCAGAATCTTTGTCCACACATCCCAAGTATCTACCAGATTGAGCCTCTTGCCTGTGGTGTGGAGGAGATCTGAGTTAGTGATAGGCCAGTCATCTGCTACCAAGGGAATCCCTACCAGACACGTGAACAATAGGATGCGCATGCTGCCCATGGACAGGCAGAGATTGTCTTGCTGTAAAGTCTTGGCTAGTGGGACCCAGATGCTCTGGCTGGGCTGAGGGATGATCCACGCACAGACTGATGGGAAGGTGAGGAGCATCCAAAATCCTATCTGGAGCAGTTGGAGGTTCACTGCCGCCGGAGACATAACAGGATGCTTGGGGGTGATGAGTTGATCTGTGAGTTTGTCAAAATGGATTTTTTTTAGATTTGTGCAACTTTAACAGCCTCTCCTACCTTCCCCTCTGTCCGGAATTGCTAAGCAAATTGTATTCTATTTGCCATCTGTATGGCAGTTGCCTTCTGTTAAGTGGGCAGTTTTCCTTATCTCTTCCACACCCGATCCTCCCACCAGGGAAACATCTGCTGATAACAGGCTATTGAATGTCACTGCATGACTGATAAGAACTATAGCATCCCATTGTGAGATGCTCCACCCAGAGGGAAGAGCCAAGGATTCCTACCCAGATATAATCTTGAGATTCTGGAACACCAGCACTGTTTTCTCCACCTGATTTCCCAGAGGAACAGCTGCGTCTTCCACTAGATCTTCAGAGGAAGACTAAACCTTTCTACAAGATCACTGCTCCCACAGAACCACACCTGACATTCCAAGAAGACTGCAGCCACAATTCCAATTGGACTGCTACCAGCACCCTGACCAACAGTGTGTCAGGTTGTGTTCTGACTCTGTCAGTGTTGTTTTAGTTTACTGCGTTGTTTATTTTAGCTTTTTAAAAATTTCTTCCCTAGTAAAGAACTGTTATTTCCTGCTCCCATATTTTTGCCTGACAGCCCCCCTTAATTTCAAATTTATAACAATTTGGAAGGAGGGGGTTTACATTTTTCCATTTCAGGGGAGGCTCCTGCCTTCCTTAGCAGACACCTGTCTTTCCAAACCAAAACGCCCTTTTATCCCCTCAGTTTTTACTGAGTAAAAAAGGTGTGGGAAAACGGGGGATAACAGTGTAGGAAACTAAAGAGAGGTAAAGCTCACAAAAAGGGGGGTAACAGTGCAACCAATGAGTGAATAAAATTAAACAGGGAGACTTTTGTCTTCTGGAGCAGTGGAGGGTCATCTTGTTCTGTGAGGGACCTTTGTGTTTACAGTCTTTTTCCTTCTCCTCCTCCACACTACCTGAGTTTGGTCTCTTTCCTGTCTCTGAGGTTCCGGGGAAGTGTCTCTGGGAGCTGCACTTGGTAATTCAATGAACGGCTTGACATTCTTGCTGGGGATCCACCTGAGGCCAGATTCTGTGGACATGCAGGCATAGCCTCTGCCCCAAGTAACTAATGGAAATGGACTCATTATTTGCTTGGATTCCAGGTCTTTGATCAGCACAGGGGGTTTCTCAGTGAGTTGAGCTCTGCTAGTGTTGGAGAAGTGCCTGATAATGGGGGGGTTTGGCTCTGTGAATGAATTATTAAGAATGTTGATAACATAGAGAGCCTTACATAATCTTTCCATATTTGGTAGTGTTTCAACTCCCCCACGCTACTGGTCAAAGACTGTCTTGTGGTGGTGTTCACAGGGGTCCCAGGAAGAGGGAAGAGACGAGGATCTGACTCCATGTTTCAGAAGGCTTGATTTATTATTTTATGATATATATTATATTAAAACTATACTAAAATAATAGAAGAAAGGATTTCATCAGAAGGCTAGCAAAGAATAGAAAAAGGAATGATAATAAAATCATGTGACTGACGGAGAGTCGGAGACAGCTGGACTGTGATTGGCCATTAATTAGAAACAACCACATGAGACCAATCAAAGATGCACCTGTTGCATTCCACAGCAGCAGATAATTATTGCTTACATTTTGTTCCTGAGGCCTCGACTTCTCAGGAGAAAAAATCCTAAGGAAAGGATTTTTCATAAAATGTGTCTGTGACACTGTCTTGAGTGTGCAGTTAGCCCTCTCTACAATGGATTGCCCTGTTGGTGAGTGGGGTATGCCAGTGGTGTTTTTCACCCCCCATTGATCTAGGAACTGTTTGAAATTTTTGGAGGTGTAAGCAGGACCATTATCTGTTTTGATGGCTTGGGGGATGCCTAGGGTGGAAAACACTAGAAGAAAGTGTTTGGCAACATCTTTGGCTTTTCTCCTGAGTAGGCAGATGTGAATACAGCCCCAGAGAATGTATCTATAGACACATGAATGTATTTTTCTCTCCCAAAAGGTGCATAGCATGTGACATCTGTTTGCCAAAGCTGTAAACTTTTGAGGCCTCAGGGTTTAACCCCGGCCCCCATAGAGGGCAATGCAAACTCTTGGCAATTGGGGCAGGAGCCCATAATTGCTCTTGCCTGTTCCCTTGTGATTTTAAACATCCAGACAAGGGCTGGCACATTTTGGTGGGAAAACTGATGGCTCAGTTTGGCCTGACTGAAAATGTCCAGTAGGGTGGTCTGCACTGCCATGGCTAAAATATCTGCTCTCCGGTTGCCCTCAGTAACTGGTCCTGGGAGGTCAGTATGTGACTTCACGTGCATAATGTGATATGGTTGCTCTAGGTGGGAAAGGAGGTATATTAACATCAAAAGCAATCTATATAGATCTGGATTTGGGACTTCCTTTAAAAAAGAATGTTCTGCTCTTTCAGCTATCCCAGCAACATAGGCCGAATCAGTAACCAGATTCAAGGGTTGTTTGAACTTCTCAAAGGCTCTGAAAACAGCTGCTAATTCTGCGATTTGTGGGGATCCCTGAACAATTTGACCATCAGACTCCCACTGTGGAGATTCTCAGTTCAGTCGAAGAGAATTCTCCCAGACTTCAGGCCTGGGAAACTTAGAGAGGAAGAATGAAAACAATTATTATCTCTCTTTCTGTTCATGTTGTTTATAGATATGTACCTTCAGAGTGTGCTATTCATAGTTCACCAATAGTGTGAAAGGTTTTTACTTTGAGACCAATCAGATTTCACCTTAGCGATCCTGGTTATAAAAGGACGCTACCTCTTAATAAAGGATCTCTCTTTTTCGCCTTCTGAACGATGGAGTCATTTAGTCCATCCCTGACTCAACAGCGTCATCCCACTCCTGAGCATCAGGATTGTTCCATGTCATAACTGACTTGTGGGATTTTCCAGAGCCATCAGTAAAAGCAGTTAGTGCCTTTAAAGGAGTGCTACTTTTTAATGATTTTGGGACCAAATTAAAACACACATTAAATAGTTTATGCTTTTGCAAATGCATAGAGATTTGACCTGGGTAGCTGTCAAGAGCAAACTGGAGGTGTTCGTTGGTCTGGAGCAGAGCTTCCAGCTCACCTGATTTCACTGGGGGTTAAATGTATGTGAACTCACACCCTGCTAAGGTTTTGAAGCGTGATCTGGCCTTTATGATAAGCTGAGCCATCAGCTCCTGGGGTGTAGTGATAGTCTTATGTGGTTGATGTGATTGGAACACCCACTCTATAATTAACAGCTGATCTTTCAGAGTGGGGTCCCACTGGAAAATGAGACCATGAAACTTTGGTGCCTCACCCAAGATGACAAATTGGAAGGGCAGGGTGGGATCAGAGTGGTGGGCTTGTCTTGTGGACAGTGCCTCTGATACCTTTTGGATCACTACCCGGGCTTCTGGTGTGACTGTCCGTGGTGAATCGAGGTCATCGCAGCCTCGCAGGAGGTTGAAGAGGGGTGCAAGGTCCTCAGTTGTGATCCCCAGCAGTGAACGAACCCAGTTGATGCTCCCACATAGCTGATGTATGTCCCTCAGAGTTCTCAGGTTGTCCTTGATGGTGAACTGCTGGGGTACGATGGTCCTTTCGCCGATTCGGAGTCCTAGGTAGGGTTATGGGCAGGTGCATTGAATCTTCTCGGTGGCAATTTCAAACCCTGCTCCTTCAATGGCCTGAATAGTCTTTTTGAGAACAGTCTCTAAATAATAGTCAGTCTCAGTGCAAATTAGAATATCGTCCATGTAGTGAAAAATTATCACATCAGGGAATTTTTCTCGAATGGGTTGAGAGCATGCAGGCAACAAACATTTGACAGATATCTGGGGAAATTTTCATGCCTTGAGGAAGAGTTCTTCATTGATACCTTTTGAGAGAGGCTTGTCTGTTAATTGATGGTACAGAAAATGCAAACCTTGAGGCATCTCTGGGATGGAGCAGGATGTTAAAAAAGCAATCTCCGATATCAATGACTGCTAATTTCCAGTCTCGGGGGAGCATTGAGGGTGAGGGTAGGCCAGGCTGCAGAGGGCCTATGTCCTCAATGACCTCATTGATCTTTCTGAGGTCTTGTAGGAGCCTCCACTTGTCTTTGCCTGATTTACAAATGACAAAGACAGGGGTATTCCAAGGGCTAATGGATGGTACTATGCGGCCCTTGGACAGCTGCTCCTCCACTAGGGATTCGAGCGCCAGCCGTTAGCTTTCCATTTGAGAGGGGCCACTGATCCCCCCACACTGGTTCATCAGTTTTCCAGGTGAGCGGTGTGGTGGGACGCTCTACATCTACAGTGGCCCCAACTAAAAATCCTGTGGTGGTGAAGGGATTTCCAGCCTTGCTCCCCATTGGGACAAGACGTCTCTGCCCCATAAGGTGATGGGTGCTCTTACCATGAAAGGTCTTACTGTGGCTACCTGACCCTCAGGTCCTTGGATAAGGATTGTTCATTTGCTTCGCATAGAGGCGGCAGCTCCTCCAATCCCAGAGATAACTCCATTGGCTGGCACTAGCTCCCAGCCCTGTGGCCACTGGAGCAGGAAATGATGGTCACGTCCGCTCCAGTGTCTGCTGCACCTGGAAGAAAAACTTTGTCCCCTTTGTTAAACAGACCGCACTCCATAATAGGTCTGTCCCAGCCCACAGACTCTGCCCACAAGACTGTATGGTTTTCTGGCAAAATGTCAGTCCATGTGGGCAAGAGGAAAGCTTGGGCGATTGGGTGTACCCTTAGACAAATACCAAGGTGGGTGTACACATGAGACAGTCACAGTAATTTCATCACTTGGTCCCACAGTTTGGACTTCTGGTAATACTTGCAAATGGCCTGGTCCAATACTAGAGTCCCCTATGATTAAAATGTCTCTTGGTCCATCAGAGGGTCCAATTTTACCAGCTGGAATTTTGTAGATCTCCTTATCCTCAAGCTGGATGGAAAGGGCACTTACCAGAATGCGTCGTGTCCCTTCCTGAACATATTGGTAGATCTCAGAGAGTTGGAACTCTTCCTTGTCATCACAGAGTGTTGCAGTGCGGTTTCCTGTTTGGCCCGTCCCAGCCCCCTCAGGTGCGCCAACCTTTCCTCCTCCCCCTTTTGCCCTCCTGCCTAGGAGCTGCCCATCAATCTTAACCTTCCAGCAAGGTGTCGTGTGATTGGCAGATGCCCCCCAGGCCTGGGCTCATTGGTTTGTCCTAGCGTCCACATCCCTTGACCCCTCCCCTCCTCACACCTGGTTAGCCCTCACCTGTCCCTCCCCCTCCCCCTGTCCCTGGGGCTTAAAAAGGACACGAGACCATACAGCCGGTGTCTGTCTGGAGCTGTTACCACATTCAGAAGTCTACCATGCTACCATAAAACTCTGGATTTAAGCTCTACGGCAGAACCCGCTTCTTTTCTCTTCACTGTTGTCTGAACCTTTTCCACCAAAGGTAAACTGAGTTCCTATTTTGCCTGGATTTGTTCTGGGTGCCCAGCTGCAGCATCCAGCCGGCCAAAGGTATCTCTGGGGTGAAAACACCACAGCTGCAGCCTTTGGTCCAGCAGCGAGGCCAGACGAAACCAGGCAGGACACACCCGGAAACATCCGGGGTCTAATATTTAATAACAGAGAGTCTCTCAGTCCTCGGGCTTTCTGGGGTGGTGGGGAAAGGGGTACGGAACAGCTTGGCATTTGGTGTCATCACACAGGGCTGCCCTGTGCTTTGTGGGAAGTTTCCCTGGTGCTGCTGCTGAGAGGGCTGATGCTGGATCTGCTGGTGATACTGAAACTGCGGACAGTGTTTAAAATGTTCTTTACAGTCTAAGCATGCAGTGGAGGAACAACAAGTGGAGGGATGTCTCTGCACAGTGTCTTTATCACATTCCACCTTGAGGTGACCAAGTTCATTACATTTATAGCATTGCATATTTTGTTTATTTTGTGCTACAAAGGCTTCAGCTACTTCTTTGCTGACTGCCATGGCTACTATATGTTCAGTGGTTGTGAGACAGAAACAGGCTTCCACCATTTGATGAATGGTGGGTTCAGGGTCTGGAGAGAGTGCCCTTATGATTTTTTTGCAATTTTCATTTGCATTGGATACTGCTAGTTTATTGAGCAGCTCTTCTTTAGCCCTTGGGCAATCGACCTGCTTATCAATAGTATCTTTTAATCTGTCAATGAATTTAATATGTTTCATCAGTGCTTTGATAAATGTCAGCAAAACTTAGTTGTGGGGTAGGTACCATCAGGTGTTTGGAATAAAGCATTCCAGGCAGCATTTTTAATGTCCTCTAAAACAGCTTTGGATAAATTTTGGGCTTGCACTTGTGGATTTTCATATTCTCCTTCCCTGCTCAGGTACTCTACACTGAGATAAGCTTGGCTAGCTTACGATGGGTAATTTTGTACTAATGTTTTTAATTGTTTTTTCCAAATTGATTCCCACAGAAGTAGCTCTGTAGGTGAAAGGAGGAGGGACATAACATGCCAGAGATCATAGGGGACAAGCACATGAGTTGAGAAAGGTACTTGTATGAGATTTTTGAAATATGGGGAATAGCGGCCAAAATCTTTGGAAATTCTGCAGATTTCTCTGAGCTCATTATTAGGAATAGTTTTCCATTTTGGAGGGAACCCCCTTTTGTATCTAACTGAGGTGGCAAGGACATTTAATTTTCCAGCGAACTCCCAGTTCTTATCCAAAGTTGCTTCTCTTTTGATTTGAACCCAGGGATCCTCAAATTCACCATCTGAATCTGAGGAATCACTGTTATCTGAGGTAGAGACAGATGTTCTAGAATCAGCACCAGAGCTCCAGCCAGCATACACTTCATGCTTGGAGCCTTTGGTGTGTAAACTTGAGGGTTTTTTCTGATGAGCTTCCCTCCCGGTAGGGTGTGGAGGGGGACCCGGGGGAGCAACCGCGGGGGAAAGCCAGCGGGGGGGGGGGGGGGGAGAAGGACGGGGGGGGGGAAAGGAATCCCCGCTGCCAGGACAGCTGGTGCGAGCAGGTAGATGGGACAGAGACTGCTACTGCCCGGGGGACACTCGGAGCCGGGGTAGGGGGGACACTCGGAGCCACGGGGGTGGGGAGACCTGGGGATGCAGGGGGGAAGGGAATGCCTGCTGCCGAAACAGCGGGGGAGGCGGGGACAGTGGCTGCAGAAGTGAGGGCACCCGGTGCCGTAGAGGGGAGACCCGGGGCCGTGGGGAGAAGTGCCGCTGCTGGCAGGGGCGGGAGGGTTACAAGGGTACGCGGCGGGACGTGGATGGCCGCGGCCAGCCTGGCGGCGGCGTGCACGGCCGATCCCGCGGGCAGCGGGGGGGTTGGGGTTACCGCAGAAGCTGCTGATGGCAGGGAGGGAGGGAACACAGGGGATGCAGAAGGCGCTGCCGCAAGGAAGGGGGGGCGCCAGGACTGCAGAAACTGTTGCCGAGAACGGGGTCCCCGGCACGGAAAGTGGATCGGGCGTGGGCAGGGTAGGGTAGGGAGGGGGGATAGGGTTGGAAGAGGGAATAGGAAAGCTAGATGCAGGGGCGGGAATGTAAGGAGGGGTGGCCGTGGGGGGAGGAGCAACCGTGGGGGAGGGGGAACCCGACATGGGGGCGGGGAGCTCAGGGATTTGGGCGGCAACGGGGGGAGGGGCCACCTCAGGGGGATGGAGGATCACGGGGGTGGGGAAACTCGGCATGGGGGCAGCAACAGGGGTGGCACCCACCGTCCTGAGTGCCTGGGGCAGGAAATTTTAAAATGGAGGAATCAGCCATGTGGCTGGTGCCATCTTGTTCACTTGGCAGTGAAAGTAAGTCGAGGATAAAGGGGTTTAGGAGAGAGGGTTTGGAAAGAGCCCAGACTAGCATGGCTGGTACTAGTCGGGAAAGGGGATGGGAGGGGAGTGGAGGAGGCAGAAAGCAGGTAGCTCTCCTGTGCCTGTTTCAGGCAGTTTCCATCTCCAGACCTATCCCGAGGGGACAGGGGAACAGGGACAGGAGGGTTGGGACACAGAGGCAGAGATAAAGAGCTTTTAGAATCTTTAGAACCCTCTCCCAAAGCTTAAATCACCTTATAAATGTTATGAGTAAAAAAGTTGTCCATATTTTTAAAAGTTGCAAAGTTCACAAGTTAAACCAATTGCTGTCAAGTTGTAGTTCTAACTATTTATTGTTAATAATTTCATGTTGTAATCTCCTGTTGTTAATAGTTTCCTTTTAATTACCTGTTCTTAATAGTTGATAGTTGCCGCGAGCCAGCCTGCCGCTGCCTTCCCGGCCCCGCGCTGCGGGTGGGGGTGGCCCGGGAGTGTCCCAAGAGTGCGGGCCCGCCCCAGGAGCAGTGGGCCCCCGCCCTCCCCTCGGCGCGGGTCCCAGCCGTGCCGGGGGAGCCCCGCAGGGGTAGCCCAAGAGTGTCCCAGGAGCGGGGGCCCGCCCCGGGAGCGGCAGGGCCCCCCTCCTCGGCGCGGGTCCCGGCTGTGCCGGAAGAGCCCCGTGGGGACCAGCCCGGGTCGCCGTGTCCCACAGGGGCAGCCGCTGGCCGGCTCGCCTGCTGGTCCCCAGCGCGGGTGAGTGTGCCCATGCCTGCTGCTCAAGGCATCGGCGCGTGGGGGTCCCCCTTTGCCGAGTGTCGCCCTGCTGCTTCCTGGAAGATGGCACCCGGACGGTGAAGAGGAGGGGACATCGGAGTTGGCATGCAAATGACCTCGGAGCCAGCATGCAAAGGGAGAAGCACCATACCAAACCTAGAAAAAACCCCTAAAAACAACGAGCCAACACGTAATTGACGGATCGAAGTGATGTCTAGACGTGAGCAACAGAATCCAGTATCCACAAGGCCCTTTTTACCCCTCACCCTAACCTAAAAGATGTCGGCTAGACAGAGAACCTCAAATGTCAAACTGAAGAATTTGGAATCTCCTGATACTCTTGTGAGGATAGACGCCCCAGCTCTGCCTGTAGACCAGTGGGCAAAGCTGTACTCTTCGTCCTCCTCCATGCCACTCTTGGGAGCACCAGCAGCATGAGTGCGTACCCGTTGGTTCTCCCCACCCGAGCTGATCACTTGTACTAAAGGCATTAAAAAGGAGAAAGATCTCCTACCCTATTTACTTCAAAACATAAAGTGAAAAAGTGGATAGAACTTCCCCACCTGAAAATCACCTTCAGTCTGGAGTTGATACATTGTTTTTCCTACATTTACTCAGAACTCAACAGACAAAACTGACTCAGCTGTAGCACCCAGAAAGAATTTGAAGACCCAAAGAAGAACCCTCAGATCACCCTTAGAGAACTTAACATTATATTAAAGAAAGGCATTAGAAACTTGGGGATAAACTTCTTTCTGCTCAATGGATAGTTTGGTACCCATTAAGAACTCTCCCTCCTAAGAGATAAAAGAAAGAGAAAAAAAATAGGAAAAGGTGACAGTCACCAGGCTATACTCACCACCTAGGTGTATCAGAAAAAAAATCTCAGAGGAGGTTTCGCTAATTTGGCCGGTCCTCGAAGCCTCGAGGGTTGTCGGCCGCCCCCAGAGAAATCCCACAGAAAAATTGGGGTTTTTTTGTCTCATGTAACTGGAACGATGATTGCGACTTAAAATCCAGTAGAGATCCAGTGGAGACACTTCCAAAAGGCTCGATAAAGCTGCAAGGTCAGGGCCCAGTTGTGCGCCAATTGAAAATGTGGGTGTTGAATGGTGGGTGCTGTTGCCTATTATCTCATCCCAACAAACCTCTCCTGTAAAAAAGTAGGTTGGGTTAACATTTAGGCAACGCATTCAGATCCACACACAACACTCACCACAGCTGGCTCAGAGAGAGAGGTCAGAAAGGCTCCTTTTTGCAAGGTTTTATTCCAGCAAAGTATATCACATAGAGCTAGAGGGAACCCAGCGAGAAAGAGGACAACCACGTGGTGCAGGCAGCTTAAGAAGGGGAAGGGGTGGGGGCAGAGCTAAGGGCAGGGCAAAGGGGATTAGTCTCCAGGGAAGGGGGGCAGCTACCAGTGGTACCAAGCCAGTGAGGGGAGAGGGAAAGGGGAAACCAGGGGAAGTTGCGACACAGAAGTCCATGTGGGAATCTGTCTTTTCCCCCCAGGAGGACTAACTCTATGGCAGGTAGTCACTGCCGTTTCAAGGGCAGTGGACTTGGGAATTGACTAAGAGGAGAGAGTTCATGGGATGCTACAGAGTGGAAAGACAATGCTACCAGGGTAGAGAAACTACCTGTGAAAGTTTGCCATGTAGATGCCCACGTCCCCAAGAGTAGAGCCAATGAGGAGCTCCGAAACAATGAGCAGGTAGATCCGGCTGCAAAGATAGAAGTGTCAAAGATAGACTTAAATTGGCAACACAAGGGCAAGTTGTTCCTAGCTAGATGGGCTCATGATGCCTCAGGTCATCAGGGCAGAGATGCCACCTACAAGTGGGCACAAGATCGAGGGGTGGATCTAACCATGGACAGCATTTGTCAAGTTATTCATGACTGTGAAACGTGCTGTGATCTAGCAAGCCAAGCGGCTGAAGCCCCTATGGTATGGCGGGCAGTGGTCCAAATATAAGTATGGAGAGGCCTGGCAGATTGATTACATCACACTGCCCTAGACACACCAAGGTAAGCACTATGCGCTCACAATGGTAGAAGCCACCACTGGATGGTTGGAAACCTACCCTGTGCCTCATGCTATGGCCTGTAACACCATCCTAGGCCTTAAAAAGCAAGTCCTTTGGAGGCATGGTACCTCTGAGAGGACTGAGTCAGACAACTGGTCTCATTTGAAGAACAGCTTTATCAACAGCTGGGCTGGGGAACATGGCATAGAGTGGGTGTATCATATGCCCTACCATTCACCAGCTGCAGGCAAAGTGAAGTACAATGGACTGTTAAAAAACACCATGGAAGCATTGGGTGGGAGATCTTTCAAAAATTGGGAGCAGCATCTGACAAAAGCCACCTCGTTAGTTAACACCCAAGGTTCTACCAACTGAGTGGGCCCTGCCCAATCTGAGCTCCTGCATAGAGTAGACAAAGTCCCAGTAGTGCATGTCAGAGGTTTGTTAGGGAAAACAGTTTAGATCAATTCTGCTTTGAGTACAGACAAACCCATTCGTGGGGTTGTCTTTGCTCAGGGACCAGGTTGTACGTGGTGGATAATGCAAAAAGATGGAACAACATGATGTGTACTGCAGGGAGATCTGATTGTTGGGTAAGAACTATGTGTAAATATCACAGTTTGCTGAATGTTACTGCCATTGTCTGTCTATAGCTGTATATTGTATGTGTAATATATGTATTTATAGAGTTAGAATAGATATTAGTTTTAGTAGTTAGCGGATGATATGGGGATAAGGGGTGGAATGTCCTGGGTTAGCTATATGATACTTATATCCCCAATTGTCTGTTCTGCTTATGCTAGATAATAAGTTTTGCACCTTTAAGACTTGTTCCGAGAGCAAAGGAGGAAGACAAGAAGCACGGAGTTTGTTATCGGAAACTGCACTTACTCCCCCGCATCCTGCTCCTGGACGGTGTTGTCTGTGGACAGACAGCAGAACAGAGCTCTCCTTTACTTTGAGTTAGTTTTTAGCTAGCTGAGGCAGAGAAGGTCCCTGGACTGTGGTTTTTCTTTTTCTTTGGACATGTTTAAACCTGTTCTGGATTGAACACCCAGAAGAGCACCGGCAGCTCACACCTGTGGCCCACTGGGCTGGGGCTGGGCCTGGGCTGCGGCATTTCCAGCACCAGAGGGACTGATAAGAGACTGAGCCAAGCTACACCCCACAAAGGGGACTTTTCTGATTTTGTCATCTCCTTTGGAGCGGCAATGGGTTTTATTGTTTAATATTGTTCATATTTTGTGCTGGTGAATGCTTTGCCTGTTAAATAAACCATTTTTTCCACTTTTCTCCAAGGAACTCTTTTTCCCGAACCAGTTGGGGGAGGGGCCACTTGAATTTGTTTTTCTAGAGGAAACCCCTTTAGAGTTTTTTCTCCCAAAATTGCCCTAAACCAGGACACCCTCTTAGACCACTGAGTCTGGATCCACTGAGAGACTGCAACCACCTGAACCAGTTTCTACCTGACCCGAGGGGACTCATCGACCTCTCACCACTTCACGAGCTGCATGGTCGACTCGTTCCAGAGATAGTAGAAGCTCTATTTGCAGAACAAGTCTCCCTCCAAGAAAAATGGCAGAGATGGAGTGAAAGGAGGCTTGAACCTACATGGGAAAATAACCCTATTCCTTGTTTTATTTGCAGTGACTATTTCCACCAAGTGTGGACTTTATGTTTGTGCCATAAGTGCTGGAAGAAGTGGTACTGCAAATCAGAATACCAGTGTAGGGATTGCCCACAGTGTGATCCTTTGCGCTATTGGTGATTGTGTAATTTTAAAATTGGTTTGTGGGAAGGAGCATGGCTGGCTTCCATGTCAGTATTTTTGGAAGACAGATCTGCCTTCTCACACTGGTTCTTCTGATAGGTCTCCTTCTTGACGAAGGAGAGGTGGTCGCAATGCCATTCCTTCCAGAAGGTAATGTGTGGCTTACGCTAGCTCAGGCTTTAAATGAATCTATGTTGTGCCTATCTATGACCTCCCCCAGTAATCCTTTCCAGACTTGCCTAGTAGCCATGCCTTTAGAAAAATGAGAATGGGATGTTTTATACAACAAGATGTAGGTACACAGTTTGTGGTAATTGGGAATGGGGCTGCGGCCGAGCCTCATCCGTAATGGGCTGCAACTGTGAAAAGCAGGTGAACAGTATTGAAAGCAATGAGACATGGAGTGACGAGGTGTACTGACCAATCACAAAAGGGAACAGAAGGCACACAGGTGCAATGCATAACCAACGAGGGGTATAAAAGGTTGGGCTAAAGAACAAGAAGGGCAGATGCTTGCAACCTTCTGAAGTGATATGATGTTACTCTGTATGGGCAGACACCTGAAGCCTTCTGATGTGGTGTGGTCTTACACTGTATGGGTTGAAGCTTTCTGAAAGTGTATGATGATACTCAGCGTTCCGTGGCCATCTCAACTGTGACATATGCTGTGGAATATGCTGCCACAACAAGACAATGCACGGGGATTGTACCGCCCCAGATCAAATTGAGCCACTGTGGTGGTGCAATGACAAGTATCGCAAAACCAATAATAGGCCAGCTGGATGGTATTTTGCTTGTTGCAGTGTGATGCCATTTCCTGTTTCAGCTATCCCAGTAGTTTCCCAGGTGTGGCAATACCTTCTCCCTTCCCCTCCCCCTTGCCTCCTTGCTAAGTGCTGTCAGTCAATCTTATCATTCCAGCAGGGGTGTCGTGTGATTGGCAAAAGTTCAAAAGATGCCCCTCAGCCCTGGGGTCATTGGGTTTGCCAAGTGTCACTTGACCCTGAGACCCTGCCCCTCCCACCTGGTTGGTGCCATACCTGTCCCTTCCCTCCCCCTGCCCCCGAGCTTAAAAGACATGGAGACCATGCGGTTGGCATTCTGTGGAGCTGTTACCAAGATTCAGACATCTGTGACCCTGGAATAAAACTCTGGATTAAACCCTCTGCAGAATCCCTCCTTTTCCTCTTCACCTAGCCTGGAGCCTTTCCATCAGAGGTAAACTGAGTTTCTACCATGCCTGGACTTGTTCCGAGTGCCTAACTGCAACTTCCAGCTGGCCAAAGGTGTCTCTGAGGTGAAATACCACAGCTGCCACCTTTGGCCCAGCAGCAAGGGTCAGACGAGCCCAGGCACGTTCCACCTGGTAATATTGGGATAATATTCCAATATTTGCTAATGATAGAGGGCTAGGAGTAAATAAAGTTTCTGACTTTTTTACTATTTCCCTACCACCTCAAGAACTGGACATTCTTTAGATCCACACAGGCTTTTGTATTTCTTTCTACAAAGACCCTTTGCTGACAAAAGATTCGGCCTTGATGTTTCAGGCATGGGAATTTATACCAATGCTTCTGCCTGGTGTAATCATACCCTGCCTCAGCCAATTTTACCTGGGATGGTTTCTATTGGATTAAGAGACAATATATTCTTGATATGTGGGAACAGAGCCTGGAAAGGAATACCAGGAAGGGCTGTGGGAGGCCCTTGCACTTTTGGGCAACTAACCATATTTCACTCCTTCTGGGAAAACTTACCATCTCTGCACAGACTGGTGCGAGCAAAGTGTAGCACACACACATACAGCCCAGATTGCGATGATAATGTTGAATCCTGGAACATTGGAGCCCAAGTATTTGCCTCAATTATTCCATCTATAGGCACAGCACATGCATTAAAAACTTCAAATAACCTTGGCTGATGCCTGGCAAAACAAACTACTGCTACTAGCTCTACTTTAACAGGCTTATTAAGAGATGTTGATAGTGTGAGACATGCTACACTGCAGAATAGAGCTGCAATAGATTTTTTGCTTTTGGTGTTTCAAATCTCCAATTATATCCAGGCAGGAATGCTTGGCTCCTCCCACTGGGCGGAGCATCTCACAATGGGATGATGTAATTTTATGGGACTCAATAGCCCATTAACAGAAGATATCTCCCCGGAGGGAGGATTGTTTGTGGAAGAAATAAAGAAAACTGCCCAATTAACAAAAGATAACTGCCCCACAGATAGGAATAGAATACACACACCCATTTCCAACCTAAGACAAATATACCCAAAAAATGTGATTAAAACCAAACTAGATTAGATGTTGGTGCCAAAAAATTTATATATTTTTTTAATAGTAAAAGAGGCAAAGAGAAAGCAAAGAAATAGAAAAATAAGTGTGCGTGGGGGGTTGGGGGTCAGGGAGAGAGTGACAGGGGTCAGGGTCAAAACATCACACTTCTGGGCGTCCCAACAATGTCTTGTTGCTCCCCTCCATCTGGTCTTCTCAGTGGTGAGGGTCCCCCGCTGCTGCCGCCATGCTGAAAAGTATAGAATCCAATGAATTAATATACATTTGGGCCAGATGGGAATGCCCATCTGAACAGCCATCCTGAGGGGGCTAGGTTTGACACTGTCCCTTGCAACACTGTGGATTTGTTGCATCATGTTGCAGTGCTCTGGTGCAAGGTCTGGGGACCCCTTTGGGGGGACCTTTGATGGGCCATGACTCTGCTGTCCTTCTCATGGATGCAGCTTTTCCCAGGATGAAGGGGCCCACAGCTGGGCTCCTCTGCACAGCAGAGGATGCAGGATGGGTGTTAATTGCCTCTGACTAGAGTCTTTTTCACCACACACCGAAAACCTCTCATCCCCCCCGCACTCTTTGGTGTGAGGGTCTGTTCGAGCCTGGCAGCTGATAGACCTGGGGCTGTTCTCTCCACCCCAAAGGTGCTAAGCTTGATCCCTCTGTGAATATATTTCTTCTTTCCCTGAATCATGATTTTAAAGGATTAAGATTTTAGCTGAGGGTTAGAACCAATTCATATTGAAGTTAGATACACCAATGAAAGGTAATTATTATTACATGCTTTAGCTAAAGCTAATTGTTATATTATGAGCTCATTTGTAGAAGGAAGTGGAGCAAGTGAACCAGTATAAGAACATATTGAAACCAGTAGAACAATGCCAGCACCTGGAGTCTATGTGAAATTATCATGAAGCAGGGGGCCTTGGATAGTGCCAGAGGGTCACAGAGACCTGACGAAGACCTTCCTGACTTCATCCCTGGGACCACTGACCCAGTTTGAGACCACTGACCCAATTCGAGAGAAGAACTGAACACGCGTGAAGGACTAATAACCTCATTTTAATACAAAGCGGGGATGGGAGGTGCTGGGGTTGTCCATATGCATTATTTTAGGAAATAAATAAAAGGAAAAACTCCTTGTGCAGTGCAGTTACACATTTTGGGAACGATCCCCACAGTGCCGCCCACTTTCTAACTTTGACTAGTTAGAGAGTCTTTGTCCGTGATTTTCGGTTTTAACGATTCATCTCCAGTCCTGAATTTATCTCCATCATCAAGTAGTGTAGGGCCTCAGACAGAAGGCCTATTCAGGGTGTGGTAGTCTTCTCTGCAGCTTTTTAAATACAGTTTTGCCATAATAGGCAAAGGTCCTGCATGAAGATATTTAAGCCATAAATTATAACATTCAGTCTCCAACACACAGGTGCTCTGTGATTGCTCTGGTGTAAAGCCCTGGTTCAGCTGTAAAAGCTGCAGCCATGAGCCCTGAGCCAGTGGACAGCATGAGAAGTGATGTTTCTCCTGGTGCTTATTGCTGCTGTAACACCAGAGGCTTTTCCTGGGGAGGGGAATTGTAAGATCCGTGTCTCTCGGGCTGTTGTTTGAGTCCACTCTGGCTAGCTCTGGACCCTGGCCCACACGGTCTTACATGGATGAAAGCAAAAGACGAGAAACGCTCTTCTCCACGTGGGAATGAGTGTCCTGTTCATTGGCTTGGGAAGGGACACCTCAGACTCTGGAGACCTCCCAGGTAGAAAAGAGGGCGTTCCCTTCTTGCAGGGGACTTTTATACCCGAGGGAATGGGGGCGGGGGAAGAGGACCACAGCCAATGGGATACCATTGAGGAGGGGTGAGGGGAGGGGTAACCAGGGGCCAGACCACCAGGGAGTATAGCAGAGGGGCAGATGAGGGAGAGACCATGTGATGGGAGAAGGGAAGTAAGAATCTACATGACATAATATACTCAGTACAAATTTCAAATCACTCAGTGCAAAACAACTAAATAAACTATTTAGTGCAATACAACACCTCCCCCTTTTCTGTTAAAAAAAAAACAAACAAAAAACCAAAACACATTCAAGTTCATGGGTCTGCCGGAATGCAGATAACTCTTTTAGGAAGATTCTTCATCCTCTTTCCGGCGGAGTCTTCTTTTTGAGGCAAAAGTTACTTGCTTCTCATCCCCGTCTGCTGGAGCTGGATTTTTGGAGACGAAAGGTTTTACCCACTTTTGGGATATCCATCGAGGGCCTGAGGGGGTGGATACACACGCGTAACCACGCCCCCAGGTGATGGGCTCATAAGGACCCTTGGTTTCCCAAGTTTCTGGGTCCTTAATGAGAACTGGTGGACGCTGTGACAATTTAAACCGATTGTTATTATGGAAATGCCATATTAATGGAGGATTCATGTTTTCAAATGAACAATTCAAAAAATTGGTGGTAAACAGGGCTTTGCAGAGCTTTTGTTGTGGAGTCATCCACGCTGCAGAACTGCCCTGCCTAGCCAGGACTTCTTTGAGTATATGGTGGGCACACTCGATCACAGCTTGACCTGTGGGGGAGTGGGGAATGCCTGTCTTATGCTCCATTCCCCACTGCTGGACAAACTCTAGGAACTCCTTGGAGGCATACGCTGGGCCATTGTCAGTCTTAATCTCCCTAGGGATCCCCAATACTGAAAAGGCTTGCACCAAGTGTTGTTTGGCATGCACAGCCCTTTCCCTTGCGTGGGCAGAGGCATAAACCGCACCTGAGTATGTATCTATGCTGACATGTACATATTTCATGCGACCAAAACTGGGAATGTGTGTGATATCTGTCTGCCACACTTCGCAGCTCCCAAAGCCTCGGGGGTTAACCCCAACACCCAGTGATGGCACTGCCTGAAGCTGGCAATTGGGACAGGTGGCCACAATGGCTCGAGCCTGACTTTGTGTTAGCTGGAACTGTTGGATTAGACCTGGAATATTTTGATGGTATTACTGGTGACTTAGCTTTGCCGGTTGAAAGATGTCTGGAAGGCGTGCCATTTCTGCTGGGGTGGCAAGGGCATCTGCTTTGCAATTACCTTCTGCAACCTTGCCTAGCAAATCTGTGTGTGACCTCACGTGCATCACATAGAACGGGTGCTCCTGCTGCGAAACTAAATAAATTAGTTTTGAGAGCAACCTGTAGAGATGCTGGTTCTCGATGTCTTTGAGAATCTGCTTGCTCGGCCCTGGACACTATTCCTGCCACGTAGACTGAATTGGTAACCAAATTAATTGGCGCTGAGAACATCTCAAAGGCTCTCATGACTGTGGCCAGTTCAGCGATCTGGGGCGACCCCTCCACAAACTCAACATCAGCTTCCCAATGCTGGGTCTGGGGATTTCTCCAAGTCATCACCGACTTGTGGGATGCCCCGGATGCATCAGTGAACACTGTAAGCGCCTTGAGTGGCCTACGACTCCTTTTCTCAGGAGCAATGAGGTGGAATTCCTTGTTGAACAGCTTGTGTGACGGGGCCTGGACTGATACCTGTCCACTGTAGCTGTCCAGAGATAGCTGGAGACTGGCATTGCTCTGGAGCAGGTCCTCAAACATGTTTTTGGTCTACGTCTCGAGAGAGTTCTTTCCCTCCTTAGAAAGGTGGACTGGAAGGTGAATACACTGAAAGTCACAACCAGCTAGCTCACGCAATCTTACCCTGGCCTTCTGGATCAGCTGAGCTATCAGCTCCTGTGGCTCTGTGATGGTTTTGGATTGCTGATGGAAGAGGAAAACCCACTCTATGATTAGAAGTGAATCGTTCTGCCCTTTAAACCACTGGAAAATCAACCCCTTGTATGTGTGGTAACTTGCCCAAAACAATGAATTTGAAAGGCAGCTCGGGCTTATAACAATGAGCCTGCCTCTCGGCCAAAGCCTTCTGCACTTTTTGCCTCTGGGGTCAGTTCCCTGGGAGAAGCTAGCTCTCTCTCTCCTTTCAGTAAATTGAGAAGGGGAGCTAGGTCCACGTTGGTGAGGCCTAGCCAAGGCCTGACCCAGTTCAAAGACCCACACAAAGAATGGAGATCTGCTCGGTTTTTGGGATCACTCTTAATTTCCAATTTCGGCGGAACAATGGTCCGCACAGTGATTTGCAAGCCCAGGTAATTCCAAAGTGGCATCCTCTGAACCTTGTTTTCCTGCAGTTGGAATCCAGCAGAGGTTAAAACTTTAACCACTAGGTCAAGTGTGTCTTGGAGTATTATGTCATCGGGGGCACACACAAGCACATCATCCATATAGTGTAGGATGATTGCCTCTTTTTTCTGGGCGCGCACTGGGGACAGCAATGAAGCCACGTACCCCTGGCAGATGGATGGACTGCATTTCATCCCCTGAGGCAATACTTTCCAGTGGTAGCACTTCATTGGGGCTTTTCGATTGATGGTAGGAACCAAGAACCCAAACCGTGGTGCATCTTCCGGGTGTAGGGGAATATGGAAGAAACAGTCCTTGATGTCTAGGACAGCCAATTGCCAATTTTGGGGGAGCATCGTTGGGGAAGGCATCCCTGGTTGGAGAGACCCCATGTCCACAATTCTTTTTATTATTTCGCTTAAATCATGGAGGAGCCGCCACTTATCCTTCCCTGGCTTTTTTATTACAAAGACCGGGGAATTCCAGCAGCTAGTTGTCTCTTCAATGTGTCCTTTAGCCAATTGTTCTTCCACAAGCTCCTCGAGCGCCTCTATCTTTTCATTACTGAGTGGCCACTGTTTTACCCAGACTGGATCATTTTTCAGCCATGTTAACTTGTGGGTGGGGAGCTCCACAGTGGCCGCTTCTAAAAATCCTGGGGTGTCTTAGGGATCAACAATTTGACCCCCCACTGGGACATGGTGCCTCTACCCCACAAGGGAGCTTTGTAATTAGTAACAAATGGGCAGACACTGGCCAATTTTCGGTCTGGTCCCTCAATTTGCACGATGCTTTTTGATATCTTTGCCAATGTGACTCCTCCTACACCTTGGATTTGATCAGCCACCGGCTGCAAATCCCAATGTGATGGCCACAACCTTTCAGGTATGATTGTCACATCTGCCCCTGTGTCAAGAAACCCTTCCACATGGAGATGTTCTGCTCCACGCATTAGTTTGCATCCCATAATGGGTTTGTCCTTGCCAACCACTTCTGCCCAGTATACACCTGGTACCTTGTCATCTACTGAAATTTCTGCAGGAATGGGAATGGCCTGGGCGATGATTTGCCCCTTGGCCAAATAGAAGGGTGGCTGTGGGCAGCGTGCCAGGAGAATGAGGTTAGGTATGTCACCTTTGATGGTCATGGGAGCCACCTCAATCTCCATGGGTGTGTGTGCAGTGTCCCCAATAACAAAGTACTCACTGTCCAATCTTGTGCGATCTTTTGTCAAGTTCTGTGAGTCCTCTGGTAGGTCCACTCCAATGACTGTCCACTGGGTAGACCTGAAAACAAAAGCTTTGTTGGTCACAAGCTTGAAGCGTTTGTGAGGCCGCCAGATTTTATCCTGTATGCAGTTATTTTGTTTTCCCGCACCCCGCTTCCCTTCCCCCCCTTTTCTGTTTTGAGGGAGGTTTTCCCCTTAGGGAAGCCCGCTGCATTTATGTTGTGGCGTGGGGCGGGTGCGCGCTCACGTCATAGTTTTTTGGTGTGAAGGGTGTCTTTTGTTGCTGGCTTTGGGGGCAGTCTTGGGCAAAGTGTCCTGTTTTTTTGCATCTGAAGCAAATGACATGTTGAAGTTGCTCTGGTGACAACTGTTGCCTCCTGTGGTGGTTTGACAGGAAATGTGTTTTTTGGGATGCTGTGTTTTGGGCCAATGGATATTCAGATTTTAATATTGGCATCTAATATGGCCATTAGGACATGGATCTGCCTCTGAGAACATGGGGTTAAAAGCAGAGCTCTCCCCTGGGAGGCTCTCTTGGGTTTCCGGCGGGAAAGAGTTTGGGTCTCTCCCTCGGCCCAGATGCTGGCTGGGCGGGGGGAGGGGAAAAGCCATGTGGCTGGGAGAGGTAGGCCTGACCCCGGGGGTGGAAGGGAGGAAGAGAGAGAGAGAGAGACACTGGGAGCCATCGGGCAGCCCCCCCGGGAGACAGAGAGAGAGAGAGAGCTGGTGCCCGAGACTGTTACCTTGAAACTTGATAAACACGTGCCTGTGCCGGCAGCACGGCTGAGAAGGAGATGAAGGGGGGGGTGCAGCCAGCCACTTGTAGGAGCTTTTAACCCCTTTTCGGACAATGAAAACTTTACAGAACATTGACCTTTCCTAGAAGAGAGATAGAGATGAAATGGAAGAAGGAAATGTGCAAGTGTGAGAGAGGTCTGGGCAAGCAAGACATAGTGGAAGAATAGAGAAGAATCCTAGTGGGAAGAGATGATGGAGTGGCTTTTGCTGGACTCTTTTTGTACAGCCATGGACAGAACCATGTTCCTTGTGATACAGAGACTGCATCTAGGGGGAGGCAATGCCTCAGAACCAAGAGGGTTCAGTGTTGGTACCCTTCGGCCCCAGGGGGTGAAAAATATGGGGGGGACAGGTGTCCCAAAGGAGAGACTGTGGGGACAGGTGTCCCAAAGGAGAGACTGTGCCTTTTTTGGATCGGGACAAAGCATCCTTAAAAAGACAATCCTAGAAGCAGCTCTGGTCCATGTTCAGTGGTGAGAGCACTGGACATGAAAGGAAGAGGTCACGATGGCAGATGTACTCCGGGCGGTGCCACGAGTGACACGGAAACACACGAGGCTTCAGCTGTGTTTCCAGGGGAAGCCCATGGTACAAGAAGGACTCCTCTCCTCTTGATGAACTGAGAATTGATTGTCTGAAGGGTGGTGCTGGACCAAGAGTTGGTGATTTTGGGGAATAGATGTATTGTATTGGAAATGTGGTGGGGGGAGGAGGAAATGTATTTGTAAGGTTTTCATTTTTCCTGTGTGTGTTCCTTTTATATATAGTTGTAGGGTAGTTAATAAAGTTTTGTTTTCTTTTCTTCCTAAGTGAGAGCCTGCTTTGCTTATTCCTGGTCATATCTCACAGCAGAAACCAGGGAGAGGGTATCCTCATGGGGGCACTGGCATTGTGCCAGTGTCAAACCATGACACCTCCTCACTCCTGGAGATAGAGCTGCCACAGTCTCTGGGTTTGTCGGCTTTGACCACGCCTCCCATGCAGCAAACAGTTCTGCCTTCCTAGCACACGCTTCGATCATCTCTGCCAGTGTAGGTGGGGGGTTGAGAGGCAGTCCCAGGAGCACCCTGCTGCAGACTTCATTGGCATTCCTCGGTGCCATCTCTTTCACTATCTCCACTTGTGTCTTGGGGGGGTCCCATACTTGTCTCTCAACCTGTGCACGGAGCTGGTTGACAAACTGCAAGAAACTTTCTGAAGGAGACTGTTTAATATCAAGGAAACTGCCACTAGCTTCCACAGCTGGTAGCTGGTTAAAAGCCTTATCCACAGCCTTTGAAATCTTATCTAAAATGAATTTTGATAACACCTGAGCTTGGTCCTCAGGCTTAGCCCACTCCCCCTCGCCGCACAGATGTTCATAAGTAATGTTAATATTTTCTAAATCCTTGGCACCCTGAGGGGTTTGCTTAAGTTCCTCCAAGAGATCCCTGAGAGATCTCTTCCGGGAGCTTTCCCATAGATCAAACTCTGCCTGGGTAAGCAGGCACCGGAAAAGATCTAGGAGGTCTGTAGGAACAAATTCAAGGGATGTTAACATAGCTCTCATCATGCTTCTATAAATTTCACTATTTCTCCCAAATTCTAACTGACTTTTACATAACTTATGCTTTGTCTGATAGGAGAAGGGCTGGTATGTTCTAGGGCCGCTTCTGTCACCTGTGTATTGAACAGGGGCTACCAAGGGAATTACTTCTTCCTCCCAGTTTTGAACCCCAGGGTTTTCTCTTTCAGCCTCACCCCCGTGGGACGCGGCAGGGGGACCACTCCCTCCTCCAGTCCCACACTTATGGGAACCGGGAAGGGGACCACCCCCTCCCCCAGTCCCACCCTCATGGGAACTAGGCAAGGGAATAACCCCCACCCCGGCCCCATTCCCTTGGGAAGCAGGCGGGGAAACACCCCTCACCCCGCCCCCATGGGGACTGGGAGGGGGTACACCCCCTGCCTCTGCCCCCCGCACCCCGGCGCCTTGGTAGCTGGGAGGGGGTACATCCCCTCTCCCTGCCCCACCCCCGTGGGAACCAGGCAGGGGCTCACCCCCTTCAGCCCTTGGCCCCACCCTCTTAGGACCCGGGCAAGGGGGCATGGGAAACAGGAACAGGCAGGGGGGCGGGGCAACCGTGGGAACCAGGGGCTGGGTTGCAGGATGGCATCATGGAGGGCGGGGACATGAAGGGAGGGGGAGGAGTGTCCAAGGGAAGGAAGGGATTGTGAGACCGGAAGGGGTTGGGGGAGGGGACAGGTGGGCGAAAGGGATTGTGGGGAGAAGAGGAGTAATTTGAGGGCTCAAACATGTGGATGCCGCCATTTTGGGCTCCGACCATGCAGTCAGCAGTATATTGAATGCCAACCATGTGATCGTATCCATTTTGGGGATGAGGGGGTCAGAACGCAAAAACGGGGTAACAGGAACTAGGTTGAGGGGTGCAGGGAAGGTGCTCTGTCAGCCTGCACACAACTGCCAGAGCTTGGGTACTGAGAGGGAGGTGGGAGGCCAGGGAAACAGTGGCAGTGCCAGGTACCCTGTGATTGCTGGGGAGCCTTGCTTGTGTCTCTCAGTTCAGGGGCAGAGGGTTTGGGAGGAGGGGTAGGAGAAGCCGTGGGAGGGGAAATTTGCTCTGGCTGTCCTTTCAAATCCCTCTTTAGGACTTCTTTCCGAATCACAAGGAACACAGGAAAAAATTGAGACACTGTCCCATCTCCCTGTTCCGCTTTCGCTGTTAACAAGGCTCCAATTTTGTCCCAGGCAGAGACAGAATTAACATTCTGCTGGGTAAACTGAGGGAAATGAAAAGATATCCAGCAAACAAACCGTTTCAAAACTGCTTTGGAAACCGTAATGTTTCCACTACTTAGGGTATCTAAAACTAGGATACAAATGCTACTCTGTGTTGCAGAAAAGTTTGCATCCATTCTGATGTTATTTGCCCTCTGCAGCACTCAATCTACCTTCCTTACAACCAGCACAAACAAAAACTGAAAGCACTGAGTCCACAGCCAATCCGAGAAACAATCTGGGCAGCCTCTCTCCACCTCCTCTCCGGGTGAGACGAAACTGCTTGTGTGCAAACCGCGCGGCTTTTAAAATGGCGCCTCCACTATGCCGAAACCTGCCTGCACCGCTGACTCATGCCGCGCGGGATGGTGCCACTGCTTCTCAGAGCTGCGCGCCGTGGGAACCTGACCGATGGAACCATGCAGCCTCTGGAACTGCGGACAGGCGCTGCCACAGCGCCGGAGCCACTCTGCCTGTGTTCGACTGTGTGGACCCGCAAAAGAGACCCGCAGGACACACAAACCCTCACTCTCGGGACTGGACCTTTCCCTGCACTGGGAGCTCACCCCCACCCTCTGGGGGCCCCCCCGGGCTCCCACTACAACTCGTGGGGAATATTCACCCCTCTTGGGGACTTAGGTTGGCTGGGACAGCTCTAAAGAAGTCCTCGTCCGAAATCGGTCTGCCGGGGGGCACGGCGGAGTCCCGATTCCACCCTCTAGCATTCTTGCCAACAAAAACGTGACGAAGAAGTCAGAGGAAGGTGAAAGTCCCAAAAGGTAATGTAATCCACTCACGTGAATTACCAGCTTCTTCGTGACTGTTGTGGGAGACGACCACGTGAGGCGCCACCTGTAAGAATCCATGTATCTTGGGCTGTTGTTTGAGTCCACTCTGGCTAGCTCTGGACCCTGGCCCACACGGTCTTACATGGATGAAAGCAAAAGACGAGAAACGCTCTTCTCCACGTGGGAATGAGTGTCCTGTTCATTGGCTTGGGAAGGGACACCTCAGACTCTGGAGACCTCCCAGGTAGAAAAGAGGGCATTCCCTTCTTGCAGGGGACTTTTATACCCGAGGGAATGGGGGCGGGGGAAGAGGACCACAGCCAATGGGATACCATTGAGGAGGGGTGAGGGGAGGGGTAACCAGGGGTCGGACCACCAGGGGGGATAGCAGAGGGGTGGATGAGGGAGAGACCATGTGATGGGAGAAGAGAAATAACAATCTACGTGACATACTCAGTGCAAATTTCAAATCACCAAGTGCAAAACAACAACTAAATAAACTATTTAGTGCAATACAACAGGGAATGCAGAATATATTACCATATACCTCAGAAACAGCAAGTTAGATCCTCCTCATTTTCTTTTGCAGAGTGTTTGGTAAGGGCAAGAAGGGGAGGGCTGGGCCTCCCCCAGACTTGGATCAGAGGGGTGAGTGTTTAGTTTGCTGAGCAGGGATGAACCTGTGCCAGCCCACTACTTGGGAAGCTCGAGGCTATACCCCTGCCACCTCGTGCCTCCCCCAAACATTGCTCTTAACTTCTCTTCCTCAGCATTTTTCCCTTGCCGAAAGCCTGAAGATGATCGCAGCCAGGTGTACCCTAAAGCTAAGTTATTTAAAGGCACAAGGATTTTCTTGCTGCATTCCCGCATCACATGGCTTGCCATGGCATCCACCCCCCCAGCTGCTGCCAGAGGCTGGGGTACACCAGGGTGGCACCACTGACACTTGCTCTTTGCTTTGTATCGGGGACAGGAGATGGGGGCCAGCCCCTGAGACCTCAGCTTCCTAGAAAGCTGGGTGCTGTGCTGCAGTGGCAACCTTGTCCCATGCCAGCGTAGCCTTGTGGGGGCTGTTGCTGGCAGGGGATGGGATGTGGGTTGTGCTGTCATGGGTTGATGCTGGCTGGATGCCAGGCATCCACTAAAGCCACTCTCTCACTCCCCTCGACAAATTGAACAGGGAGAGAAAATATAACTAAGGGTTCATGAGTTAAGGACTGGGAGAGATCACTCATCAAATACTGTTGTCAGGAAAATTAATCCACAAACACCAGAGGTTTGTGTCCAAAAAGGAGACAGAGTCACTTTATTCGTATAAAGGGAGAGGCCATGGGGCATTTCCCCTGGGATCTCTCAAATTTTTGGAGGACGCAGCCTCCTTTTTACCCTAATTTCCTAGCCGCATATCCCTCTCTCTTTCCCCATTGGCTGAGGTACTTGAGAGGTACAGACTTCCCAAATGGCCTAATACCTAAGACCCCCTTCCAATGTATACTTCCCCCCCTTTGTCTTTTCCTTGTGGTAATTAGTGGAATTCTGTCGTAGGTTGACAAGGAAGTGAATTTTCTCGGGAAGTTATAGCCAAACCAATCAGTGGTCAGATTTGAATATTGGCACCTGGTGTAACCACTGAAGACATGGACACGCCTCTGAGAACACAGGGGATTAGAAGCAGAGAACTCCCAGAGGAAGTCTCTCTTTTTTGTTCTGGTCAGTGAAGAGTTCAGACCTCCCCTGCCCAGCCACAGGCTGGGTGGAGGAGGGGAAGCCATGTGGCCTAGGCTGAGGTAGGCCAGGAGCCCCGGACAGAGAAGGGGGGTGAAGGGAATGGAACCGGGCCAGCCTCTGCAGGACGGAGGGCTGGAGAAACACTAAGAGGTCTCGGGCAGCTACCCCAGAGAGAGAGAGCCTGTGCCACGTTGAAATTTGATATCATGTGCTGGCAGCACGCAGGCAGAGGAGAAAGAGAAGGTGGGGGGAAGATGCCCAGCCACGGGAGTTCCGTGCAGGCTGTGAGATTTCAGACGTCCTGAGGGCAGCAGAGCCCGAGACTTAGACAAAGAAAACTTTGCGAAACACTAATCCTCCTTGATCTGAAAGAGAAGAGCGACAGCCTGGGACCTGAGATGTCAGAAGAAGATGGGAAAGAATCCTAGGTGGGAAGAGATGATGGAGTGGCCTTTGGCTGGACTTTTTCTTGTATAGCCATAGACTGAACCAATTTTCCTGTAACACAGAGACTGCATTTAGGGGGATGCAGTGGTTTGAGCCAAGAGTGACCTGACTGATTGCTAGTGCAGGAGAGTGACCTGCTGCAGTGATGCCATGTGCAGGAGTGAACAGAGAAAGATGAGGGGGGTGTGCTGGTGCCCTCTGTCTTCAGGGAAGATCTCTGTTCTCAAGACCCTCGGCCTCGGGGGAGGTGAAAATGGCGGGGGACTGTTGTCCCAAAATGAGAAATTGTTGTTTTTTGGTACTTGGCAAAGCATCCTTAAAATTAAACCCTATAAGCAGTTTTGGTCCATGAACGGTGGTGAGAGCACTGTACATGGAAGGAAGGAAGATGTCATGATGGCAGATTTTCTCCAGGCAGTGCCATATGTGACATGGAAACATAAGAGGTTTCAACTGTGTTTCCTGTGGAAGACTATGGTACAAGAGAGACTCCTCTCTCCCTTGATGAACTGAGAATTGATTATCTGAGAGGTGGTAACTTGACTGAGAATCCAAGGTTTTGTCTCACTGTGTTTTGGTGGAAATTGGGTGGGGGGAGGAGAAATGTTTTGGAAGGTTTTCATTCTGAATTTTGTGTGTTCCTTTTATTATAGTGTAGGTTAATAAAGTTTTTTTTCTTTATTTCTAAGCTTGAGCCTGCTCTGCTCTGTTTCTGGTCACATCTCTCAGCAGCCATTTGAGAAAAAAATATTTTTATGGGTGCACTGGCACTGTGCCAGCACCAACCTATGAAAAATTCCTTATGGAACTTATGGTTCTTCCCATTGTTTCTTTCATCTCTCAGTATTCAATTTTATTTATCAGCAGACCTACAGTTTGTAAAGACAAATCTCTCATTTCATTTATCAATCAGTGGAATCCTTCCCATTGTTTCTTTTATCTCTCAGTATCTAGCTTTATTTACCAGCAGACCCACGGTTTGTTTGTAAAGACAAGTCCCTCATTCCTTTCACTGTCATGGGCAAAACAGGCTCAACTTAGAGATATGAATTAAGGTTATTACTAACAAAATCAGTGCAGGATAATGAGAAGTAAAAGAAACCCTTAAAAACACCTTCCCCCCCACCCCTCCCTCCTTCCAGCTCTACCTCCTCCCACCAACCGTGCAGGGAGACAGGGAATGGGGGTTATGGTCAGTGTATCACCCATGATTTCTTCCCCTGCTCAGGGAGAGGAGTCGTTCTCCCATGGGGTCCCTCCCATGGGAGACAGTTCTCTGGGAACTTCTCCACTGTGAGTCCATCTCACAGGCAACAAGTCTTCCTCAAACTGGTGCAACATGTGTGTCTTGGTTTTGCATGGCCTGATTTTTTGGTAGTGGGTAGGCCACAGAGGTGGCTTCTGTGAGAAGCTGCTGGAAGCTTCCACCATGTCCAGAAGAGCCAATCCCTGATTGCTCCGATGATGGACATGCTGCTGGCCAAGCTTGGGCCAATTAGAGATGTTGGTAACACCTCTGTGATAACATATTTAAGAAGAAAATCAAAACAAAGTGGGGCACAGTTTTTTTCTAGCCAGAGAACAGGAGAAGGTGAGAACATGTGAAGGAAAACAACATGGTGACAACAAGGTCAGTGGAGAAGGAGGGGCAGGAGGTGCTCCAGGCCCTGGAGCCAAGATTCCTCTGCAGGCTGTGGTGAAGACCATGGTGAAGCAGGCTATCCCCTTGCAGTCCATGGGTCCACGGGGGATGCAGAGATCCACCCACAGCCCCTGGGGGAGGTCCCCACGCTGGAGTGGGCGGATGCCTGGAGGAGGCTGTGATCCAGTGGGAAACCTGTTATGTGCCTGAAGGAGATTTAACCTTGGAGTAAGAATAATCTATGGTGTAAATTGTATGTTGCAGGAGGTAAAGTAGCAGGAGTGACATGAACTGACAAAGAAGGAATTTTGCGGACAAGGAGAATGCAATGATGAGCTGGGACAGTGTTGGTAGCCAAACATCAAGTGTACTACTTCTCCTGTCCTGACCCCTCATCCTGCTGTAATGGAGACCTGGAGGGATGTGAAAGGACTGGCTATAGTAGTTAATGAAAAAAAGTATGTTTGGTATAGAGATGGTTTAAGGATGTGGTTTAAGCTGTATGTGTGGGTAAGAAAGGAGCCCAGTAATGAGAAATACATATAATGGAAAAGCTGGAAGATATATAGATTATATGGGATCTGAGTATGATGCAAATGGTATGGAAAAAGGGGTGGAGATTGAATTGGGTCTAACTGAGGTAAAGTTCACAGCCCTCACAGTGCTGTGCTTTGCATTAGTAGCTGGACAGGTTGATAACAGACCGGTGTTTTGGCTACTGCCAAGCAGCCCTGTCCCTCAGACATTTCTTCCCCCATCAAAGGGGATGGGATTGGGCAAGATCCTGTGAGGGGACACAACCAGGCCAGCTGACCCAAATTAGCCAAAGGGATATTCCATACCATATGATGTTAGCTCAGATATATAAAGCTAAGGGAGAGAGGAGGAAGGGAGGGCATTTGTGATTCTTCAATGTTTGCCTTCTGGAGGAACCATTAGGCATGCTGAAGCCCTGTTTCTGGGAAGTGTCCAAACATCACTGCTGATGGGAAATAGAGATTTGTCGGGTTCGGCTGTCTGTCTCTGCCCCGACACGGGTAGAGTGGTTCTTGGGTGGCACGCGATTCAAAGGACGAGTCTGGACTCTTCAGCTTTTCGATCTTCAGGTTGTTTATTATTTCTTATCTACAAAATTTTCTGTCTGCCCAACAGAGGTCTGATCTGCAAGCAGTCACAGGCACTCTCTGACCACCCACGGGGCGGTCATGTCTTTTTATACTAAAATCTACGTACACAATATTTACCTTTATTTCCCAATGCTTTTCACCCATGTTAGCAAGTGCACCTTCACCAGAAACCAATCCCCAAGTGCCAACATCATCACAGGAGATGGAGGACAAGAAGAAGAAAGAAGAAGGACGAGACACGCCCTGATCCCTCCATCTTGTCTCCATAACCCCCCTGTACCAAAAACCTTAAAGTTTATATCTCACCCTCTAAATGTGTCTCTTTTACACCTTGTACTCTAAAGTGATTCTCTTGTCCTCAGACTCTTGTTACTTCTGTGGATGGATCAAAATCAAGCCACCAAACACTCTTGGCAACATTCCAGGATTTTCGAGACCCCCAAGGGTTCTCCTGGCATCTCTGGACATCGGGAACGATGTGCTGAGATCCCACAGAGATTGACTTTTTTTTCCCTTAGCTTATGTGCGTGCAGACTCTTGCTTATTTACTTCCTTTCACTGTAATAAAACTTCCTTATCTCACCCACTAGTTGTTCTCCATCTTATTATTCTCTCCCCTGTTCTATCGGGAAAGGGAGTGATAGAGTGGCTTAGTAGGGACCTGGCACCCAGCCAAGGTCAACCCACTACAATGGGTCACTCTTCCACTGGGTGCAGTCCTTCAAGGACAGGCTGCTCCAGCAGGGGCCCCTCTCTCCACAGGTCTCCCACAGGATCACAGCTTCGTCTCAGACATCCACCTGCTCCGGTGTGGGTCTTTTCCACAGGCTGAAAGAGGATCTCTGCATCCCCATTGATTTTCATGGGCTGCAGGGAGACAGCTTGCTTCACCATGGTCTTTACCATAGGCCGCAGAGGAATCCCAGCTTCAGTGCCTGGACTTGGGGTTCAGTGCAGTGTAAATAGGACTCCACAGGATCCCACATAATCCACTGTAAGTTTTATCTTCCTCTCTGATGCTTGCTGCTGTTTGGGGTACCAGCTGTACTGTGGTGCTGAGGACACTGTCCCATGCACTTAGGACAAATTGATCATTCCTGCCCAGTGGTCCCACCCTGGAGCTGGACTGTTTCTAACCTGGGATCACTGTACCATGTCCAACTATGGTCCATTCTCCTGTGCCAAGTCCACAGCTGAGCCTCAGCTGTGCCAAACAATGGAGTGCAAAGGACTTGGGGATGGCCCTGGCCAGCCTCCTGCCTCTACACAGGGCTAGGGCTGTTCCCAGTGTCTGAGGGCAGCTGGGCAGCATCTGCCTGCACTTGTTGCCTACAGAGCCCCAGCCAGCAGGAGGAAGATGTAAAGCCCAGGGTGGAGCTTTCTTGTTCAGATGTGTTGAGTTTGCATTGCTGTGTTTTGGGATTTTTAAAATTATACACATATATAGAGAGCTCATTGGATAAACTCCATAAGGTTTTTTCCCTGCCTGTTTTGTGGTTCCTGGAGTGGTGCACTGTGTGTGTGCACATATGCGTGCGTACATACATACATACCACAAGCATGGGTGTAAAAGTAGAGCCAAACGTGAGCAGAGCTGTATAGTAGAGGCCTTTGAGTCCTAGCAAAACGCATGTATTGTATTTGAATACCTGTATAGAAGCTTTGCCCTGAAAAGTCCCAGTTGTCCTTAATGGGCTGCAGCTGTGATGTCCTTAATTAAGCTGCAGCTGTAGCCAATGAAGATAACTGAGATAAAAAGAAGCAAGTTAGCCAGTCAAAAAGAACCTTGAAAGAGCCCTAAACTGAGAGAACAACATGCAAAAAAGAGTCTATGCTGTGAAGATCTGCAGCCATAAGAACGCAACAAAGAAGTATAAACTTTTAAAATCTGATAACAACAGTATAAAACTTCAGAAATAGAACAACAACAGAGCTGTGGTCTTTTAAGTGTTTGTATTCAACCTTCAGGATTTTACTAGGAAGATAAATGCATGTATATATTTTTCTACAGGAACAGTTAATTCAGGAGACATTTCTGGGTGTTAAGATGGAACTGGGAGGCACATGAGGTGTGGAGAGCTTTGTGGATAATTGGCTAACTGAGAAAGGCCACTTTGATATGATACCGTTGGATAAGTTTCAAGGAGACAAGCTGGGGATTAAGTAGTCAGTGTCCAATCACTGACAAGGGTCATGGTGACCTTGCTGCAACATGAAGATGGGGGAGAGAATCTTTTGCCAGAAAAATGAAGATAGCCTTGGTAGAATAGCCACAGGAATGTAAACGTAGAAACAAAATAATCATTAGAGCATAGAAGTAGGTGTGGTTGATTCATGTGTGTTTTAACCAATAATGAGCTCAGCTTTGTAATATGTATAAGCTTCATTAACACCAATATAAATATGTGTGAGTGATCAATAAACTTTGGGATTTGCTGTTCACTCATATTGAGTGCTGTTCTTCCTCCGCCGACCCGACAAATGGTGACCCCGACGTGATAGCCGGTAGTCATGGTGGATCGGTGTAAGGAGTTCGGGTCCTACCGCAGCAAGGATGGCGAAAGCACTGCTGAAAAAGGGAAGGTGCCGCACCCCTGGGTGAACTCATCGGAGACCCCGGCTGATACGTGCTGCCGAGACCTTGAAGGGCTGCAAAAAGCATGCTGTTATTTTTAAAATGGATAAACAAAGGCAAGCAGCATATGATTTATTTACTTGCTTTTTACAAAAGCGTCAGATTAAGGGTATAGATTTGCAGAAAGAGCTTCATGGGTTGTTAGCTTATGGGTATGAACAGGGACTTTTTCAAAATCCTCACACAGTACATGAGTTAACAGAGTATCGCAAATTTGGGGATAAGTTATGGCAGGCAGTCATAGATGATGATAAAACTGAAAAAAAGTTGGGAAAGTTGTGGCGAGTTGTGCATGAGGAGTTGTTGCAATATCAGGCAGAGGAAAAGGCTGCTCAGCACGCTAGTGTGGTGCATGAAAAGAACAAGAGTTATGGGGACTGGTTTAATTGCCCGTTACCCCCTGCCACGTCCACAGTAAATCTGCCACCAGAATTGGCTTCTGCTTTAAGCAGCAGCTCCCTGCCAGCATCGGCTCCTGCTTCAGGCAGCAGCCCCCCGCCCCGCGTGTGCTGTAACAGCACCATCCGCACCGCCTGTGTCAAACCCTACATCTCCTCCTCCTAGTAATGTGCCGATCCCTGGGTCAGAAAATGACCTAGCGGGGGCCATTGCACAGGAGCGAAGGAAGGCATGGGCAGCGGTAGCAAAAGAAATCATGGACATGGGGGATGAGGAGGCTATAAAAGCTGCTATGGATGTTGCCTGTCCGGTGATTTATTCTCCTGTGGCAGGGGGAGGGTTTCAAGCAACAATAACTGCTTTGGATTGGAAGTTGCTATCACAGTTACGGTCTACAGTTAGTCAATTTGGGGTAACCGGTGAGCCCACAAAACAAATGCTGGATTATATCTGGGGGACTCAGGTTTTGCTGCTGGCTGATTGCAGAGGAATAGCGAAGCTTATCTTCACTCAGCATCAGCAGCTTTTGTTTAATGCACACTGGCAATCACTCTGTCAAGAATGTGTGGTAGTAATGCGGCAGCCAGGCGACCCGTTACACGGAATTACCCTAGATGAGTTAATGGGTCTCGGGCCTTTTCTTCGGACGGAGGCACAAGCGTTAATTGGTCCTGATAAGTGTCGGGAGGCTATGCGTCTGGTATGGTTGGCTATAGACAGGATAAAAGAACCAGGAGGAATTCCTTCTTACATGGGAATAAAGCAAGGTAGAGATGAGTCGTTTGGAGCTTTTATAGATAAGGTGGCCAACGCTATTGAACGGGCAGGAGTCCCTGAGTTCATGAAAGGGACCTTGCTAAAGCAATGTGCTCTCCAGAACAGTAATCAGGCGACTAAGAATGTGTTAAATACCCTGGGAGCTAAATTGGTCTTTAGAGGAAGCTTTAGAATGATTGGCAAATGTGCCCGTAGGGACTCAAGCAATGTTAGTAGATGCTATTAAGGAGTTAGGAGCAGGATTACAAAAACAGGCAGAAACATCACAAAGTGAGGTGTTAGCCGCACTCGCACCGCTCCAGGCCGTGGCAATAAATACTCCACGGGCTCCATCTGCTGGCCGATTCAAATGCTACCGGTGGGGAGGTATAGGGCACACGCGACGGGCTTGTCCAGCAGTCAGTGTCTGGTGCCAAAATTGTCGCTTGGATACCCACAACACTGGAGCCTGCAAGCGCCGTCCGGGAAACGGGAGAGCCAGCGCGTCCACCAGCCGCCACGCTCAGACACAAGTAGCAGCTGTCACCGCTTAAGCTCAGCTTCCCTTCAGCCAGCCACCACCGGGAGCCTCGGATTGGATGTGGCAGCTGCAACAACAGTAACCCTGATAACCACCCAACCGGAAAAAGTTCCAACTGGAATTAAGGGACCACTCATTATTGATGGATTACCTATGGGAGCTTTACTTTGGGGTCATTCCTCAGCTACCATGATGGGATTATTTGTTTCACCTGGAGTAATAGACGCTGATTTTACGGGGGAAATTTGTGTTATGGTGAATACTCTTTTTCCACCTATGCAAATCAAAAAAGGACAAAGAATAGCTCAATTGATTCCTTTGGAACAGTTGGCTAAAACTTTACCCCCTCGTCAAACACAGTCGAGAGGAGAGCGTGGATTTGGTTCCACTGGAGGACTTACTCTTTTAACAATGTACCTGAATGAGCGACCAAAGCGCACTGTAATACTGGATTATCAGGGTGAAGGGCAAACCTTGGAAGGACTTTTGGATACTGGCACAGACTCCAGCATTGTTAGTCCGGACTTTTGGCCCCACAACTGGCCATTGCAGTCATCCACAATGCCAGTAACCGGAGTTGGAGGCCTGACACTTGCAAGAAACACACCCATGCTATCTGTGACTATTGATGGCAAAACTGTGTGGAGTGTTTTCTCAATTGTACCTTTGCCTCCTACTGTACAGTGCCTCATTGGTCGGGACATTTTGGCTCAAATAGGGGTGGTACTGACAAATGAGCACCCTTTGGGCTAATGGCCATTGCATGGACTTTCCCAATCCCATTAACCTGGACCACGGACGTTCCAGTATGGGTTAAGCAGTGGCCATTAAAAAGGAAGAGTCTGGAACAAGTTCACATACTGGTATGTGAACAATATAAACAAGGACATTTACAGTTGTCAACAAGCCTATGGAATACCCCTATCTTTGTTGTCAAAAAGAAGTCAGGGAAGTATCGCTTGATACATGATTTGCGGGCTGTAAATGAACAAATGGAGCCTATGGGAGCCTTACAACCAGGATTACCTAACCCGGCTATGTTGCCAAGGGACTGGCCACTTTTAGATTATTGATCTGAAGGACTGCTTTTTTACCATTGCTTTACACCCTCGAGACACTCGGAGATTTGCATTTACTCTGCCAGCCCTAAATAGGGAAGAGCCGGACAAAAGATTTGAATGGGTTTCTCTTCCCCAGGGCGTGTGCAACAGCGCCACCTTGTGTCAACTGTATGTTGACAATGCTTTACAACCCTTACGGCATGCCTGGCCTGAAACAATCACCTATCATTATATGGATGATATTTTATTTGCGCAACCAGAACCTTTTACAGGTCAACAAATTCAAGCAATATATGATGCCTTGAAGCTTTATGGACTGACTGTAGCTCCTGAGAAAATTCAATTATCTGCACCTTGGAAATATCTGGGGTGGATACTTACTGATCAAATTGTTACCCCTCAGAAATTGCAATTAAACATTAAATTACATACATTGCATGATGTTCAAAAGTTACTTGGTGACCTGCAATGGCTACGCCCCATTGTTGGTATCCCTAATGAACTATTAGATGAACTTCGACCTTTGCTAAAGGGAACTGATCCGGCACAGCCTCTTCATGTAACCTCTGAACAGGTTGAGACACTGCAACAGATACTGGACTGTGTCACACAAGGCAGTGTTCGGAGACATGATCCTGACCTTCCCATACAGCTGACAGTTTGGTGTGGACCTAAGTTTTTACTGGGTGCGCTTACTCAGCAAAACAGAAAAACGGGGGAGATATGGGCCTTGGAATGGATATCTCCTCCACTTCAACAACATAAAACCCTTCTTCAAAAAATTGAAATTTTGGCTGACTTGCTCAAAAAGGGTCGTGAACGGGCGTTACAGATTACGGGAAAGGAACCTGATCAGATACAGATACCAATGAAAAAGGATACATTGACCTGGTATCTGGCAAACAGTATGGAGTTACAAGAGGCCCTGTTGGGAGCCGGTAGTGTGATTACCACTGATGATATTCTCAATGTACCGTTGAATTGGGTAGGGCAGTGGGGTTGGATTCAATGCCCAAAAAGATCAGAGAAGTGTTGTAGTGCGTTTTTATATTTTGTAATACTTTGAAGTAGTTTGTTTTGTATTCCCATATTTTCCCAAATGGTTTATCCCAGACTGTACCCCCCTCCCTCTACCTGTGTTATCCCTTTCCCGGGATGAGATCATCTCCAAACCCCCACCCTGGCTCTCTGTCAATCACTCAGCATCCCATCCCCCCTATCCAGAAGTTTCGGTCCAAGTCATCGAGTGATTAGCCAGAGGCTAGGGGTCAGCCCCCCAAGCCCTGCCCCATACGCTGTTCTGTGTGTCTATCCCCCCAGCACCCATCCCCCAGAGATACCTATTGGTTGGTAAAATGTTATCTACTTTTGGTTTCCACCTCCCTTTAAATGTAACCTTGGGACATCCCCCGGGGCTCTCGGCAGGAGGCCCCCTGAGGTGCAGGAGCTCCTTCGGGACTCTTAATAAAACCTTGGATTAACCCCTGCTGGGAGTCGGCCCTTTCTCTTCTACCGATGTCTCTGCTGTCTCTGCTGCAGCGAAGGCAACCAGCCTAAGTGCCCTCAGCACCCTCGGGGCACAGAGAGTGTCTCCCTGCTGTCGGCCGTGTTGGGGCTGCTCCCCCCAGTGTCTGCCGACTCGGGTCTGGCCCAGGGGCTTTGAGAGGCTTGCAGAGAGACCGGGACAGCTTGGCGCCCAGACGTGCGTCTCTGAGACCATCCCCGGAGCTCACGGAAGGGGCTCGGACATTCTTTCAGACTGTTCGCAAAGCCTTTGGCCGGCAAGCTACCTCAGAAGAACACACTCCGTTTTAGTGAGTTGCTCTCCTGTGGAGGAAACTGGTAGCTTTTGAAGTACCCTCAAAAGTCAGTTTCAGGTAGAAGGCACCATCCCAGGATCTTCCGTTTTCCTGTCCTGCAGCTGGATTGGTAAGTTTTACCTTTCTCTTGTTTCTCCCCTCTTTGGGAGGGGGGTGTTTCCCTGCCTTCGTTTTCAGGCTCGCCGCGGAGAGCCAAGGTTTTTTTTTTTTTTTCTCTCTATTTTTGGCAGGCTGCCAGCTGTAGGCTTTTTTTCCTCCCCCCCCACCTGGGTTGGTGAAATTTGAGATACAAAATTGAAAATCATAGCCACAATGGGTGCTAGGCTTTCTGTATCTCACAAAGGTGTCTACTATCATCTTTTGAACATTCTTAAGAGTGAAAAAATCCGATTTTCAAAAACAGATGTTAAACAATTTGTTAGATGGCTGTTTCTTCATTTTCCCGATGTATCAACTGAAAATATTAGTGATTTGGCTTTTTGGGACAAAATTGGTAATGAGTTATTGAGAGCAGGGAAGTCAGGCGACACCTCTCCGACAAAGTTTGCTTTTTTAGCCATGCAGATAAGAAATGTTGTAAAATCTACTTCAAAGATGCAGGAACAGCCATCCGAGAACAGTTTCAACACCTCTGTTTCCCAGAAACCCGATCTACCCCCCTCCAAGTTATGTTGTCCCTCTCCTAACCCTCTTTCCTCACCCCCAGCCCCGGCCCGAGACATTCTGAAGAAAGCTACACCCCCTAGCTTCCCTCAGAAGCTCCCTGTCTCAAACCTGGACAGTTCTAGACAAACTCCCCGGGACCCCACCCTCCCCCCTGCTTCCCCAAGTTCTGATACCCTGTCCCACAATCTTAGTGCCCACCTTTGTACCCCCGATCCGCTTCAGGTAATTTCCCCGGACCATAATGGAGGATGCCACATGGCCGTGCCTGTTTCTTCTTCTTCCCAAAATCCTTTTCGCTCTCCCAACAACCCATTCTGCTCGAAACACCCCGCCCCCGAAACCCGCCCTCCCTGCACCCTCCCCCCGCCCCTTCCTTCCGCCCCGGCCCCGGCCCCCCCTCCTGCTCCGGCCCCGCCCCCCTCCGCCCCCTCAGAGCTCTGCCCACCCGCTGCGGCCTCCCTCCGCCCCTCCCACTGCCCGCCCTCCGGCTCCCAAGTCAGTGTAACCATAGATGCTGAGCTCGGCAGCCAGAAGCCAGAAACATCACTGCTTCTTTCTGCAGCCCCTGTGTCATATATTTCAGATTTAAACGGGGGGATTCATCCACACTATACCCCCCTTTCTGTTGATTCTGTCAAAGAACTTGCCAAAGCCCAAAAAGATTTTGGTAGATCAAGTGAATATTTTAGAGGACTCCTTAAAGCTACACTGTTTGCTAATACTCTGACACCTGCTGATATCAAACACCTTTTTTCCTGCCTGTTATCCTCATCTGAATATCTCTTGTGGGATGCAGCATGGCAAAAAGGATTGAGAGAAATTTTACCAACTCTGTGGGCTGATGGAGCTACTGTCCATGATGTTTATGGTAAATTGATATCTCTCGACCATCTCTGTGGACAGGGGGACTGGGAGGATGGAGCGAGTCAGGCAGAGGGCATTCCCAGAAAGGTTTTCAAAGAATGTGCTAGAGCAGCTGAGAAAGCTTTCTTTGGGCTCCGTCCTGGTGTTCCGCTTGAAAATTATTTGAAAATAACACAATCTTCATCTGAGTCCTTTTTGAGTTTTGTGGAAAGGTTGAGAAAAGCTGTTGAATTGCAAGTTCAGAACGAAGGAGCCAGGATGGAAATCCTCACCGAGATTGCTAAAGAAAATGCCAATGAGAAGTGTAAAGCTGCCATCCTGAGCCTGCCTCTCGATCCAACGCCTACGCTGCAGTCAATGCTTGAAGTGTGTGAGAGGAAAGTTACCATCACCCTTGCTGACCAGGACGAGAGACCAAAACCACAGAGAAGGATTGCAGCGGTGGACACCCCTGATCCACCATTCACCAGCCAGCTTCAGCACGTCACGATGCCACAAGAGAGAATCTCCAACTCTAATCGACCTTGCCATCTTTGTGGGAAGTTAGGGCATTGGATGCCTGACTGCCCTCTGAAAAAGCAGTTTTTAGATTTTAAATACAATAAGCTTAAAAACCAGAATTCCCCGAAGGACCACCTCTCAAAAAACTGAGTAAAGAGCGCTCCTTTCCCCAGCGCTATGACAAAAATAGGGTGGGCTCAATTCAAGTACAGGGGAGGGACAAGAAATCTAGTGCAAAAGATGTATTTGTGCCAGGTGAGGCACTGGCATTGAACAAAACAGAACATTCATTTGATTGGGACAATCCCAGACCAATTCTAACTACCGATTCTCCCCACAACCCTTACAGATTGGCGCTGACAGAGCCTCTCCATCTCAAGGACACTAACTGGCATTTCATATCTGTTAACCCTGAACAGCCAGGTACTTGGACACAGCTTTGCCAGAAACGTCACAGTAAGTATGTCGTCCTTGGGGACACAAAACACACACCCCAAGAAATTAATATTCCTCCGGGTCTCATATCATCAGACCCGAAACAATTTGTCATTTGGCTCCATTGTACTCACCCACCCATGTACTTGCCCAAGGGCCAAATAATAGCCCAAGCCATCCCAGTGCCTGAGCCTCCATGGGACCAGGAGCAAGCAGACACCCTCAGAGATAAACTCCATCCCAATGTCTGCTGGACTCAGGTATTGGGAAAAGAAAAACCCAAGCTATCATGTGGGTTGCACCGCGGTGGTGAGTACAAATCTATGCAAGGACTTTTAGATACCGGAGCAGATGTTACGATCATTCCATCTAAAGAGTGGCCATCACACTGGGAATTGCAAAACGTAGCAGGACACGTGCAAGGTGTAGGGGGCATTCAATTGGCAAGACAGTCAAAAAATGTTGTTCAAATTGAAGGACCTAATGGCAAAGTAGCTTCCATTCGCCCGTTTGTTTTAGACTACACAGAGCCCCTCTGGGGCAGAGATTTAATGGTTCAATGGGGAACCACAATTGACATCCCAGAAAACCCGCAGGTTTTTCGGGGAGCGGTCGCTGAAGTGTGCCATGCCCAAAAATTGATTTGGAAAACTGATACTCCAATAAGGGTAGTTCAGTGGCCGCTCAACAAAACCAAATTAAAGGCTCTTGAAGAGCTTGTACAAGAGCAGTTAAAGAAAGGTCACATTGTGGAGACCACGTCGCCGTGGAATTCGCCTGTCTTTGTCATTAAAAAACCCAACAAAGACAAGTGGTGGCTTCTCCATGATCTCCGTCAAATCAACAACGTTATTGAGGACATGGGCTCTCTACAACCAGGGATGCCCTCACCAAGCATGCTTCCACAGAATTGGTCTTTAGCTGTAATTGACATCAAAGATTGTTTTTTTCAAATTCCCCTACATCCTGACGATGCCCCGCGTTTTGCCTTTTCGGTTCCCACCATTAACCTGGAGGCCCCAATGAAGAGATACCACTGGAAAGTTCTCCCACAAGATCTCAAGGTGAGTCCTGTGATTTGCCAGCGGTATGTCTCTTCCTTGTTGTCTCCAGTCCGTGAAGCTGCAGGAGATTCCATCATCCTGCACTACATGGATGACATCCTGGTGTGTGCCCCAACTGACGACATGCTTACTCACACACTTGACCTGACAATCAATGCATTGGTTCGAGCTCCAAGAAGAAAAGATTCAAAAGATGCCACCTTGGAAGTACCTGGGTCTCGAAATTGGAAAGCGGACCATTGTGCCGCAAAAATTAACTATCAAACATGACATCAAAACCTTAGCGGATCTCCATCAACTTTGTGGATCCTTAAATTGGGTGAGACCTTGGCTAGGCATTTCCACCGAAGACCTAGCCCCCCTTTTCAATTTGTTAAAAGGGGGAGATGACCTTAGTTCTCCTAGGACCCTCACCCAGGAAGCGAGAACCGCACTGGAGAAAGTTCAGGAAATAATGTCTACTAGACAGGCCCACAGGTGCCAGCAGGGTCTCCCCTTCAAATTTATCATCTTAGGCAAGTTGCCACACCTCCATGGGATGATTTTTCAGTGGGAAACTGTCCAGGCAAGGAAAGGTGACCAGGTCAAGAAAGATCCACTCTTAATTATAGAGTGGGTCTTTCTCAGTCACAACAGGTCCAAAAGGATGACAATGCCACAGGAGCTGATGGCAGAACTGATCCGGAAAGCAAGGATTCGGATCAGAGAATTGGCAGGGTGTGACTTTGACTGCATTTACATTTCCTTAAACCTGAAATCAGGCCATCTGTCTCAAGCAATGCTAGAGCAATTTTATCAAGAGAATGAAGCCTTGCAATTAGCGCTAGATAGCTAAACAGGCCAAATTTCGATCCACCGACCGGCCCACAAAATTTTCAATTCAGATGTTCAGTTTTCATTATCACTGACAAGTATTCAGAGCAGGACACCTCTAAAAGCACTGACAGTTTTTACTGACGCGTCTGGTGCATCTCACAAGTCAGTGGTAACTTGGAAAGATCCCCAAACTCAACAGTGGGAAGCAGATATTGCCAAGGTGGAAGGATCACCCCAAATTGCTGAGTTGGCCGCTGTAGTCAGAGCTTTTGAGAAGTTTCCCGAGCCTTTAAATGTAGTTACTGATTCAGCTTATGTTGCAGGTGTAGTGTCTAGGGCAGAGAATGCTGTGTTGCAAGAAGTTTCCAACATTCCTTTATATGAATTACTTTCCAAGTTAGTAAGAATTATCTCTTGCCGAGAACAACCCTTTTATGTGATGCATGTTAGGTCACACACAGACCTGCCGGGGTTCATTGCAGAAGGTAACCGGAAAGCTGATGCCCTTGCGGCTACAGCCAAGATGGCCCCGCTCCCAGATGTATTCCAACAAGCAAAGATCAGTCATCAATTTTTTCATCAGAATGCACCTGCCTTAGTTCGGCAATTCCACCTGAAGCACAAACAAGCCCAAGCCATCGTAGCCACGTGCCCTTCTTGTCAAAATCAGTCACTACCTACCTTAAGTACAGGAGCAAACCCTAGGGGCTTGCAGAGCTGCGAAGTGTGGCAGACAGATGTAACCCACATCCCATCATTTGGCAGATTTAAATATGTCCACGTCTCCGTGGATACCTTTTCTGGTGCCATCTATGCTTCTGCCCACACAAGGGAGAAAGCCAGTGAAGTAAAGAAGCATTTCATGCAAGCCTTCTCCACATTAGGAATCCCTAAGGTCATCAAAACAGACAATGGCCCAGCGTACAAGTCCAAAGACCTTCGGAGCTTCCTGCAGCAATGGGGAATAGAACACAAAACAGGCATCCCCTATTCCCCGACAGGCCAAGCTGTGGTGGAGAGAGCCCATCAGAACCTAAAAAAGGTTCTTCACTGACAACGGGAAGTTATGGAGACACCTCAAATCCAGCTGTCCAAAGCGCTGTTCACACTGAATTTTTTGAACTGTACCTATGAAAACCTTAACCCACCTATTATAAGACATTTTAACGAGAACAGTCAGCACAAACTAAAAGTCCGTCCACCAGCCCTCATAAAAGACCCTGAAACTTGGAAAATAGAAGGGCCCCATGAGCTCGTAGTCTGGGGTAGGGGATATGCGTGCGTATCCACTCCCTCAGGCTTGAGATGGATCCCCTCCAGGTGGGTGAGACCGTACATTCCTAAGGTGTCAAAGGACAAAGCTACAACACAGGTAGCCAGTGCCTGCTGGAGGAGGAAGCGCCGTCAGACTCTTTAAAGTTAAATTGTTGTTACCTGGACCTTATTCCTAACATTTTTTATTTTCAGTTTTAGTGTTTTCCTTTGATCTGAACTCAGCCCTGGTGTCATCAGAATGAGCCCCATCCTTCCGTTGCTTCTGTTGACAGCCGTCCATCCAAGTCAGATGTGGATCGTTCCGCAGCCTCAGGCAAATGTGTGGACCACCCTCGCCAGAGTCCTCAACCAAGACCACATTTGTTTGTCAGCCTCTTCTGTGTCTGACCCGATGTCCACTTGCCTTGTGGGGATCCCATCTAAATATGATGAATTTCCGCCAACGTTAGCTGCTCCCCTTCTTCCAGTATATAATCCGTTATCCCCTTGGGCAAAATTAATTGATAGACAAGCAGTATCAGAAAAAGAACCCCAAGAATTTGAACTCCTTGGTTCTGCAAAAGCATTTTATTGTGTTCAGTTTACGTTTACACCAAAAGATCAAGTAGATTTGTACCATGAAGTTAAACAGTTTAAAGTGAATTATACAGCAAAAATTTGGTGTAAGAAAATTTCCCAAGTAGGAATGCCTTCTACCCCTGATAATAAGCCCCGTGCCCTCCCAAAAGGGTTTTTCCTCATTTGCGGTGACAGGGCATGGGCAGGCATCCCCTCTCGTCTAATCGGAGGTCCATGCACCATTGGAAAGCTGAGCCTGTTTACACCCAACAAAACCCAAATCATGGATTGGCGAACCAAAACCAGCGCCTGCGATTCGGCCCACAAAAAGAGAGATTTAAAGAATTTGGACCCAAATTGCGATTCTGAAATTGTACATTGGTCCAAACCAAAAGGGGTTGCGATCACCGTGTTTTTGCCATGGGTGTCTGCAGCTAAAGCTCTAGGTGAATTATCACATCTAGAGTGTTGGGTTGCTAAACAGGCCAATATTACATCAGCTGCACTTTCAGACCTCCTGGCAGACGATGAAACAACAAGGCAAGCCACCCTACAAAATCGTGCTGCAATTGATTTTCTTCTCTTGCTACATAATCATCGTTGTGAGGAGTTTGAAGGTCTCTGTTGCCTGAATCTGTCATCCAAGGCTGAAGATGTCCACAAAATCATCGGAAAGATGCAACAAATGGTCCAAGACATCAAGCAAGAAACAGCGGACTGGATGGACGGACTTTTTCAAGGATGGGGACTCTCGGGCTGGGTCAGATCCATATTGAAATCTGTATTTTTAGTTTTGCTTGTTCTTCTTGTTATTTTGATCAGTTTTGGGATCATCAAGAGCATTGTGACCAAACTGATATCGAAAGCTATTTCCCCTTTAGAGATCAATCAGGTGACTGTTCCCACCTCTTCTGAGGAAGAGACAGAAACCTCTGCAGAATTTACAAAACAGCCTTGGTTTGCTGATGCTTGATATCACTCCGAGCTGAAATTTAATGTTTAGGTGCCTCTTCCTTTTTTATTTAAACGAAAAGAGGGAGATGTTGTAGTGCGTTTTTATATTTTGTAATACTTTGAAGTAGTTTATTTTGTATTCCCATATTTTCCCAAATGGTTTATCCCAGACTGTACCCCCCTCCCTCTACCTGTGTTATCCCTTTCCCGGGATGAGATCATCTCCAAACCCCCACCCTGGCTCTCTGTCAATCACTCAGCATCCCATCCCCCCTATCCAGAAGTTTCGGTCCAAGTCATCGAGTGATTAGCCAGAGGCTAGGGGTCAGCCCCCCAAGCCCTGCCCCATACGCTGTTCTGTGTGTCTATCCCCCCAGCACCCATCCCCCAGAGATACCTATTGGTTGGTAAAATGTTATCTACTTTTGGTTTCCACCTCCCTTTAAATGTAACCTTGGGACATCCCCCGGGGCTCTCGGCAGGAGGCCCCCTGAGGTGCAGGAGCTCCTTCGGGACTCCTAATAAAACCTTGGATTAACCCCTGCTGGGAGTCGGCCCTTTCTCTTCTACCGATGTCTCTGCTGTCTCTGCTGCAGCGAAGGCAACCAGCCTAAGTGCCCTCAGCACCCTCGGGGCACAGAGAGTGTCTCCCTGCTGTCGGCCGTGTTGGGGCTGCTCCCCCCAGTGTCTGCCGACTCGGGTCTGGCCCAGGGGCTTTGAGAGGCTTGCAGAGAGACCGGGACACAGAAGCCCCTGTTGGATGCTATAACAGTTTATACGGATGCAGGAAGAAAATCCAAAACTGCTGCAGTAACCTGGCAAGAAGAGGGACAATGGCACCATCAAATACTCCAGGCTTCTGAGTTGGATACTTTACAAATGATGGAGTTATTGGCTGTTGTATGGGCTATGATGCATTTCTCTGGACCTCTTAACATTGTAACAGATTCCTTGTATGTTGCAGGAGTGTGTGAATGAATAGAGGATGCCTCTATAAAAGAGGTTCAAAACAGGAGGTTGCATGAGCTGTTCATACAGTTGCAGAGAGCAATTAAGCTAAGAAAGCATTCCTTTTGTGTTATCCATATCAGAAGTCACAAATGGGATATTGGTCTGGGAGAGGGTAACATGTGAGCAGATAAATTAGTCTCAATCACACAAGCAACTCCAATTCCCAAGCAAACTATAGCCAGAGAGGCACACTCCATGTTCCACCAAAATGCAAAAGGCCTCCATAGAGAATTTCAGATATCTATGGAGGAGGCACGGGCAATAGTCAAAGCCTGTCCTATATGTAGTCATCATAATGGAGGCTGTGGCTTAGGTCTGGGAGTTAACCCAAGAGGGCTGAGCACAAATGAGACCTGGCAAATGGATGTCACACATGTTGCTGAGTTTGGGAGGTTGAAGTACATGCATGTTACCATAGACACTTATAGTCATTTTATATGGGCCACAGCACAGACTGATGAGAAAGCAGGGCAGGTGGAGAGACATCTCAGTAGTTGTTTTGCAGTAATGGGAGTGCCACAGCGCATCAAGACAGATAATGGGCCTGCTTACTGTAGCAAAAGAATAAAGCAATTCCTGCAGATGTGGGGGATAAAACACATGACAGGCATCCCTAATTCTCCTACAGGGCAAGCAATCGTAGAGAGAGCAAATGGTACCTTGAAAACATATCTGAGTAAATACACAGATATCAGAGAGCCACAAGAAAGATTGCTGAAGTGTTTATTTGTTTTGAACCACTTGTGTGTTTTCGGGGAAAATAAAGTTCCTGCTGTGATTTGTCATTATGTACAGGAAAAGGATGGTGTGAAGCAAGATGTATGAGTAAGATATAGGGATCCTAAGACAGGACAATGGCAAGGTCCTGCTAAGGTGTTATATTGGGGCCGCGGATATCTTTGTGTTTCTACCCCTACAGGATCTCTGTGGGTACCTGCTAAGTGGACCCGAGCAGCTGCGTTTGATGGAACACCTCGATCAACTGAGCGAAGAAGATCGTCAGCGAGTGGAGACGAGGCTGTTGGTCATCCTTCGACCGATACTTCTTGAACTGAAAGGACAGTGTAGTTTTGCCATCGATCAAGCAGTTGATCGGTGCAAATCTGTTGATAATATATTAAGCTTGCATTTAGCGCTTTCTGATTTTGAATTTGAAGGGCCTAAGAATTTAGCTTGTATTAGCTGTCAAGATAGACATTGTGCTGCTTGGATACTGCTGTTTTGCAGAGGTTGTCAAGAAACTAAGTGGGTACATCAATCCAAATTACCTGAATTGTGGTGTAGGAGCTGTGGTTTCTATTGGCAATTAGACTCCTGGCAGAGAGAACTTAAATCATTTACAGGGCTACCTGGCCGGCAAGGATTACAGTTGTACGAATCACCAGAACAGAAAATCCTAGCATGGTTTAGGTGGGAAATTCAGCATTTAATTAAACGTGCTTTCGGGCAATCTAAGTCACACATTTTACAATCTAAGTGTGGTAGGGGTGTTCCCCTGTCACAGTCAAGTGTGATAGGTCCTATTTCAGAAGATCAGGATCCCAACCAAGTGTGGAGGGATTGTTTGAGGGACCTAAAGAAGCTAAATCTGGGAAAAAAGAGATATTCTTAAAGGTTTGTGACAAGCATGTTTGTTTCTGAAATGTCTGGATGGTTCAAAGTAATGCCTGGAAAGATCAGGGTGATGTGGAGACCTTATGCTATTATTTTATTAATTTTTGCTCTTTTTGTGAACAGTGCAGACCATCAAGCATGGGCCCCACTTCAACCCAAGACTAACATATGGGTCACCCTGGCAAAGCTAACTAAACAGGAGGCTATTTGCCTGTCATTATCTTCTCCTGGCAATCCATTCACAACCTGTTTGGTTGGATTACCGGCAGATCCCTGGCCGTGCCCTTCACATGTACCAACTTGTAAGGTCAGCAATGCTAGGACAAGTGTGGATAATTGGGATCAATGGGTTTCTCACTTTCCTATAGCACCGCAGGAACCCCAAGAGTTGGAGCTGTTAGGTTCAGTGATGGCAGATGCATGTATTCATTTTAACTATAGAAGCCAGCTGTCAGTCAAAAACCATTCTAATGTTGTAACTTCCAGCATGGCTGTCTACCGTAATGCATCGGCCTGGTGCAATTATACAACAAAGAGAGTGTCAGTCTCATCCAATGACCCTATTCAATTGCCAGCAGGATATTTCCTGATATGTGGAGACCGTGCTTGGGCCTGTATCCCATCAATGCTGCACGGGGGACCATGTACACTTGGACGGCTGTCTCTACTTACACCCAACATGTCCATGATACTTAACATGAGCCGCCGCCATTGTAGAAGCAAACGAATGGCTCATGCATTTGCTGCAGACTGCCGGGATGATGTAAAGTTTTGGTCTCCAGCGGCCATAGTTGCAGCATCTTTCTTAACTCCAGGGGTATCAGCAGCAGGTGCTCATGCTATTTTAAACAAGTTGGGATGTTGGCTTGCTAAACAAACAAATGCAACTTCTTTGGCAATTTCTAGTCTTTTGCTTGATGTTGATTCTATTCCCCATGCGACACTTCAAAATAGAGCTGCAATTGATTTTCTCTTACTTGCACAAGGCCATGGTTGCGAAGAATTTGAGGGCATGTGTTGCATGAATCTTTCTGATCATGCACAGTCTGTTCACTCACAGCTCTCTGAGTTGCGGAGGTTAACTGGGAACTTACAGGTAGAATCAGGCCTTGGTATTGATGGATGGCTCAAATCTTTAAGCTTAGGATCATGGTTACGCTCTATTGTTAAGGTTGGCATTATAGTAGCCATTGTAGCTTTGTTGTTAGTATTAATTTTACCGTGTTTTTGTATATGCTTACAGAATATGGTGCAAAAGATGATATCTACCACATTCAATCAGACCAGGCTTGTTCAACAGAGAAATGGGGGAAATGTGGAGAGCTTTGTGGATAATTGGCTAGCTGAGAAAGGCCACTTTGATATGATACCGTTGGATAAGTTTCAAGGAGACAAGCTGGGGATTAAGTAGTCAGTGTCCAATCACTGACAAGGGTCATGGTGACCTTGCTGCAACATGAAGATGGGGGAGAGAATCTTTTGCCAGAAAAATGAAGATAGCCTTGGTAGAATAGCCACAGGAATGTAAACGTAGAAACAAAATAATCATTAGAGCATAGAAGTAGGTGTGGTTGATTCATGTGTGTTTTAACCAATAATGAGCTCATCTTTGTAATATGTATAAGCTTCATTAACACCAATATAAATATGTGTGAGTGATCAATAAACTTTGGGATTTGCTGTTCACTCATATTGAGTGCTGTTCTTCCTCCGCCGACCTGACAATGAGGCAATCTGGCTTTGTTTTTAAATGCAGTTTTTTTTTTAAACCTTTGTATTTCCATTGGGAGAACTTTTATAGTTCTTACCTTTCTTGGCCCACTCTGCCTTGTGCCTTTTTCCTGGGAAGGCTCCTACAAAGTGTGAGGCACATTTGACTGACCTTTGTATTCTTCCACTACAGTACCACAGAGAAAACCTCTGGAATAATCTGCCAGGAATCCTTTTTTTTAAGGAGGAATCACTGACTTGAAACAGGGGGTCCTTTTGGATAGGGGAGGAAGGGCAAGCATCAGGTGTCCATCAGAGGCTAGGTGTACAGCTGTACATTGCATTGTACAGGGCAGGGAGGCTGGCTGCTGCCACAGCTCTGGCACAGGGTGAGGAGACTTCATTAGGCACTGTTTAATTTATCACCTGGTTTGAAAAGCAAGGGTATGCTATTGGTTCACTCCACTGGTCCTGGTGGAGTTTGACATAGAGAAACCTGGAGGGAGAAGACAAGTTAGTGCACAGATACAAGTTGCTTTGTTTTTCTCAGTTTTAATGAGATCCGAATGTTTTATAGTAAGGTTTTTTAAAAATATTTTTAATGTCAGTATTGAGAGAAAAAATAAAGTAAAAAATATACCTCCTTGGGGTGAGTTGTGATGGGAGATGCTGGGGCTGTGTTTGCCCTAGCCTGGGTGCAGACAGCAGGGCTAGGGGAAGGGGCCTGTCTCTCACTGGCACCAGGGCAACCCCATGGGGGTCCTGCATCCCCTTGGGGCTCCCAGCATGTGGCTGACAAAGGCAGGAGTGGGGGCCAGCTGAGAGGAATCTATGAATGGTGGAGTGGTGGAGCTGGGACAGTGAAGAGGGCTCCTTGCTGGCAGAGTGCCTGAGGGGGCTGGAGAGATGCCGGTGCTCAGCTCTTGAAAAAGAAAAGGTGGCCCTGAGGCTGGGTAAGAGGCAGCAGCACATGTACCCAGGGACATTTCCCACTGAAATCAGAAAAAATGCTTGCTCATAAGGCACCAAGCAAGAGCAGCCATAAAGGCAGATGGTTTGAACAAAATCCCATGGGCATTGCACTTGGGAGGGGCCTGGGCAGAGGCTGCCAAACCCCAAACGGGGGACATGGCTCACTGCCCTCTGCTGGCAGGAGCACCCTGCTAAGCCCAGAGACTTGGGGTGCTGCAAAGCCCCAATCTCTTGGGTCAGGGACCAACCTCTGATGCCAATGCCTTGGCTGGGGCAAGGGGATGCAATGCTTCATTCTGTATACACCATGGCTGGGCTACACATTGTGGATGCTGACAGTCTGGTCAGAGAGAAAGTCAGATAAACTTTCCCAGGCATTACTCTGGGGAAGCCTTCTCAAGCTCCCCCAGAGTAATGCCTGGGAAAGTTTATCTGACTTTCTCTCTGACCAGACTGTCAGCATCCACAACACATGGCCCATTGTGGAGCCTGGCTGTAAGGCTGGGGACAGGGGATGGACACGGGACACACAAGGACATGGGGATGTAACTCTGGGGCCACATGGGGAACCCCAGGGGGCACAAGAAGATGCTGACCACTGCAGTGAAGAAAGGGCCTCACTCAGCTGCTCACCTCACTAATCTTGCTCCATTCAGGACAAGCTCCAGCTGACAGCACATTCCTCCTGTCAGCACCTTTGGGGCTGCCCAGTCTCCCCAGCAAGATCCTGGGCAGGGGAGGAGTATGCTGTGGAAAGGCTCTTGCGCATGCAGCTTCCAGGGGTCTCTGCTGCAGGGGTGGCCCCCAGAAAAGAGCACAGATTGGGGCTGCTGGTGGTGGAGATGCGTGGGGGTGAGGGAGACCCAAGCCAAGCTCCCTGATAGATGCAGGTGTTGATTTGGGGAACACCTTCAGCCCCCCAGCAGTTTTAGACAGCTCCAGTGCAGGGCAGATGCTCTCAGTGCCACTGTGGGTGCTGTCCCCATGAGGAACCATGGAAGCATGTCCCAGAGGTGGCAGGGGAAAAAGATGAGGATTTCAAGCCCTTGTGATGGATTTAATTAGCTTTGGGGAGCTGGGACACATACATCCTAGTGTCCTATACACTGTTTGTCCCAGCCTGTTGCAGTGTGATTTCCTGTTTCACCTATCCCAACCCCCCCAGGTGTGCCAACCTTTCCCCTCCCCCTTTTTGCCCTCCTGCTAAGAGCTGTCCATCAATCTTAACATTCCAGCAAGGGCATCGTGTAGTTGGCAGAAGTTCAAAAGATGCCCCTCAGGTCCAGCCTCATTGGCCTGTCCAAGCGTCTATATCCCTTGAGCCTTCCCCTCCTCCCACCTGGTTGGCCCTCACCTGTCCCTTCCCCTCCCCCTGTCCCCGGGGCTTAAAAGGACACGAGACCATGCGGTCGGGGTTCTATTGGGAGTGGTTTCAGAGGTCTACCATTCTGAAATAAAACTCTGGATTAAGACTCTACGATAGAATCCGCTCTTTTCTCTTCACCGTCGCCTGAACCTTTTCCACCAGAGGTAAACTGAGTTCCTACTTTGCCTGGATTTGTTCCGAGTGCCTAGCTGCAGCATCCAGCCGGCCAAAGGTATCTCTGGGGTGAAAACGCCACAGCTGCTGCCTTTGGTCCAGCAGCGAGGGCTAGACGAAGCCAGGCACGACACACCCGGAAACATCGGGATTAATATTCTATATATTGGCACCCAAACGTGTGGCTGCACGGACCTGCAGCCCCAGAAGGAATCTCAGAACCTTGGAAAAGCGTTCAGGCAGCTTAGCTTCCACATGGTAGAGCTGTGGTTGCATAGCTCTCCAGAGGGACTTTGGGACTGAACCCACAAGAAGCCTCGCGGAACGCTCTGCGCCTCTGGAAAGTGCAGCTCCTTTCTGGTGAGCGAATTTTCCAGGGGAGAATAGGGGAGCCTCTCCTGCCCAAGGGGTCCTATTCAAGTGAAGAGACCAGCCTGCCTGACCTGGCCAGCAACAGCTTCGATTTCGGTGAGTATTTCTGCTCCTTGGGGGGGTAGAAGCTCAAATTCCATCTCTGCTGTGAGACTTGTTCCTTTTTTGCTCTTGCATTTAGGCTGCGCAGCCCTGCGGAGCGAAGGCGGTACCCTGTGTAAAGCTTTAGCTCTGCGGCGTGTTTTCACCGTTTTTAGAATTCACGCCGTCGGCTCGGAGGAGCGGGACAGCTCTGTCTGCCCCTCCCCCCGGCTCGGCTCTCGGTGCAGGGGGGCTGCTCTCTCTCGGTGCGGGGGGGGAGCTCTCTCATGCGGGGAGGCTGCTCTCTCTCGGGGCGGGGGTGCTCTCTACACGTGGCGCAGGGCGGCCTTGTTTTCGGCTTGCCACGCGGTGCCCGGGGGGGCTGCATTCTCGGGCGGGGGAGGCTTTGTCTGTCCCTAGGGGCTACACAAGATGGACGATGCCACGTGGCACCTTCCCAAACCTGGTCATCTTCTTCCCAAGATCCCCCTAAGTATCCCAAAATTCCTTTCCCATCCCCCTCTCCTCCTGTTCCTCGTGACACCTTCCCTCCCCCTCCCTTACCTGCTGGACCCTCAGCTCCACCCCTCTACTCCTCCCAGGGGGTGGCTGCTGAGGTGACGTCACCAGGTGTCCCCACCCCCTGTTCCCACAGTATCCCCGCCCCCTGCCTTCCCCCTGTCCCCGCCCCCTGTTCCCATTGCATCCCCGCCCCCTCCCCGAGTTCCCACGGTGGGGGCACGCCCACTGCATGTCCCCAAACTTGTATTTGTTATCTCAATTCCAATTCAAATGATACAGGGCAGGAAGCTGCAGACCCAATACAGGGTCCCACTTTGTCATTGGCCCCTGTTTTGTATCAGCCTGCAGCACAAGGAGGAGCAGCCCCAACTGCTAATTGGAGCTCTTTTGGACGACAATTGATTAAAGAGGTCTGTAAATCTCACCTGGAGTATGGCCCACACAGTCCATATTTCTGTGGCCTTTTAAATTCTGAATTGAGTAGGACTGTAGTAGTCCCACATGATTTAAAACAGCTTATCTCATGCCTCATGACCTCTACAGAATAAAAATTATGGGAATTAGCATGGAAACAACTGTTAAAGGAGGCTCTCCCAGGCTTGCATGCTGATCCAAAAACAGCGAAAGATGCTAATGGCATGCTAATTACCCTTGAGCATCTCTCCGGTGAAGGCCAATGGTCTTCACCCTCAATCCAAGCTACCACAATTCCTGTAGAAACACTCGAGAAGGTAAAAGAAGCAGCTGAAAAAGCATTCTTTTCCCTCCAACCTGAGGGGTCTTTTGACCCCTACAGTAAGATTAGCAGCTACCATCAGAGCCTTTTCTGAAATTTGTAGAAAGGTTAACTAGAGCCATTGAAATCCAAGTTAAAAAAGAGAATGCAAGGGAAGAGGTTTTAGAGGAAATGGCATTTACAAATGCAAATGAACGGTGTCGAGCGGCAAATTTGAGCCTTCCTCTAGAACCTCCCCCTACACTAAAAGATATGCTTCTAGTCTGTAACAGCAAAGTGCCTCTGATGAGTGTTGCTGAAGACACCAGACCAAGGCTGCTGCCAAGACCACCTCAGCGTGTTGCTGTGGCCAGCCTTGTGCCCATTCCCTCAGCACAGCAGTACCCTGGGCAGCAGCGACAACCACCAATGGTTGACCCCACAAAGCCATGCCTGCTTTGCCACAACCTTGGACATTGGAGTAGCCAGTGCCCCCTGAAAAAGCAATTTGATGAGTTTAGAAATGGCACAGGAGGAAAATTACAAACACTCCCAGGGGGGCAACAACAACAAAAAAACTGAAAGGGGAGCACCGGCCTGCCAGGCGTGCAGACACAAAAAGAGCAGGCCAAGGGAATAAGGAAAGCAAAACAAACCAAGCGCGCGGTAATATTACTGTTTCTGTAAGTGAAGCAGATGCTTCAAAGACCACGTGTGCTGGTCCACTGTTGAGAGTTAAACAAAATAACCTTTGTTATGATTTAGGTGAACCTATGTTAACCACGTCTTCTGTCAATGAGCCTTACAGGTTGCAACTGACAGAATCACTCCACCTGAAAGACACTGACTGGCATTTTGTCTCTGTCAACCCACAACAGCAGGGTACTTGGCACCGAATCCGTTGTAAGTACATCGTCATTGGGGACACCAAACACACACCACATGAGATTGAAATTGCTCCGGGAATGACAACATCAGATCCTGAGCAATTCGTTCTCGGGCTGCACTGTTTCCACCCACCCCTGTTTCTTCCCAAAGGACAAATTGTTGCACAAGCTATCCCTGTGCCGTTTTTGCCTGAAGGCACTGAAAAACAAGGGCCCACAGTCGCCCGGGTCCAAGTTATTGGGAGAGACAAACCCAAATTATGGTGTAACGTCAGTGGGGGTGGGGAGTCAAAACTCATTGAGATGCTTGTACACACGGGTGCAGACTGCACAGTGATCCCAGTACAAGACTGGCCAGCACATTGGCCTTTGCAAAACGTTGCTGGTCACGTTCCAGGTGTAGGAGGCCTGCAACTGGCGAGACAATCCAAAAGCATCATCCAAATCGAGGGACCAAACGGACAATTGGCAAATGTCCGTCCATTTGTGTTAGATTATTCGGAACCTTTGTTAGGGAGAGATTTAATGGCCCAGTGGGGTGTCACAATTGATATTCCAGATTCTCCACAGGATTTTTGTACAGCGGTCATTGAACAACAGCGCCCCACCCAAAAACTGAAGTGGAAAACAGACAAACCAGTTGAGGTGAAACAGTGGCCGCTCAGTAAACAAAAAATAAAGGCGCTTGAGGAGCTAGTGGAAGAGAAACTGAAAAAGGGTCACATTGTGGAGACCATGTCCCCGTGGAACTCTCCAGTGTTTGTCATTCAGAAAGCTGACAAAAAGAGATGGCGGCTCCTCCACGACCTCCAACAAATTAGTAATTTCATTGAAGATTTGGGCTCTCCCCAACCTGGTATGCCATCCCCAACAATGCTCCCCAGGATTGGATATTAGCTGCTATTGATATAAAAGATTGTTTTTTCAATATTCCCCTCCACCCTGACGACACACCGCGTTTCGCATTCTCGGTCCCCACCATCAACATGGAAGCCCCTATGAAAAGGCACCATTGGACAGTTCTTCCTCAGGGCCTTAAGGTCTCGCCAGCGATCTGCCAGTGGTATGTCTCTTCCCTGCTTTCCCCAGTGCGTGCAGCCGCAGAAAAGGCCATCATCTATCATTATATGGATGATATCCTTGTGTGTGCCCCCAATGATGATTTACTCACACATGCACTTGACCTAATGATCGATGCATTGATTGTTGCAGGGTTTGAGCTCCAGGAAAAGAAAATTCAAAAGATGCCACCTTGGAAATATTTGGGCTTAGAAATTGGAAATAAGACCATTGTTCCTCAAAAACTAGAAATCAACCCAAAGATCAAGACCCTTGCGGATGTCCACAAGTTGTGTGGGTCTTTGAATTGGGTAAGGCCATGGCTCGGTCTGACTAACAAAGACCTTGCCCCTCTTTTCAATGTATTGAAAGGGGGAGAGGACCCATGTGCTCCTAGGTCTATTACCCCAGAGGCACGGAAAGCTCTAGAAAAGGTTCAGATTGCAATGTCCACAAGACAGGCCCACCGATGTCGGCCTGACCTGCCATTCAAATTTATCATCTTTTAGGTAAGTTGCCACACGTCAATGGAATCATTTTCCAGTGGGAGGAAAAACAAACACCTAAGGCAAAGGGCACACCTAAAAAGGGCCAGGACCAGAGGGACCCTCTCTTGATCATAGAATGGGTTTTCCTCAGTCACAAAAGGTCCAAGAGAATGACAAAGCCTCAGGAGCTGGTAGCAGAACTGATCCAGAAAGCAAGAACCCGGATCAGGGAGTTAGCAGGATGTGACTTTAAGTGCATTCACATTCCAATTGAGTTAAAATCAGGTCAAAATACTATGCAAATATTGGAACAATTGTTTCGAGAAAATGAAGTGTTGCAGTTTGCTCTGGATTCCTACTCAGGACAAATTTCTGTCCACCGGCCTGCCCACAAAATGTTCCAACAAGATGTTCAATTTATTCTGAAATTAAGAAGTGCTCACAGTAGGAGAACTTTAAAAAAGGCTCTGACTCTCTTTACAGATGCGTCCGGGAGGTCCCACAAGTCCGTTATGACTTGGAAGGATCCTCAAACCCAGCAGTGGGAGACGGACATTGCTGAGGTGGAAGGTTCACCTCAGGTTGCTGAATTGGCTGCTGTTGTTAGGGCTTTTGAAAGGTTCTCAGAACCATTCAATCTGATTACGGATTCTGCATATGTGGCAGGAGTAGTATCCAGGGCAGATCAAGCAATACTGCAAGAAGTGTCTAACATCGCACTTTTCGAATTGCTCTCAAAACTTGTAAAGTTAGTCACTCACCGAGAGCAACCATTTTATGTGATGCACGTCAGGTCACACACCGACTTGCCAGGGTTTATCGCTGAAGGCAACAGAAGGGCAGATGCTCTTGCTGCACCTGCAGTGATGGCCACTCTCCCAAATGTTTTTGAACAGGCAAAAATCAGCCACCAGCTTTTCCACCAAAATGCACCTGGCCTGGTTCGTCAGTTTCACATCACTCGAGAACAGGCCAAAGCGATTGTGGACACATGCTCAAATTGCCAACAACATGCACTCCCTACAGTGAGTATGGGAGCAAACCCTAGGGGGTTGAACAGTTGTGAACTGTGGCAAACAGATGTTACGCACATACAGTAATTTGGACGGCAGAAATACGTTCATGTTAGTGTAGATACCTTTTCTGGAGTGGTCTATGCTTCTACCCACACAGGAAAATCATCTATCGATGCCATTAAGCACCTCTTACAGGCTTTTTCTTTCATGGGCATCCCCAAGGAGTTGAAAACTGATAATGAGCCTGCCTATAAATCCAAGGAATTCGGGAGCTTCCTGCAGCAATGGGGAGTAGAGCACAAAACTGGCATCCCCTACTCCCCTACAGGTCAAGCCATAGTAGAAAGGACTCACTGTGATATTAAAAGAGTTCTGGACCAGCAACAACAGGTTCTGAAGGTGGAACCTCCCCACATCCGGTTGTCCAGGGCGCTGTTCACAATCAATTTTCTGAATTGTTCCTTTGACAGCCTGAACCCGCCCATCCTACGCCACTTTGGGGGGAGCAGTCATACAATGATGAAACAAAAGCCTCTGGTTTTAGTAAAGGACCCTGAGACTTGGAAAACGGTGGGACCTTACAAATTGGTTACTTGGGGACGTGGATACACCTGTGTGTCCACCCCCTCTGGGTTAAAGTGGATTCCTTCCAAATGGGTAAGGCCCTATGTGCCCAAGGTCTCAGAGAAATCTACAGAAGTGCCCCAGGTTGCTAACGCTGCCTGGAGAAGGAAACGCCGCACACGTTCTCTGGAGGAAAGTCCATTTAAGCCTCCTATCTGGAATAGTTTGTAATATGTTTGTCTTAAGTTCCTTGTACCAGTTTAGATCCCATGGTTCGTGTGTAGCCTCAAGACGCCATGAGACCAAGCCTGCTCCTCATCCTACTCGCGATCATCTCACCAGCGATCTCCTGGATAGTCCCTCAGCCCAAAGCACATATGGACTACCTTGGCAAAAGCCCTCGGACATCAAGAGAGAAACTGACGACAGGCTGAGTGGACTGTTCAAAGGCCGGGGACTCTCAGGCTGGTTGGGATCTATTCTGAAAACTGTGTTTTTAGTACTGTTTATATTAGTTATTTTTGTTGTAGTTTTAGCATTGTTTTTGGACTAGTCAAACGCATGGTTCTCAAGTTGATTTCAAGCTCATCTCCCCCTCCTGAAGTTTACCATTTGGGAGCCCTTAGTGCTCCAATGAATGACATGGAACCCTCGGTGGAAGGCACTGAACCTCCTGTAGAGGAGGAACCAATTTACCATCCATGGTTTGGCAAGCATTCTGCACCCCAAACCCAGTCCTCTTCTTTTTAAACAAAACTAGGGGGAGATGTTGCAGTGTGATTTCCTGTTTCACCTATCCCAACCCCCCCAGGTGTGCCAACCTTTCCCCTCCCCCTTTTTGCCCTCCTGCTAAGAGCTGTCCATCAATCTTAACATTCCAGCAAGGGCGTCGTGTGGTTGGCAGAAGTTCAAAAGATGCCCCTCAGGTCCGGCCTCATTGGCCTGTCCAAGCGTCTATATCCCTTGAGCCTTCCCCTCCTCCCACCTGGTTGGCCCTCACCTGTCCCTTCCCCTCCCCCTGTCCCCGGGGCTTAAAAGGACACAAGACCATGCGGTCGGGGTTCTATTGGGAGCGGTTTCAGAGGTCTACCATTCTGAAATAAAACTCTGGATTAAGACTCTACGATAGAATCCGCTCTTTTCTCTTCACCGTCGCCTGAACCTTTTCCACCAGAGGTAAACTGAGTTCCTACTTTGCCTGGATTTGTTCCGAGTGCCTAGCTGCAGCATCCAGCCGGCCAAAGGTATCTCTGGGGTGAAAATGCCACAGCTGCTGCCTTTGGTCCAGCAGCGAGGGCTAGATGAAGCCAGGCATGACACACCCGGAAACATCGGGATTAATATTCTATACCAGCCTCCACAGCAGAGATGCCAGGATAGATCTGCTGGGGGCTTGCTGAATGGTCACATCCCCAAACTGGCAGGAAGAAATTCACCCAATACCAGAGCTGAGGAAGGTTTTTGGAAGAGTCCTAGAGAGCTCCCAACAGGGGTGGAGAGCCTTCCCAGGTGGCTGGTTCCTTCCCTGGCTGGAGCTGCCTCTCTTGGGCTTGCACTGATGAACAGGTAGGACACAATGAAAGCAAAGCCAGTACCTGCATCCACCCTGCTTGGAGGAGCACAGAGCAGCAGAGAAAAGTACAGGCAGGGAAGCAGCCCTGGAGTAAAGGTTTTCAGGTGCCAGTTATCCCCAGAAAGGGAAGTGCCAGCCTGAGAGGGACAGGCCATCCTTAACCCTGCTGCCATAGACAATGGCCAGCATTTTCTCTGCAAAGCAGAACAGAGGTGGCATAACGACAGGGCAAGAGTGGTGCTGGCGGGGAGACAGCTCTTAAATGGGACAGAGGACCTGAGAAGGGGCTACCCCCACTTCCCAGGGGCTTACAGGTTCTACCACAGCAGGTGTTCTTTTCCCCCATTGCTATGCACTAGTCCCCCTCTCATGGATAGTCCCATCCTTCTACCATTTTGAGACAAGACTCTTGCATGTCTCCCCTTAAATCTAGCCAGGTTGCTGTAGTTCTCCTAGGTCTGCCAAGCTCTTGGGCTGAAACTCACATTGCTCAGGCCCCACAAAACTCCTGCCGCAGGGGAGGTTGCCCTCTTCAGTGTGGCTCAGCCCCAAAAGCCTAGGGCACCCTTCTGCCACACAATCAACATTTTAACTTTGCAGAAATCCTCAGTTCCTGCACTCTCTCCAAGTCAATAGCACATGACCACTCTGGGAGTCTTATGGCCATTGTCTCAAACAGGCTATCCCCTTCAGTTCACAGCTGGGTCATATCCAGCATGCCACACTGCTCCTGTGTGCATGATGAGACCAGACCCAGGGCTTCTCTCATATAAAACACTGAAGTACAGCAGTACAGTTCAGAGAAGGGAAAATAAAACAAGGAGCAAGGCAGCAACCTGTAACCAGAAAGGAAGCATAAGAAATATGATCAAAACCCAACTACAGAGTATGAGGCAAAAAAAGGGGCAAGCTGGCAGCAGAGAGACATGCCTGTCATCAGAACTCCAAAAGTACTGCAGGGGAAGGGGGAAAATCTCTCCACAAAGCCTGATGAACAGTGCTGCAGCATCCCCTTTTATAATAATAATATCATGCTGCACCACAAACTTCAGAGACAGCCCAAGAGCCCCCTTGTACCAACCTTCAGGCAGGGCAGATCGAACCAGTATTACTGAAATCCTTTGCTGCAGAGGAGCCAAAGCAGCAGGAGACCCAACAGCTCAGGGCCAGCATCAGAGAAGCAAGAGATACCTGCTACCAGGCTCTCTTAGTTGGCGCTTCCTGCCAAATTGAAGCAGGGAAGAGACAGACTGCCAAACCAATTTCTTCTGTTAACTTGGGCTAAGAGACATAACAATGAAAAACAACCTTGAACACACCAGGGAAGCATGCATACAGATAGGCTCCACCAGACTGAGGAGTGTTCAGATAGCACAAGACATGGAGTTTACAGGGACAACACAAACTACACTGTACCAGGCACACACAAAGGAGTGTTGTGGGACTTTTATTAGTTTTTATCATTTTTGTGGGATTTTTTTTAATACAGGCTAGCATTGTATTCTTTACTAAAGCTGCTGATTCTGCCACATAAACTAGCACAGAAATTTCTCAGAAATTAAGTCAGTTCCCCTCCTTGTTAATTCACTGTCTGCCTCTCAACTGAACACCACTCTGGATTTGTGTTTGCAGAAAATATTCCCTGTACAAAGTCTGGTGTGCAGCTACACTGTTCTGACTGAAGAATGAAGAAGCTAAGAGTCCACTGAACACTGGATTTTTTTTGCTGTACAATGTGGCCTGATATGGAGCTGGTCCACCAAGCTGAGTGTTAACCATAGAGATCGTCGTCATTGTCTTCGCTGTACACGTTGCCCCCGCTGCCACCTCCTGTACCTTGGCTCGGACCGGTACTGCCCTGGTTGCCTGATGGGAACCTGCATGCAGCAGTGCAGGACAGGAGAGAAGAGATGCTGTTCAAAAGCCTCCTTGCAGCTCAGTGCCATACCCTCCCTCTGTGCCAAACCCCAGTGACAAGTAGGACAGGCAGGAGGAATGGGATGAAATCTTACAGCAGATCATGCAAAAGGCTTATATGACTTCTAGGTATCACTTGTCCTGGGTAACCCAAAATGTTATTGTAGTCCATATCCATCTGTGCCCAAAGATTGTTACTGTCTCCTTAAGACCCTGTGGCCAGAAATGGAACTGTGGGGCTGGGGGATTCTTGGGCTTTTTGAGGTTGAGGCATGAAGGCAGAGCTCTCTCTTGCCTCTACTAGCAACAGTAGCAACACAAGAAGCTGCATTTTGCAATCAAAAACTGCTACAGAGTGAATTTTGCCAGGTGAGGTTGGGCTACCATTCTTAGGTGCTCAGAAGTCCATTTTTTTTCTCCCCCATCAATCAGAACAGGGACCCGAGACAGCAGCACCAACACCAGTGGTTTGGAGGCTGCAGTGCCGACACTGGCTGGATCCAGCTGGCCAAGGAAGAGGCAAAGAGAGAGAGAGAGGAAACTTGCTGAGCCACCATGAGAGCCTATGTCAGCTCCCTGGCAGCATTGACTCTTTTTGGACAGAAATAGTTTTCCCAGGTTTTACTTTTTGTTTGCCCCTGCTCCAGTTGTTCGTTTTGGGGGGGGGGGGGAGCTTTGGAACTGTGGATGCTTGTTTGCCACATTGATTCCTTTGTTCTCTCTCTCAAATGCATGGCCCAGAAAGAGGACTCTCTGCCATTTTGTCATTGTTCCACGGGACAATTAGGGGGATCTCCTTTGCATTTATGGGTGGAGATTAAACCGTTTTCCCTTTGTTTCCCCACACATGGTCGTCTGTGGAGGGCACCATCTTCAGAGGGTTTACTCTGCCATTTTGAGTTTCTCTTCCTGGGGACTCTGTGAGATTTAGCAACTTTGTAACTAGTGATTATCACTGTTATTTTTTTGTTTTGTTTTTTTAGTAAACTTTTATTTTTTCACTTATATCTACTCATGTTTGTCTCTCCTTATTGGTAGAAAGGGATTATTTAAAGCTATAAGGGGAGGTAACTCATTTTAGAATGTTCCCCTTAAATTGTCTTAAACCAAGACACTTGTGTTAAAGGAAAAAGGGTTGTTGGACTTCAGGAGTACTGAGAGCAGCTAAAACCAACCAGCAGCACAGCCTACACCTGCCACACACTCAGCTTTCTGCTGTACATGCTGGGGAAAATGCAGTGGAAGAGGAAATTTTTTACCCAGAATCCAGCAGAAAGCTGCCTCAATGCTCTGTTCTGGGGCTAACTGAGCCACACCGCCCTTCTCATGTTTACCTGAAGCTGCCAAAGCCACGGCTCTGCTGTAGGGTCTGTGCAAACATCTCATATTTCCTGATGTCATTGTCACTGACAGAGCGGCGAGCAAAGCGCATGGCCTCCTCAAAGTGATCCCTGCGTATCTCAGGGACCGGGTCGTCCTCCTCCACCTCCTGCAGCAGGACAGAGGAACCAGGTGAGCTGCATGCCTAAGCTCTGTAGCCCAACAGCCACACACAGCATCCCACTAGATCAGGAGGCTCCAACACCCACCAAAGCTGGAACTGGAGAGAGACACTGTGGCAGACTAAGTCAGGGCTGCAGCAGGGGCTGGCTTTCTGAGCAATGCTGACAGTGAGGTACCCCAGGAGGGCCTCATGCTCCCATTCCATGCTCTCTGCTGAGACCCCACTCATCCCCAACTGAGGATTATGAAGAGGAATGCATTCTGCCTCACCCACAGGCAAAGGTGGGCTGCCTGTGTCATAAGTGGGGAAAGCTTGGTGTACCACTCACCATGGCAGAAGGGTTGGTCTGCCTCTCACGCTCTCGCCTGATCTCACTCTCGATAGATTCGCGGATGGCCAGTTTGCAGGCACGCTGGCAAATTTCTGTCAGGTCAGCCCCCGAAAAGCCATTGGTCATCTTAGCTAGGAAATCCAGGTCAACATCCTAGTGGAAAAAAACCCAAACAAAACAACAAAAACAACAGCAACAACAACAACAAAAAAACCCAACAAACAAAAAAAACCCCAAAACAAACAAAACAAAACAAACAAACAAAAACAACCAAAAAAACAACCCCCAAGAGAAGCCTATCCTTTATACCTTACATCCTCAGGTGACAAAAAAGTGTCTTTAGATCTCATGGTATAAAGGTGCTGCCTCCACTTTGGTCAATTTTGAAAAGATGAGCTGTTAAGGTTCTTGGTTTTGGGAAAAGTTAACCACATATAAAGGCAGGCCATACTCCCCACACACCCAGTAAGGTCCTGGGAAGCAGCTGTAAATCACAGAATGGTTTGGGTTGGAAGAGACCTCAAAGATCATCTAGTACCAACCCTCCTGCCATGGGTGGGGACACCTTCCACTAGACCAGGCTGCTTAGAGCCCTATCCAGTCTGACCTTGAACACTTCCAGGGATGGGGCATCCACAACTTCTCTGGGCAATCTGTGCCAGGGCATTACCACCCTCACAGTAAAAAATTTCTTCCCAGTATCCCATCTAACCCTGCCCTCTTTCAGTTTGAAGCCATTCACCCTTGTCCCATCACTACACACCCTGACAAAGAATCCCTCCCCATCTTTCCTGTAAGCCTCCTGTACGTATTGTAAGGCTGCTATGAAGTCTCCCCAGATCCTTCTCTTCTCCAGGCTGAACAGCCTTGTCTCTCAGTCTGTCTTCATAGCAGAGGAGCTCCAGCCCCCTGAGTATTTTTGTGGCCTCCTCTTGACCTGCTCCAACAGTTCCATGTCCTTCCTATGCTGGGGGGCCCAGAGCTGGACACAGTACTCCAGGTGGGGTATCACAAGACTGGAGTAAAGGGGAAAAATGCCTCTGCATTGGTTACCCTCAAGAAGATGCAGGTTGTCTTGTGGATTTAGGATATTATTTACTTTGGTCTCAGAATAAGGAGTCAAATGAAACACTGTCAGACTAGAAATAGGAATGATACACAGGCAGACCAAGACAACCAATCTTCTGCTCCTTCCCTTCAACTGAGGGAGTAGTACTGCAACCTCCTTTGAAGCTTTCCTTCCCAACAGCACCTAAAAAGGTAAACTTGGCATAAAATAACTTGAGCTCTCACTTGACATCTGTTTTTTTCTGATTAACTATCAGTTTCATTATTGCCTGCTCCCAATACAAGGAACATAGCTCTTGCAACAATTCAGTTCAGCAACAATTAACTTCAGTAGTTCCTCTTCAGTTTCCATTTCCAATCTGTTTTCTACATTTACTTTTCTTTCAGAGTACAATAATCTTTTCCATCTTACCATAACAGGCTTTCCTGTTCCCATGCTGTGGGCAGAACTTCACCATGTGACAAAGACCTGCTGTGATACCTACTCTCAGAGCTCAAGCGTCCCCCTACTTCTTCACTTCCATTTTTCAGGGACTGAAGATTTCCCAGCTCTGGATTGTAAGGAGCAGTCACCAGCCCTCTGCTTGTGAGGAGCAGGTACAGCTTACAGCAAACCAAAGCCAGACACAGTCAAAGCACAGATCCTACCTTGGCAACTGGTGATTTCCTCAGATTGGCCTTAAGAATTGCAACCCGGGACTTCTCATCAGGCAGGGGGATGTAGATGAGCTGATCCAGGCGGCCGGGGCGCAGGATGGCTGGGTCAATGATGTCTGGCCTGTTGGTGGCACCAATGATGAAGACGTTTTTCTTGGTGGACATGCCATCCATCTCGGTGAGAATCTGGTTGATGACACGATCTGCAGCACCACCGCCATCACCGATATTCCCACCTCGGGCCTTGGCAATGGAGTCCAGCTCATCAAAGAAGAGCACACATGGGGCTGCTTGGCGAGCCTGTAAGAAGCAAATGGGAACAATTACTCCATGTTAATACCACTAGGCAGTCTGGTATGGCTTTCTTGCCCCTACCTTACCATGCCTACGGGATTGCTGCCCGCAGCAGGGCTATAATCTTCTCAGTGGCGAACACAGGGGCCAACCTGATCTTGCCCTCTATTTCTTGTTTTATTTTACTTGTTGGTCCTTAAGGAAACTGCCCCAATACCTCTTACGGTTCCCCTGTGTACTTCCCCTCAACAGATGCTTGTAATTCCCATCTATTAAAACAGGACAATTACATTAACAAACTATACAGTTCAAACTCCCCGCCCAAAGTGTTAGTTAAAACAATCTTCAAGCTGGCTGGTGGAAGCTCGACTCTACTTTTTGGATGCCTTTGAGCTTCTTTGGTTATCTATCTCTCACCCAGTCTGGATGTTATAGTCTATTCTTTGGGTTCTTTTACTGGGCCTTTAATTCTGTTGACATGAGTCCACTCTTGTTCAGCGGTTCACACAGCCGATTCAGTTGTTAGTAGTACCTGAAAGGGACCTCCCCCCGCTGAGGGGTTAAACTGAAGACAATGCACATAGCACTGCCTCATATGTTTAAATGAGTCTTAAAGTAGTTACTACTGTTGACATAAGGGAACTATGGCCTAGGAAACATTACAATCACAGAGAGGTTTAGTACTTGGCCTAGCATCCCGTTTTGATGGCAGCAGTTTTTAGGGAACGTGGGTTAGAACAGCAGTGGATCACAGCAATTGTAGATACCCCTGTTTATAGGGATTTAATGGAAACTTAAACACTATTAAATTTGATGGAAATCACTATACACAACTTTACATAAACTTTTTGGCAAACTTATATGTAGAGGAAAATTTTTTCTCCTTACAAGAACAGAGTTTACACAGACAGCCAGGAGCCACTCTAGCCAGCAGAGCTAGGTAGTGACACACACACACACACACAAATACATATATACACACATGTCTGTTTTTTCAGGTGGGACAGCAGCTGGATGCACAGAGCTGTGTATCTAGAGCTATGTCCCTGGGTGTGCCCAGCCTGTGTGTGCACACAGGAACATATGCAGAGCTAGTGCACATACACACAGGTACCTGCTCACCGGCACAGAGCTCTTGTGCACTACAGTACTTGCTAGCAGCACACACTTGTGTACACCTAACCTGCCACACTAGCACACGCACAACACAGACACTCACTTATGTACAGTCCCTACTAATGCACATGTGCCTACAGACACAAGACCTGCTTCCACATAGAGCTTGAGTACACCAATATGTGCAGTGTCATACACATTAATATACGCATGTCCCACTCAGAGCCATGCTCACATTGCAGAACTTGTGCACACTCACAAGCATGGAGCTGTGCATAGACCCACTCACACCTGAGAGTGTGTAATTTAACACACATGTAAACAGCAGTGCACACATCACGTATACATGTCAGCAAATCTATATGAATAGTGCTGTGCACACTAACACACGTACATTATGCAAAGCAGGACGTGTACACCCACATCTGGGCACACTAGAAAACACATGTGAACACAGAGCCATACACACCAGTACACACGTGTACAGCACTCTCTCAAAGCTCTCCTGCCCCAGATGCCCTCGTGGGTCTCTCCTCGTGGGATCATGTCACGGTGGGGATGGGGACTGGAGAGGGAAGTATGGGTGGGACATTGTGGCACAGTTTAAAGAACACCCTCTGTGCCTTTGGGGTGGGAACAGACAGGCCTGTCTTAAAGAAAAGGTCAAAAAGAGACTATGTTGGATTCTTGCTTTTTGCCTCTCACTCTACAAGGGCAAAACTGAGCACTTTTTGCTGTCTTGTTTTCTCTAGGAGCTTGACTAGCACAAAGAAGAGGATTAGAAGGATTTATTGAAGATCACTGCTAGTGCATAGTACACGTGGTGTTTCTCATCCCTTACATTATCATGGGATGTTGGGGTAGGAACTAACAACAGTCTTACTCCACTGCCTTGGAAGCTTGTGTTTTGTCAAGAGGCACCTTTTATTTCTTAACTGAGGAGGGGTATTTGTGGCCTTTATTACTGTGGAGGGTAGCGCACAGTCCTCTGGAGATACAGTAAGGAAAGCTTCAGGCCTCTCTGCAGTGGTGACAGTGACTTTGAAACAAAGTTTTTTATCAAGATTTAATCTTGGACTGAAAGAGGGAAAGGTATCTATGTTATGCATGGAAATTTGAGTGGAAAACAACTGTAATTTCTAATAAATAATTCTCATCAATGTAAGGTCTCCTGTTTTCTAAAGAAGTTTGGTTCAGTCTGACAGAAAATCACTTCCGGATGTACAGCTGTCAGTGCTGGCTCAAGGTACACTTTTATGAGGTATATATTTAGTTTTCTACAGCAGTGCCAGAGATTCCATGAGCATCTGCATCCTTGCAGTGTAACAAAGCACATGAGCTATGACACACAAAAGAACATAAAATATATACACTTTGGGTTCAAACCTGAAACATTCATCTTTTGGGAATTCCATTTCCAAATGAAATGTGGCCAGATGAACACTACTGAAGCACACAAATACCAAGACCACTACCACAAACTGCAGAAATTACTGAAAGAGTAAACCTGTCTAAAGGTTTCTTTGTATGGAGAACAGCTACAATGAACGGTTTCAACATCAAAATCAACTGGAAAACAACAATTTCAGGTAAAGTGTTAAAAAATTAACACGGCATTTCAGGGATTTTCTCAGACACATTTTTAAGATGATGTACACAAACTAAACTGCCCAAGGGAAACAGAGCATTGCAGTGTACTGTAAGACTCAGCTTTTTCAGGGCGACGAGGGAAGAGCAGAAGCTTAGCAAAGCTTTGCCAACTTTCTTTCCTCTCACAGAGAACCTAAGTAAGGTTTAAAATAAAAGTGACTGCAGTAATGATCTACCAGTACTACTCAACACTATGCTACAAGAGCAGATCGAAAAATAGTATTCACAGAGAAAGAGACAAGAAGGCAGAAGGTGGTAAAAGGGAGGAGGAAAACAAAGTACACTCTAAGCTAGTGGGTTTTTTTCTGGAGTCTAGGATTTTCTTTGGATGGAGTAGGGTGTAGAGTAGTTAAAGCAATACATCTGCTTTTCTTTTGACTCACACCATGGCTAGTACATATATTCAATCTCCTTCTCATTGTATTTTATTACATAATATTGCATACTTTTGGTGTTGGGGTCACATCTCTACTGTTATAGATATATATTATAATATTGGCTTTTTGCAAATATTAAAATGAATACTATATGGGTTATGTTGGAAAGTAATGCTGTATTAATCTCTTTTAAGTAGTGTGGTAAATATAGTTTTTAGGCTATAACATAATATTAAAATAGAAGCTATGTGATGCAAGATACTTTTTGTAACTAGTTCAAGGAATGGAAAAGATAATCAAGAAATACTTCGCATTATCCTATCTGGATAGAGATAACAGCAACAAGACAACAAGACCCCAAGAGAAGAATGATTGCCTCCTTATCGGGAAAGCTCAGACTTTGAGGAACCAAGAAGACTGATTTACAAGATGAAGGGGGAAAGCTAAAATTAAGCAGAAACACCCCAGTGTGAAAGGAATGTTTGCATAATGTCTGAGATATATGAATATGCAATAGGCTATTGCTTTTAAGGGGTAATCCTTTGTTAGCAGGGTGTGCTGTGTGGCAGAGTGCCAGGCATCTGGACATCCATAATTCTTTGCTTTTTATTGTTTCTTATTGTCCTAATTTTTATTACTATTTTCATTACTGTTTTCATTACTATTAAACTTCTAAAATTTTAACAAAAGTGAATGGCGTTTTTCACATCTACCAGGTTTGTTTTCTTCTCAGTGGGTTATTGGGGGGTATACCTGTTGACATCTCTGTATTTCCTCCTTCTCTCTTTGGGGACTCCCTACTTGTTCTCAGTCTTATCTTAATCAGTCTAACTAAAGGGTCTCCCAGACGATCTAGGAGATCATTTGTGAGAAATGACCCTCACTTTTAAAATTTTAAAAGGTTTATTAAACCTTAAACAAAAAAATACAACCAAGGACTGAATAAGGAAAAATTGCAGTGCTGAGAGTCTTCGTGACTAGCAGCCACATGTTCGTCTACAAAATGGATGCTCTGACTTTTATACCCTTAGCCCCTCCCAAAGTTTTGCCTTGATTGGAGGTCAGGTGTTGTTATGCCGCACCTCCTAGTAATAAGCCAGCCCTCTCCAAATGCCAACTACTAAGGCTATTACAAGAGGGAGAGGAAAGAGGACTATGGCAGGACATATTACAATAACATCACTATACATCTTAACATACACATAATATCTATCTCTTAGTTGTGAGAGCCAACCATTACATTACTCATCTATAACATTCTGGAACTGTTCAGCTTTGCTCTGGTCCAAGAACAGACCATTGCCAGGAGCCAGTGGGGAGGCCCCAGGATGCTGCATTCCGGCTCTGGACCTTGGGAGGAGCCACGCCACACCTACAGAAAGAACTCTGAATCCATCAGCTTTTTCCACAGCGAGAAGGTTTTAATATTTAACATTATTTGTTTTTTCCCTGTGCCTGCATTACATTTTTTTTCACTTTCCTCCAAGAAATTCCTTTCATATCAGTGGTGGGGGAGTGTTGTGGTTTGAAATAGCTTGGTTTTAGTTAAGGGAAAAAAACCATCAGGTACAGAAGTAATTCTCTCTGTAAAGAACATTACAGCTTCCTCCATGCCTCGCAAAACCAAACTCTAGTTGGCTTTGATAACTGATACACCAATTAGCCAATTAGAGAAGCTAGAACCACCTCTATGAATACCATATTTAAGCAAGGAGAAACCATGAAAAGTTCTCTCTTATTTCCTGCTTTCTTCAAAAGAGTGGAGGCCCTCCCCCTCTACCCTTCCCAGTAAGGCCAGGCCAAGCCCGCATGGCCTGGCTGCTGGGCGGGAGGAGGGGAAGGCCAGGCTAGGCCGGGCCACAGCGCTGCTGCTGAAATCCTGCTGCTGCTGAACTCCACCCAGAGTCATCAGGCCAGGCCGGCTTTGCTGGGCTCTGGGCCCGGCCGGGCCCCGTTCCAGCTACAAGCTGCCAAGCCGTCCTGCTGGGGTCTGTCATGGCACAACGGGGCACCGTGTGGCTGAGACCAGTGAGCAGCTCTGCAGTCTGCGCAGGAAGTGGCCCCATGGTTGGAACTGAGAGCAGTCAGGGCCAGAAAACAGCCATGCGGCCAGAGCGGCCACCGCCATCCTAGCCCAGCCAGTGAGAGACTTTGCATGCCTGTCTGCTTCTAATCTGCCTCACTGCAGACAAAAGGACAGAAAACGGCGGCGGCCAGGCGCGGCTTGGGGAAGATCAGATGACCAGCAGCAAGAGGCAGAACATGCAATTCCCAGATGCAGGGCCTGGATGAGATGAACCCTTTCCGTACTGTACAATTCCACTTGAGATAAAACCTACAGACACCAATCTTCTCCCGAGTCAGAGAAAAGGAAAGGTGAAGGCACGTGAAGCAAACAACAGGGCGACACCAAGTTCAGTGAAGAAGGAGGGGCTGAAGCCCAGAAGAAAGAAGGAGAGGAGATGCTCCGGTTTTGGAGCTGAAAACCTTTTGCAAGCCAAGGTGAGAACATAATACACCAGACTATTTCCCTGTAATTCATAAAGCACGTGGGGGGGGATGCAGCATTCATCCTCAGCTCAGAAGAGAACTAGAAAATATAGATGTTGAAAGAAGCTGTGATCTGACTTGAAAAGAGAGAGAGAATCTTTGCTTTCAGAGATAGACGAAGAGAACCTTTGCTTTCAGAAATAGAATAATAGAATTTTTACTTCCAGAGACAGAAGAAGAGAACTTTTGCTTCTGTAATAGAACAGCTCATCCTTAAAATTATACCCCAGTAGCTAAAATGGCCCTTGAGAGCAGTTGTGGGAAAAACTGTAAGTCAGTGGGAGGGACTTTCATAAAGCAACAAGTTTTTAACGAGCAGACTGTTTAACTGTGAACTTTAAACCACAAGGAAACTGTTTATTGTGGCTTGGCAGAAGAGACTCCTATCCTTAAATGAACTGAAAAAAGATTCTTTTTTAGAAGTGGTAAACTGACAATCACAGGTTATGTCTCTTTATGTTGTTAGTGAGAAGGAAAGAGGGGCTGGGGGAAGAAAAGTGTTCTAAAGGTTTATTTAGTTCTTATCATTCTTCTTTTAGTTCTGTTAATAAAGTTTTCTTTATACCCTTTAAAATTTTGAGCCTATTTTGCCCCTAAAGCATTTTCTCCTAATCCTTATCTCAACCCCATGAGCTTTACTGTAACTGGTTTTTTCCCCCTCCTCTGCTCCAATTATAGCAGAGGAAGATGAGTAGACAATATTTGTGAATGCACTGGCATTTGGCCAGTGGTCAACCCACTATAGGGAGGGAGTGCCAAAACCTGCCTTCTTCAGACAAGATGTTCCTTTCAGGACATTTCCTCTTAAACTTGTCTCAAACCGAGACATTTAGGCACTTGAGTATCAGTAGGTAAGAAATATCAAATGGAAGGGGGAAATCCAATCTGTCTTCAGCTACCTAATTGTAGAGTTATAGGGAAAAGGGAGCTATATCCTTCTTCAAAATGCACAGTGTTATAAATAACTATGTATTTGTTTGCTTTCGCTATTATGTATTAGCTTTTGCAAATTGTTATTGACGATTTTGATGTAGTACAGTTTGTAATCACTTTTTAACTGTTTTTGATATAATTTGTCAGCTTTTGTGGCCATTTCCCTGGCCATGTGTACCTTATCTATGGATCAGTGTGATAAATATATATTGTAGTTTAGGCTTTCGCAAAATATTAAAATAGAGACTATGGAATGTTAACTTTTGCACGATGCTTTTATTTTTAACTAACTGACAATAGTGAGAATAACTTAGATAAGCTTGTGGAAATAGCTAAAACTGTCTGTATGATTAGATAACATTGAAGGAACCACACAAATAACTTTGAAAGAAAGGATGTGAAAAGGACTTCTGCAACTGACCCTGGGGCTATCAATAATACCCCGTTTGATGTTATGAGGAAATGGCATACACATTGTGAGGAAATGACATACACAACTCCCAAAAATCAAAACTACACTATTGCACAATGGGTCAGTGTTGAACAAAGCTAAAGAATTCTAGGAACATGTAAAAGAACTCAGAGGAATGTTTGAATATGTATAATCCTCATGAAAATGCATTTAACCAATGTAATGAAAAAGTATATAAGAAAATTGTTTTGAGCTAATGGTGTGCTTTTGGCAGTTTGCCAAGCACCCCAGCACCGGATATTGTCCCTTTTATCCCTTATTAAACTTTAAAAATTTTTAAAGAGTGAGCCTTGTTTCTCACGCACAGCAAAAGGATGAAAGACCAGAGACACAAATGGCTGCAAAGAAAATGCCAGTTAGAAACAAGCAGGGGGGAAAATCTTCACAATGTGAGAGCTCAAACACTAGCACAGGGCCCAGAGAGGTCAGGGATTCTTCATCCTTAGCACATGTTCATAACACAGGGCCCTTGTTGCAGGTTAGGTTGCTTGCTTTTTTTTTTTTTTCTTTCTCTCATGGAATTTTGTCCCATTTGTTACTAAGAGACAATAACCGAGAGACAAAAGATGTGGCTGGGAGGAGGAGGAGGAGAGGGAAGGGTGCAGCTGGCTACTCTCTTACCTGAGGGGTTTTCTCTTGGGGAGGGCAGAGATACTTCAATATTTTGGCCTGGGGGTGAGGGGCTGGGCTCAACTCCTCTCCCTCTCTCTTGTGCTTGGGATCAGAGGGAACAGTTGATGCCACTGCAGAGTCCAGCCCGTTACTGTTGTCTCCTACCTGTTCTCTCCTACCGCAAGTGAGGCTTTTGCTTGTACGAGTGGCTGTTGCACTGAGACCTTATTAACACCCTATCTCTCTGGAAAGAACCCTCACCATCTACTCAGGTGCCTCAGGGGAAAACCCAGGACCCCGAGCCCCTCCCCCTCCAAGGGAGCCTCTCCTGGCAGTGTTTGGAAGCCCAGCTGCTGCTGCCCAGCCCCACCATTTTTCTGCCACTGCTCTGGGGTTTTCGCTACATTGCAACCCAGCACTGTGCCTACCAGGACACCCCATGGCTCCTGCTACAGCTGTGGAGTTTCTGTTACATTCTCTTTGCTACCCCGGGTTTGCTTGTCCCTGCCATTCCAGCTTGCTGCTTGTGAGGTTCTTGCTACAGCTCATTTTGCTATCCAGAGGGGCACCGGGACTGACTGCCCCCGTGTGAGTTTGTAAAGGAAGCCCCTTTTCCATCTCTTCTGCCGGCTGTGCCCGCCATTACCCACGTGAGAGACAGCTGAGCTCATGCCACAGCGCCTCCTGCAGCCGCGAGTGAATTATTGCACCTGCCCTGCCCAGCCAGGAGTCAACAGTGCCCCTGCCGGCCGTGACTGTAACTACACCAAAGGGGAAAGTGCTTGACAGCCGACAGAAGGCTGTTACTGGGTTTTCTGGTTTTGTTTATTTGCCTTGTTATACACATACATATTAGTAAAGAACTGTTATTCTTTTCCCCATATCTTTGCCTGAGAGCCCCTTAATTTCAAAGTTATAGTAATTCAGAGGGAAGGGGGTCATATTTTCCATCCCAGAGGAGGTTCCCACCTTCCTTGGTGGACACCTGTCTTTCAAACCAAGACAGTCCTGAGCAATCTGATTCAATTTCCAAGGTACCTCCCTGCTCTGGACAAACAGCTGAACCAGATAGCCTCTGAGGTTCCCTCTCAACCTAAATTTTTCTCTCTCACTCTCTTTCCAACTTTGCTCTTTCAGCACCTTCCCTGACCACAGGAATGAGGATTCCCAAGATAATCCATGCAGATAACCTCCTGGGACAGGAGGTCACACCATCTACAGGGAAACTGGGCAGTGGAAGTGGGCTCCTTTGCAAGCCATATATATTGGAGAAGAGAAGAGAAGAGAAGAGAAGAGAAGAGAAGAGAAGAGAAGAGAAGAGAAGAGAAGAGAAGAGAAGAGAAGAGAAGAGAAGAGAAGAGAAGAATTTCAGTTTGAAGTGGCCTACAATGATCATTTAGTCCAATTGTAGAAAAAGAAGAACTGATAACATCCTTTAAAAATCTGTAGAAGGTGATGGCTAATGAGGTGTTGAAATAAGTTTTCAGGGATGCAGTGAATATCTATGCCATCCTAATGCTAACCTCACTGCTAAGACATTGGGGCATTTATAATCATGTAACAACAGATACAAATTCCAGTAGGAGAAAACCATCTAAATAGCTATATTGCAAAAGAGAATAAATACCTGTCTTAAGTTGCAATGCAAGGTGTAACCAAAAGTATGTATTCTATTACCATCTGTTAAAACCAGGTGGGGCAGTGTTCTTTATTGCTTCCACAACCCATCCTCCCTCCAGGGGGATATCTTCTGTTAATGAGCCATTGAGTCTCACAGCATGACTGATAAAATTACACCATCCCATTGTGAGATGCTCCACCCAAGGGGAGGAGCCAAGCATTCATACCTGGATATAATCTGAGATTTTGAACACCACAGTCAGCCTTTTTCAACTAGATTCCCAGAAGACCAGACCCTTCTACAAGACCACTGGACCTTCAGAGGAAAACTACACCCTTCTACAGGATCACTGCTTCAACAGAACGACATCTGTTACTCCAGGAGTACTGCAGCCACCACTTAATCAGACTTCTACCACCACCCTGACCAACAAGGTGTTAGGTTGTATTCTGACACTAACAGTGTTTTTTGTACTACTGCATTTTATTTTAATTCTCCTATTAAGTTGTAGGGTTTTTTAATTTATACATACTAGTAAAGAACTGTTACTCCTATTCTCATATCTTTGCCTGAGAGCCCCTTAATTTCAAAATTATAATAATTTGGAAGAAAGGAATTTGCATTTTCCATTTCAAGAGAGGCTCTTGCCTTCCTTAGCAAACACTTGTCTTTCAAACCAAGACAATACCCTAACATCAGAAAAGCAGCCTCTTCTCTCAGTGCAAGCAGGGAAAACAAAACCAGGCCAGTAAGATGGGTGCAGTAGAGGGTTTGGGAGTACCTCAGCACGAACATAGCACAAGGAGTAGAAGAAATACTTACTTTGTCAAAGATCTCACGCACGTTGGCTTCAGACTCACCAAACCACATGGTGAGCAATTCCGGCCCCTTGATGGAAATGAAGTTTGCCTGGCATTCATTAGCAATGGCTTTGGCCAGGAGTGTCTTACCACAACCAGGCGGCCCATAGAACAGAACCCCTTTTGATGGGGTCATGCCAAATTTGAGGAATTTGTCTGGGTGTTCCACAGGATACTGAAAGAGAACCAAACAAACAAATTAAAACCTCGCAATATAAGCTAGAACAGGACTATATCTTAGAATCACATAATTGTTTGGGTTGGAAGGGACCTTCAAAAATCCTCTAGTCCACAGGCAGGGACATTTTCCACTAGACCAGTTTTGTTTCTGCTCCTACCAGAAGCACTACCTGAGATGACTTGTGCAAAGCATTTGGCAGAATCCCACATGATATCGTGGGCTCTAAACTAGAAAGATTGGGATTTGATGGGTGGACCACTCAGTGGATAAGGAATTGGCTGGATGGTCACACTCAAAGAGTTGCAGTCAACAGCTTGATGTCCAAGTGAAGACCAGTGAAAAGTGGTGTCCTCAGGGGTCAGTGTTGGGACTAGTACTATTTACCATCTGTGTCAGTGACATGGACAGTGGGATTGAGTGCATCCTCAGCAAGTTTGCCAATGACACCGAGCTGTGTGGTGCAGTCAACACGCTGGAGGGAAGGAATGGCATGCAGAGGGACCTGGACAGGCTTGAGAGGTGGGTCTGTGCAAACCCCATGAAGTTCAACAAGGCCAAGTGCAAGGTTGTGGATGCTGACAGTTTAGTCAGAGAGAGAAACAGATAACTTTCCCACGCATCATCCTGGGGAAGTTGTGAGAAAGCTCAGAGAAAGAATTAAAACAATTCTTATCTTAATCTCTCCACCTGGTGTTTGTGAACATGTGGAATGTTTGTACATGATGCTTATGGAAAGATACAATAACGTGTTGTTCCTAATTAACCAATGGTGTGAGGGGTGTTGTTTAAGGACCAATCAGGTTCTGGGTGAACTATCCTGTCTATAAATATGTGCAGTTTCTAATAAACCTTGCTTCATGCCTTCTAAGAAGCATTGGAGTCTGTGTCGTCTTTTCCTTGATTTCCTAACTCAACAGCGACATCTGGTTGCCCCTCCAGAAACTGCAGGACGAACGGGATGCTTCGGATCAACCCCACCGGGAGATGCCGCGGTGGCCCCACCAGTCCTCGCAGGACGGACTAGACACCCTCTGTCCTCCATTTAAGAGAGGTAACAGTGATTTTCCCCATGCCTCCTTGAGATGGCTGGTCTTTTCATGACCACAGGTAGCAGCCCAATGTCAAAGAGCTAGGGTGGAACGGCTTTTCCCACCATAGCTAAAGTGTCTACATCCCGGGGTAGACTACTGCTTCATGTGGGCTGCTGGGAATGGTTTCCTTTAACATGGGGAACCAACTTTCTACGGAAGAGAGATTAGTTCTTTCTGCATGGAAAGACGCTTTGCCACGTATGGGGGTTCCTGTGTCAGATCATTCCCTGCGTACTTTACTTGCCTGGGCAAGATCCCATGACTTTTCAGTAGATGTGAACACCGGATTTAATCCAGAGACTTGGCTGTTACTAAGCAACTGCCTGTGGGACGAGGTCATCAGCGGAGATAAGACTGCATCTTATTTAGCAGTTACCTGGGGAGTCCTTTCGAGAGCTTTGCAAGGTTGGACCCCAAGGGGAAGTGAAATGGAGATGGGGGACTCAGAAAGTGAAGATGCTCTCTCCGTGGACACAGACACCCTGGGGGGAGAGGGAGCCGGGCAGGGGGCTGCTGGCTCTTTCTCGGCTCCGCCTGGACCCCCAAGAGACATGGGGATTCCCCGCAGAATCTATCCCTCACCCAGGGACTATGTTCCACCGAAATATCCTTCTCCTGTGATGCCACCCCTGACAACTTTGGTAGCCACGTCCCAATTGGACCTGGCAGAGTGTCCCCCTCTATTCACGCCACCTTAGGCTCTCCCAGCACTGCAGGCAGCGGCCAGGGTGTCCCTGCCACAGACAGCGATTCTCGCTCCCCTGCACCATGAGCGATTGCAGGGGGGCCCTTGATGCAATTGGTTTCGTCCCCCCAGAGGCGCCAGCTTTCTCTGCTCTGCAAGCAGTAAGCGGCATGTCCTTGTCACAGCCAGCTTCGCCCTGCCGGCCGGCGCTAGCTTTCCCTGCTCTGCAAGCAGCTTTGCCACACCCGCCAGCCCCTCCCCTCTCTGCACCACAGCTGGCCGGGGGACAGCCAGCTTCCCCATCCTGCTGCCGGTTCCTTCTTCCTCTGCACTGCAGCACTGCAGGCAGCGGCGCAACTGCCTCCACCGCCAGTGAGCGGACGTGGCTGGAACGACCGCCCCTTCGGCTCCTCCGTTCCCACGTTCCCATCTGCGAAACCAGTGGAAGTGTATGTGCCACCCCCTCCCCCCGCACTGCCAGCGCTCGCCAGGGCGCCTTTGTTCCTGCCGACTTTCTTCCCCCTGCCAGTCCCCTCCTCCTCTGCAGTGCAAGTGCAAGTGGCAGTGGCAGCACCTTCACTGTCGACAAATGACACGACCGGATCCGTGGTCTCTTCCTCCCCTCCGCTTTCATCTGCGGAAATGGCGCAACTGCCTGTGCCTACTCCTCCTTCTCCTCCCTCTGCTGCATGCGGATCAGTGGGCATCATGTCTCTTGCAGCTTTACCGCCACAGCCCACATCACCCACCATGGCCGGGTCCCCCACCTCACCGGCTGCTGCTGACTTTCCCGCCTCGGGGCTTGCAGCTGGCTTCACTGCTTCGGTGCCTCTAGCTTGGCCTGCCATCCTCCACCTCCCACAGGCTGTCCCGCCTGCCCCAGGACACGGACAGCGACAGCAACAAAGACTGGCAACCTGCCCCCCACCAGGGGTGTGGCCTGGTGGCGGAATGCTGGCACCGACAAGCAGCGACATCATACCAGAGTCATCTCTGGACGCTGCCCCCTTGTCAGGTGACCATGAGACTGACAAACCCTCGCCAGTTTTGGGAATTGGTCAAATTGCAGGCTCTGGAAAATGGGGATTGGGACCTGTTAGAGAAGGTGGGAATGCCCGGGGGCAGACTCATCAACACAATAAATGCAGAGGAAGGGGCCACAGGGGACAGTCAAGTAGTTAATCCAGCATCTGAGGAGGGAACACAGGTGGATCAGAGAGGCAATGTTCTGTTGGAAGGGGGAGTCCAAGCCTCTCCCGTGTATAAAGCTGTTCCAAATACAGGACAAGTCGACAAGCACGGTGTCATAGCATGGCGAGTCATGCAAGATTTGCAAGGTAAGGCAGAAAAATATGGGCTTGGTTCTTCACAAATTATGCAAATTATCAGAGTGTTAAACACTGACCTGCTTGCTTCATTCGATATTAAACATATAGCTCAAATATTGTTCCAACCTGTACAATTTAAAGTTTTTAAGGACAACTGGAGGAAGATGGCAGATAGGGCTGCAGCAGAGAACCTGTGATTGCCTCTGAATGATCCCAGGTATGCCGTGGGAGTGGATGCTCTCATGGGGAAGAATGCCTTCTCTAATCCTGATCTTCAGGCTACCTGGGACCCTGCCATTCTTGAGCAGTCAAAAGATAGGCTTTGGAGCACTGTTAAAAACTATAGAAATGGCTGCTCCCAAGCCACAATATCTGAAAATAACTCAAGGAATAAGAGAACCATTTTTACCATTTGCTGAGAAAATTGCAGCAGCCCTGGAAAAGTAGGTTGAGGATGATAATTTGAGGCAGATGTTACGTAAGCAATTTTCAAGAGACTGCAAACGATGATTGTTGGAAGATCATGGATGCTCTTCCAGGCGACCCAACATTACCAGACATGGTCCAAGAATGTTCAAAAGTAGGTTCTGTAGACTACAAAACATCTGTTTTGGTGGCTGCTTTACAGCCAGGCCGGACAGCCTCAGGGGATGGGCAACAGAAACAGGTGAAAAATAAGGGCAAGCAAAAACAGGGAACACAGAAAAAGAAAGGACATAAGACTAATTTCTTGTGTGCTACGTGTGCAAAGCCAGGTCATTGTGCAAACCAATGTAACTCTAAATACCATGCCAATGGTCAGCTTTTGGTAGGTTTGGTGTTGGGAAGGATGAAAGTTTGACAAGAAAGTTTAACAGATATGTATGCTTGGCAGAAAGATCTCTGAATGTAGAACCTGAGAACGAAATAGAGATGGAAGCAAGTTTTGATATAGAAGAATAATAGATGTGTAAATTGAGGTTTGCTGAGCCAGTCTTGCTGGACAACTAAGAAAGCAAGGGTTATGTTGAGTTGGAAAGAGATTTGATGACTTAGAGCAAAGGATAAGCTGACCACAAACAAAAAGATGTTTTTACCAAGCAGAAAGATACCTCAGGCAAACAAGACATGTCCATGTGGCAAGTAGAAAAAAGGTTTAAGAATTTTCCACTGCAAGAAAACTGAAAAACGACTTCTAGCTTACCCTGTAACATACTAACTCATGTAATTGGATAGTATTAACCATAATATGGTAATGACAGTAGTTCTGATAGGCTATAGGTAAAAGTAAAGGTATAGATTGGTTCTTATGTATTAAGATGCTCAGCAAAGAAAAGTATATAATGCAGTGTAACCAAAACTAAAGCGCCTTCAGGCTTGTCTACAGCTGGAGCTGACAGCTGTAAGCGCAGGCTCTGTCACCCATGACCCTGGACTGTTGTAACATCTTTGATACAATAAACTGCATTTTGAAGAGCCGCCTGATGTCCCGCATCTCTCATCTCAGGCTCTTACTGTTTAGGAAACAGGAAGACAAGCGCAAAGGGGAACTGCGCTCCAACACAAATGATTCTCCAGGGCATGGTACCAGCACAGGCTTACTCAGCCAGCTTAGGGGTAGCACCCACAGAGCAGCCGGAGTGGATGTGCACACTACAGGAACAATCATCTTAGAATCTTGTTGTGTATATAAGGTTCCTCTGGATGCCTTTGGACCTTTGGGTCAAGGATTGAGTGCACTGCTTGTGGGAAGATCTAGTGCCACCCTCCAAGGAATCTTTGTGCATCCAGGTGTCATTGACTCTGACTTTACAGGTCAAATTTGTGCTATGGTTTCCATGCCCACCCCCCATCACTTCTTGTGTGAAAACTGATAATGGTCCTGCCCACGTCTCGCAGATGACGCGGCAGTTTTTGTGCTTATGCGGAGTCTCACATAAACTTGGTATTCTGCATTCTCCAACTGGTCAAGCTATTGTTGAACATGCTCATGGTACTTTAAAGCGTGTTCTGGAAAAACAAAAAAGTGGAATGCCCAGAGAAATCCCACACAGCTGACTGGAAAAAGCTCTATATACAATCAATCATCTTACAGTGCCACAAAATTCAAACAATCCTGTCATTTTAAATCACCTTTTCTCGTTGCAGTCTTCAGGTGAGATGCACCTGCCTTGAGCAAAAGTCTGGATACGGGACCTAACCACTAATAAGTGAGAGGGCCCGTGCAAGTTTATTGCTTGGGGTCGCCAGTATGCATGCGTTTCCACAGATACTGGGGTACGGTGGATACCTGCAAGGTGTGTCCGCCCTGAATTGCGACACCAAAAACAGAATGTGGCCAACAGGCAACATTCAAATGATGATCAAGCTGCCAATCATCAATCAGATGGTCCTTCTATGAGTAGGGAATGAGCATTGTATCTTTTTCTTTGTTTCTGGGAAAGGGTTGTTGACATGTTAGACTGCCAATTCTTTGAGCAGACTAACAATGTTTTATTACTGTATTAGAATTAGTAAGGATTTCTTGTAAGAAGGAACAACAAGACTTGATGTTGGTAAAAGGATGCGATTGTAAAGAATTCGATGGTATGTGTTAGAGAATCTCCCTGACCATTCTAAGTCAGCATCTGATTGAGGTTCTGATTCATAACCGGCAAATTGCAAAAGGGACCGCTTCAACTGTGTTTGTTCGCCTTCCTGCAAGGGGCCCCGCAGAGGATTACAAACGCTGCCTTCCGCTTTAAACAAAAAAGGGGGACCTGTGGATGCTGACAGTTTAGTTAGAGAGAGAAACAGATAACTTTCCCACGCATCATCCTGGGGAAGTTGTGAGAAAGCTCAGAGAAAGAATTAAAACAATTCTTATCTTAATCTCTCCACCTGGTGTTTGTGAACATGTGGAATGTTTGTATGTGATGTTTATGGAAAGATATTTTGCCAGAAGGTGTTGTTCCTAATTAACCAATGGTGTGAGGGGTGTTGTTTAAGGACCAATCAGGTTCTGGGTGAACTATCCTGTCTATAAATATGTGCAGTTTCTAATAAACCTTGCTTCGTGCCTTCTAAGAAGCATTGGAGTCTGTGTCGTCTTTTCCTTGATGTTCCTAACTCAACAGCGACACAAGGTCCTGCATCTGGTTGGGGCAATCCCAAACACAAGTACAGGCTAGGAAGAGAATGCATTGGGAGCAGCCCTGTTGAGAAGGACTTGGTGGTGGTGATTGATGGGAAGCTCAACATGAACCAGCAATCTGCACTTGCAGCCCAGAAACCAACTGTGTCCTGGGCTGCATCAAAGCATGGCTAGCAGGTTGAGGGAGCAAACAGCTCTTGAGCAGGCACATCCTGCAGCAGAGCAGGAGATTGCAGCAATCAGTGAGTTTCTAAAGGCAGGGTAACCCCAGGAGACCGTCAAGACCCATGTGGAGCTTGAACAACAGCAGCTGACTCAGCATGGGCTGGGCCAGGAGTGACAGCAGCTGATTTAAGCTCAGTCTGTCACTCACAGAGGTGAACAGCTCAGGTGCAGGAGCCCCCAGGGAGCACGAGAGACCAGGAGCATAGCAAACAGAGGGGGAAAACAGGACATGGCATGTCAGCCAAGGTGGGGTGCAGCAGTTTGCACTGCAGTTGACAAGGAAGGGCTCCTCTCAATAGGAGGGCCAACATAGTAGCAGTACCAGAGAGCAGGAAATAGGAGCAGCAGTTAATGCCAAGGGGCAAGGGAAGCCCTTTCTTTCCCAGTCTTACTAGTGTGAGCTCCCAATGTTATGGTGATGACACTGTAGAGCTTGTTCCCCAGTGGCAGTTGGAGTTGCTGCATCAGTGACAGACCTTTTGACAGTACACATAGCTCTGCAGGCCTCTGGTTGTAAGGAGTGCCTGATGCCTATCTGGGAAGCTGGGGCTGAGTCATCTCCTCTGCAGAAGGTGTGTCCCTGTCAGGGAGCTATGTCACCAGGTCAAGGAGTTATGTGAGGAAGCAAGCAGACTGCAAAGCGTTCATGAAGATGAGAAAGTGATAGGATATTCTCAGAGACCCTACAGACTCAGGAGTTTCAGCCCCCTTCTACATTAGAGATGCACACAGGCTCTGTACCATGTCTCAAGAAATTTAAAGTCAAAAGAATGCTGGAAACTAACCACTCTGTACAAGGAAGAATTCTCTTTTTCCTCCTGAAGACTCATTATTAACAAACAGGTTTAGTGCCCTCTAAGCCAAGGAGCTGGGTAAAGGCTTCAAGCAAAGCAGTAATATATGTTTTGAGATCTTGCAGGGAAAAAAAAGCTTGGGAAGCAGCTGAAAAGAAGCTGTTTGTCAGACGCCAGAGCAAAGGACTACAAGCCTACTTAGGTATGGCCGGATGGTGTCAGTTATGGATTGACAGTTATGGAGTACTGGCAAAACCCTTGTATGATCCTCCACCGAAAAATACTTGGTATGGACTCCTGAGAGTCAGAGGGTCTTTGAAGCCCTAAAAGAACCTTAATGACAATGCCTGCACTGTGACTCTCACATTTGAACCAAACCATTTGAGTTATTTGGGCATGAAAAGATGCACCTGGCACTAGGGGGACTGGTGCAGCATTTGGGGTCATGGAAGCAGCCTGTCCAAACAATTGGAACAAAAAGGAAGACAGGATATCACCAGCAGGATGCTGAAATACCAGCAGGACAATGTAACCACTGCTTTGAACTCAGCCATGTTTCTTCAGGCTTCAGAAGAAGCCCAGAGACCTTTGTACCATGACTGCCTGGTAACCATTGGACAAGTGTGTTCTGGCAGACTGGATCTCAAGAGCAATCCCATCCAGGACCAGGAACTGTACCTATACACCAGTGGGAACAGCATGGTATGAAACAGAAAATGGGCAGCTGGATATGCAGTGGGAACCTCGACTCAGACAATAGAAGCCAGGCTTTACCTTTTACACATCAGCACAAAAAGCATAAGTAATGACTTTACAATGAGTGTTAGAAATCACTGAAAGAGTAAACAGATGGACTGATTAAAAATATGTTTTTGGAATAATACACATCCATGAAACCAAATGGAAGGAAAGGGGATTGTTGTCGGCACAGAGGTCTCCTATTAAGTACAAAGAAGAAATTAGTCAACTACTACAGAGTGTGCAAAACTCAGAAGTGGCCATGATGCCCTTGTAAAGCCCATCAGTTTGGAGACTCCCCAGTTAATACAGGGAATCGATTAGCTGACAAAACAACTAAAGAGGTTGCTGAAAAAGGTATCCTTGCACTAATACGTAGCAAAAAGTTGAATGTCTGGGAACAAAACAAAATTATAGTAACCAGGACATGCAGTTAGCCCCATCATTAGAAGCTATGGGAAATCCCAGCAGGTGATTGGTAACCTCATGTGGGCAGGTAATTGTACCTCCACAATTAATGTATACGATAACAGAACTAAAACATCAGGAAACACATTAGGAAATAGAAAATATGGTGACTAGTTTATCAAGGAACATAGTTAGCACAAAGATGACAGAAAATAATAGATTATTTGTTGAAAAATGTGTGATTTATTTTGCAAAATAATCCCAAGAAAGGAAAAAGGCCACCGTCGGGATAGTAAAACAGGGGAATTCACTAGGTGATAATTGGCAAATTGATTTTGAAGAACTGTCCAGGCAGAATGGGAACTGGTACATTTTGGTATTGGTAGATACTTCTTCTGGATGGCCAGAAGCTTTCCCATGTTGTACCAACAAGGCAAGGGAAGTCTCAAAAGATTTGCTGAAATTAATATTTAATAGCACTGGAACTAACTCTTTTAAGTCTTAAAAGGTACAACACTGTCAACAGATCATTGGGGCTAGACTTGCCTGTACATCCTTTCTGACTGGGAGATACAGTGTGCATCAGAACCTTGAATTTTGGACCAATCCAGGAGAAGTGGAAGGGACCATATCAAGTCCTCCTGGTAACCTACACTGCACTCAAGGTAAAAGGAATCGAACCCTGGCTTCATCACATGTGGGTAAAACCAGCAACCACACATTAAACACAGCAGAAACAAGACTGACTAACACCTTGGAGGTTTTTCATCTAAATCCTACAGTTTTAGGTATAGAATGTGATTTTCTAGGGGGATGCTATTTATTGGACCTAGATGAAGATGATAAATAATTGCATATTTATAATAATAATAGAAACTATGATCTTAAATTCTTGGAAGGGGAATATGGTCCTAAAGTCAGATTACAGAATGTAACTTCTATAACAGCTTGTTTACCAATACCAACCTCTGCAGAAAATCCAGTTCCGTGGGGAACTTTAGTCAGCAATTTGACAAAAATCTGGGAACACATGTGAGAAGAATATGAAAACTATAGTGGGATGGATATAAAAATCCATCTTTACTCCTCAAATATTTACCTTTAGGAACAGACTAGCTATACACAATTTGACTCTGCAAATGGAAGCTTTAGCAAATACAACTCAATTGGGGTTTGCTGAAATAAATGACCAATTGCAAGGCACAACTAAAATGACCTTACAAAACAGATTGCCTTTAGATCTATTGCTACTACATGAACATGGAGTATGTGGATACTTGAATTTAAACAACAATATTTGTTGTGTGCACATTCTGAATGTGACTGCTAAATTGGATGATCAGATAGAGAGGATAAAATCAGTTGCTGCATCTAGCAGAAAATTAGGGACAAAATTAGAAAGTAACTGGTTAAATAAAATATTTAAAGGACTTGCATTTTCTCTGAGTGGTTGGTTGGCCTCATTTTTGCAAAGCATAATTGTGATCATAGTAATAATTGTGATTACGATGTTTGCTTTAAGTTGCATAAAAAACATGATTGCTAATGCAATGCGAGGAACTTATACAATGTTATTAAAAATCAAAGTGAGGCTTATGAAGGCTTAAAAAGACAAGCTTCACAAGCCTCAAAGGGGGGAATGTTACCAGATGAAAAATTGTCTACACCTGGTGAGCTAACACAATGCTTGTTCTTCAAAACCCACTGGCCTACAGAACGGCACAATGCCCATTGTGTAAGAAGAATTGGAAGTTCACCAGTCCCAGTGCCCTGCCAACTTGACCAGGTCAGGTATTACATTGGGGTCCCTCAATCACTAGAGGCCACCAGAGACCCCCAGGACAAAAGAACACATGTGTAAAGGGGAGGGAAAAAATGTTAATGATTTCTGGAAAATGATTATCATATGTATGTTTATTCTGGGACAATCAATGAATATGTATGTAAAATACAGTATATAAACTTTCCTGTACTCACTGTGCTCAACTTTAGGAGGAGCTATCCCCTCATGCATCCGGTCAAATAAAGAATGCCTGCTTCTTAATGCTACATTGGTGTTAAGGAGATTTGTATTTTACCAAATTTTTGGTAACAGAATGATGTGCTGCTTGACCTCATACTAATAAACAGGGAAGGCCATTTTGGAGATGTAAAGGTTGAGGGCAGCCTTGGCTGTAGTGACCATGAGATTGACAAGTTCAGTATCATGCGAGGAAGAAGCAGGGCAGCAAGTAAGATTGTAACCATGGACTCCAGGAGAGCTAACTTTAGCCTCTTCAGGGACCTTCTTGGAAGAATCCCATGGGAATAAGTCCTACAGGGAAGAGGAGTCCAAAAGACTTGATCGATATCCTCCCGGCTCAAGAATGGTACATCCCAATGAGCAAGAAATCAGGCAAAGGGGACCCAAGCAAAAGCAGGAAACACAGGAGATGGAAGCAGGGTCAGGCCACGTGGACTGAATATAAAGAGGTTGTCAGAGTAAGTGGAAATGAGACAAGAAAGGCCAAGGCCCCTCTGGAATTAAATCTGGCCAAGGATGTCAAGGACAACAAGAAGGGCTTCTTCCAATACATCAGTAACAAAAGGAAAACTAAGGATAATGTGAGACCATTAGTAACTGAAGAGGGGACCCTGGTGACAGAACACAGAGAAGGCAAAGTTACTGAACATCTTCTTTGCATCAGTCTTCACTGACAAGACCAGCCCTCAGGGATCTCTGACCCAGGAGACCAGGGTAAAGGAATGTTGGAAGGAAGACCTTCCTTTGGTCAAGGAGAGTTGGGTCAGAGAACACCTAAACAAACTTGATATTCACAAGTCCATGGGCCCTGATGGGATGCATCCACGAGTGCTGAGAGAGCTGATGGACACCAGAGCGAGGCTGCTCACAATCATCTTTGAAAAGTTGTGGCAATCAGGAGAGGTGCCTGAGGACTGGAAGAAAGCAAATGTCACCCCAGTCTTCACAAAGGGCAATCAAGAGGACCCAGGGAGCTACCAGCCAGTCAGCCTCACCTCAATCCCTGGAAAGGTAATGGAGTTCCTCATTCTGGAGGCCATCTCTATCCACATGGATGACAAGAAGGTGATCAGGAGTAGTCAGCATGGATTCACTAAAAGGAAATCATGCTTGACCAACCTGATTGCCTTCTACAATGAAATAACTACATGGATGGATGAGGGGAGAGCAGTGGATATTGTCTACCTTGACTTCAGCAAGGCTTTCAGCACTGTCTCTCACAACATCCTCATAGGCAAACTCAGGAAGTGTGGACTGGATGAGTGGACAGAGGTGCATTGAGAACTGGCTGAATGGCAGATCCCAGAGGGTTGTAATCAGTGGCACAAGGTCTAGTTGGAGGCCTGTCACTAGTGATATCCCCCAAGGTTCAATACTGGGCCCAGTATTGTTTAACTTGTTCACCAATAACTTGGATGAAGGGGTAGATCCCTCCTTAGCAAGTTTGCTGACAACACAAAGCTGGGAGGAGTGGCCAATACCCCAGAGTGCTGTGCAGGCATTCAGAAGGACCTCGACAGGTTGGAGAGATGGGCAGAGAAGAACTGTCTGAAGTTCAACAAGGCAAATGCAGGGGCCTGTGCCTGGGGAAGAATAACCTCAGGCACTGGTATAGGCTGGGGGTGACCTGCTGAAAAGCAGCTCTGCAGAGAAGGACCTGGAGGTCCTAGTGGACAACAAGCTGTCCATGAGCCAGCAATGCCCTTGTGGCCAAGAAGGCAAATGGGATCCTGTGGTGCATTAAGAAGACCATTGCCAGCAGGTCAAGGGAGGTGGTCCTGCCCATCTACTCAGCCCTGGTGAGGCAGCATCTGGAGTGCTGCGTCCCATTCTGGGCTCCTCAGTACAAGAGAGACATGGAGCTCCTGAAGCGGGTCCAGTGGAGGGTGACAAAGATGATTAAGGGACTGGAACATCTCTTTTATCAGGGAAGGCTGAAGGAGCTGGGCCTGTTCAGCCTTAAGAAGAGAACTGAGGGGGGACCTCATCAATGTGTATCTGTATCTGAAGAGAGTATCATCAAGAGGATGGACCAGGCTCTTCTTGGTGGTGCCAAGCAATAGGATGAGAACCAACAGGCAGAAACTGATGCACAGGAAGTTCCACCAGAACATGAGGAAGAACTTCTTTACTGCGCAGGTGACTGAGCACTGGAACAGATTGCCCAGAGAGGTTGTGGAGTATCCCTCAGTGGAGGTATTCAAGAACTGTCTGGATGCAATTCTGTGCCATGTGCTCTGGGATAACCCTGCTTGAGCAAGGGGGTTGGACCAGATGATCCACTGCAGTCTCTTCCAACTTCAACCGTTCTGTGACTCTGCCCCCCTGCTCTGCTCTTCTGAGACCCCACCTGGAGTACTGCATCCAGTTCTAGGGCCCTCAAAATAAGGATGTAGACCTGCTGATGCAAACACAGCAGAGAGCTGATCAGAGGGCTGGAGCACCTCTCCTATGAAGATAGGCTGAGAGAGCTGGGGCTGTTCAGCCTGGAAAAGGCTCTGGGGAGATCTTAGAGCAGCCTTCCTGTACCTAAAGGATGCCTACAAGAAAGCCAGAGTGGGACATTTTACAAGTACATGTAGTGATAAGACAAGAGGGAATGGCTTTAAACCGAAGAAGGGTAGATTTAGATTGGATATTGGGAAAAAATTCTTTACTGTGAGGGTGGTGAGGCACTGGCATAGGTTGCCCAGAGAAGTTGTGGACGTTCCATTCCTGGAAGTATCCAAGGCCAGGCTGGATGGGGCTCTGAACAACCTGGTGTAGTGGAAGGTGTCCCTGTCCATGTGTATTCAGTTTGCATGGCCTGGTTTTGGTAGCGGGGGGGCTACAGGAGTGGCTTCTGTGAAAAGCTGCTAAAAGCTTCCACCATGTCTGGCAGAACCAATCCCTGGCAGCTCCAAAGGCGGATGTGCTGCTGGTCAAGGCTGGCCCAATTAGAAATGGTGGTAACGCCTCCATGATAACATATTTAAGAAGAAAGAAAAGTTATTGCGCAGATGTAATTGCAGCCAGAGAAGAGTGGGGTGAGAATACGTGAGAAGAAAAACTATGGAGACATCAAGGTCAGTGGAGAAGGAGGGGGAGGAAGTGCTCCAGGCACCAGAGCTGAAATTCCCCTGCATCCTGTGGGTAAGACTATGGCGAAGCAGCTGTCCCCCTGCAGCCCATGGAGATCAATGGGGATGCAGAGATCCATCTGCAGCCTGTGGAGGACACCCATGCCAGAGCAGGTGGATGCCTAAGAGGAGGCTGTGACCCAATGGGAGGCCCGTGGAGAGAGGAGCCCTTGCTGGAGCAGCCTGTCCTTGGATGACTGCACCCCATGGAAGTGATTCAAGCTGTAGCAGTTTGAGGACTGTTGCCCATGGGCTGGACTCACATTACAGCAGTTCACATTTAGCTGTTGCTCGTGAGATGGACTCACGTTGGACAAGTTCATGGAGAACTGTCTCCCATGGCAAGGGACCCCACAGTGCAGCAAGGGAACAACTTCTCTCCGTAAACAGTGGAAGAAACCATGGGTAATGGACTGACCAAAACCCCCATTCCCTGTCTCCTTGCACTGCTGGGGTAGGAGGTAGAGCTGGAAAGGAGGGAGGGGTGGGGGGAAGGTGGTTTTTTAAGGGTTCATTTTACTTCTCATTGTCCTGCTCTGATTTTGTTAGCAATAAATTAAATTCATACTCTAATTAGATCCTATTTTGCCCACTATGGTATTTGATGAGTGATCTCTCCCAGTCCTCATCTCAACTCATGAACCCTTTGTTAAATTTTCTCTCCTCTGGCTGGCTGGGGAGGGGAGTGAGAGAGCAGCTTTGGCAGGTGCCTGGCATTCAGCCAGGGTCAACCCACTACACCATGGCTGGGGGGTTTGGAATGATCTTTGAGGTCCTTTCCAACCCAAATAATTTTGATTTCTGGTGGGTTAAACACAAGAGTCTGCCTGCTCAGTGCCACTGGTGTTTTTAAATGGGCACTGGTTTAAAAAGCATCACAACTAAATTGTAAAGCCTATGAACTAAGTGCCAGTTCAGGTAGTTTTCCAGCACATGTAACCCCAACTTCAGTCTGCCCTGCAAAAGCAAATGAGAACAGCTAGCTCATTATCTAACCTATTTTCTCTGCCCTCCAAAGACAGTCAAGATGTCTGATGTGAGCATTTATCCTTCCAACATGATCAGAGATAGGTGATGATTTTAATGACAGAAGTTAGATTGAAAAGTAGATTCTTTTATTCACAGACAGGCTGTTTCTACAGTGCAACTGAAAGCAGGGATGTATCAAACCCAAACCACCTCAATTCCACAGACCGTTCATGACTTTGTTCCAGCTTCTCCTTTCATAGAAGGCTTCAATTACTTCTCACCTCTATGCTAACACTGCTGCAAAGTCAAACTTCAGAGGCTCTCTGCATGAGAATCTTCATCTACTTTCTAGCATATTAAAGCCATCACATAACAGGATTCTTGGTAGCAGTGCTAATGCTAGTCTCCACTTAAGAGAAGCAGAACTGCTGCTGTTCCTGCATGTAGCACAACACCCACCCAAGATGTCCCGGTATACTCAGCTCAGGAAAGCCTGATGCTGCTTCCCAGCACCTCCCTCTCCCCAGGTTCACTAAGATGGAACAGCATGATATTTTCAGTCCATTACATGAAAATACCATATAAACTTTGCATTTACCCTGGTCACAGCCCAAACAGGAATGTGCAGAGGTTCTGAATTTTATTATTGTCCTGGTTCTGGCCAGGACAGGGTACCACCTCACGTCATGCAGGGGGCAGAGGGCGGGGATCCCTTTTGGTCAGATAGCGTGAAACAAGCAGTTGGGGATAATGTCATGTTCCCTATGGTGAGTACTCACATGTGAATCATTCACCTGTCCTGTACACTGTTATTAATATTGTTCATTTTCTTATCTCATTGCTGTTTACAGTAAATTGTTCTTATCTCAACCCATGATCTTTACCTTTTCTGCCTCCAATTCTCCTCTCCATCCTGCCACAGGGGAGGGGGGAGTGAGTGAGCAGCATGTGGTTTGGAGTGTTTCAATGGGAACACTAAATTGGGGAATACCATTCCTAAACCATGACAATCATTATTTTTCAAGCTGACTAGGAAAAAATCTGTTGGAAACCTTACCTGTACAAGTTCCTGGAGTTCTCTCTTTACATCTTCTAAACCACCAATATCTTCCCAGGTAACTTGTGGCACCTCCACTACTGTCTCCCTAAGAGCAGAAGGGTTGCTCTGGCTCAGAGCCCACTGTTGTTAGAAGAAAAAGCATTATATCAATTCTAATATTTTATGTTCATTTGCTTCAGATAAGCAATTAGACATTGCACACAAAAGAAAGAAGGGTACTCCTCCATTACCCTGAAGTCATCCATGGTCACAGCCAGTGAGTTCATCACTTCAGCATCAATGGTTTCATCTTCTAGGTCTATGAGATCCATCTTCTTTCTGATAGCCTGAAGAGCAGCTTCTGAGCAAAGAGCAGCCAAGTCAGCACCAACATGGCCATGGGTCTCGTTTGCCACCTGAAAGCAGAGCATTAACTGTGACTCTCAGGAACACAAGCAAGCACTCTGCAAGGGCAATGCATGCTCTGGTCCCTCATTCAGAGGTGCAACAAAACTCTGAAGGACAGAAACATTAGTGCTTTGCTGCAAATTCAAGATAAGTGCTATCACATTTAGCAGCCAAAGACACTGCTGTTCCACCTCTTACCTGAGAACAAAGTTGCAACTGGAATAGATAGTGTGCAGAAAGATAACCCTGAGGACTGCAGTTCTTCATTCAGGACAGAGATTAAATCCATACAGTATTACTACAATGTTCAGCCAGCTCTGTGAGTGCTGTTTCAGACTTGCTTTATTTTTAAAGAGAATGCCACAGCAAACAAACACAGGACAGTGGCAAGGCACTTCCAGACTGGACTGGTACACATTTGTTTCACTTAGCCACAGCATTCTTAACTAGCAAGTGAGGATTTTTGGTCACTGGTAATCTAGTTAGGAGGAAGCTCAGAGATCACATATTTGCTCAGTCTCACGCTGTCCTAAATGAGCAGAGGCAAGCTTTTGTAATAGCATGCTACTCACCTGTTCCAGATCCACATCATCAGCCAGTTTCATATTTTTTGTGTGAATCTGCAGAATCTCCAAGCGCCCAGTGGCATCTGGGATACCAATATCTACCTCTCTGTCAAAACGACCTGGGGAGTACAAGCACACGTTGAGTTGCTGATTCTGCAAACTAAGGGAGCTATAGTTGATACCTTCCTCTGACACAGGAACTTGATGACAAGCCACAAACAATTTCAGAAAATACCAGAGCTTTGGGTTTCCCTGCAGCATCAATCAGCACAGAAGCAGAGTCAGATCAGAGAAGGCAGAAAGGCTTATAGCCATTTAGGGAAAGTGAGACTACTGCATTAAGTAGAGTTCAGGATTATATAAATACAGAGGATTTCGGTTTTTTTCCAATCCTAATTTATAGGAAAATATGCTATCCTAACCAACACACCATGGAACATTTTTATTTATTCCTACCTTTGTGTCCACAAATACTGAGAGATTAAATTTTTCAGAACTTTCACAGCAGCACCCAAGTGGTGAAAAACATGAACTGCCCCAATATCTGGGGAAGCAGGAAACTCATGTATTACTGTAATATTACCTAGGGCATGTACATCTATCATTTTCTTCTAGCTATAGCTGTGCATTCAAATGCCTCACTAGACATTTAAGAGGCCATTTTTCCTGCAAATTTGATTTTACCAACTGGTCATACAACAGACATTCATTTACACTGCAAAGTTTTGAAAACCTGAATCTCAGAAACTACCAGACTTTTCATCAATAAAAGATAAATGGGACAATTCAGAGCCTCCTGCAACCTGAGGCATGAACAACCCCTTAAGCATTTAGTCCTGAAATAGCCTCACCTAACTGATGCAGTGAAAAAATGTGCTACCCTCTAAGTATTTTATTATTTCTACAAGTTCTAATCTAATAAAGCACAAAAGATTATACCAAAAGCTGAAATCTAGAAATTATTTCCAAACAAGTAGCTGGAAAGAAGCTTATGTAACACATAAGATGTTTAATATTCATTTCTACTCAGTCCTTCCAAGGCCCCTGAAGCACAGTCCATAACAAAGTATCTGATACACAGAAAAAGAGATGGCAATTATGGTTACCAAATCGCCTGAGAGCTGGGTCAATGCTGTTAGGTCTGTTGGTGGCTGCCATAACGATCACATGTGCTCTCTGTTTCAGTCCATCCATAAGAGTCAGCAGCTGAGACACGATGCGACGTTCCACCTCTCCGTGTGTCTGTGGAGAAAGTAATATCTAGACCAAAAGCTCTAAAACACAGCACCCAGGAGCTAGTACTGCACCAAAGCAGACAGATACAACAGACATGAGCTGTTAAGAAACGTCGTGAACTACATCAGATTCTTCTGATATCCAAATTCTGACGTCCAACTGCTTTCAAGCATTAAGTGAAATACTGCTTTACCCTATAGTCAAATGCAGAGACTCATGCCAGCTGCTACCAAAAAGGATGCACTCCTTTACGTTCTAAATGCTTTCTTTACCTTCTCTCTTTTAGGAGCAATGGCATCCAGTTCATCAATGAAGATGATGGCAGGAGCATTCTTCTCTGCTTCTTCAAAGGCTTTCCTCAGGTTGCTCTCAGACTCACCAGCCAGCTTGCTCATGATCTCAGGACCTAAAAAAAAAGCAACTGTGGCACCCAGAAGAGAGGCAGCTAGCCCCAAAAACATGCAGCTGAATTTTTTTTAGTACAAGGTTCACATGTATCTATATTTCAAGCCAAAGCAAATACTATCAACCAAGTTCATTAAATTTACATCTGAAAAGGCAAGACCAGCATGCAGAATTACTTACTATCATCATTTCAGTGTTTTCAGTTTAACAGAATGTAACACTAGCCAATGAGCTACCATTAGCTGCCTCTTCCCTTACCCTATTTCACACTTGGTGAGCTTCTCTGAAATGTGCCACCACACAGTTAATGCTCACAATGGAAGCAATCAAATTATTTGGTGGCAAGTTATCAAGGTAGGGAAAGAAAAAGCTGTAAGATGCCAAAGCTGTCTATAGCATGCATTACACAGGTATGCATTTACCTCTATAAGATTTTATAAATGAGTTCAAAAAAACCCAACTGTTGGGAGGAATGGGTTAAAAAGCAAAACACTGGTGAGTGCTCAAGTGACCTTGCAGCTGAAAATAACCCTTGATAAGCCTGTGTGAACAGTAGTCAGTAATCCTCTGGCATGAACTAACAGTGCCCATAAATCTGCTTGTGTGCCCCCGTGCAGGTATTGCTTCAAGGATTCCCTCCGTTATTTAGGTAATGGAAATAAATTTACTCTATGTTTTAGCCATGGGTTTATGGTTGCCCTGGCTGCCTGACTGTATTGACTCACACACCAACTAACCAACCAACCAACAGCAACAAGCCACCACCAAAAAAAACAACACCCCAAACCCCATCTCCTCTCAAAGAATAAATAATAAAAATGTGTAACCACATTAATCCTAGAAGGAAGGGCAGCATTCCTCTGAGATCGCCTACAGTTGCTGAACACTAGTGCAGGTTCACAGATTTATTCTGTTTTTACAGATTTTCCATCATGCTGAAGGGAGTGGTAATGAAGAAAAAGTATGCTTCTAAAGGATCCAAGAAAAAGAAACCTGACCCTTGGAAGTGCAAGGCTGCCAGCTGACTGAAGCGGGCCAGCTGCAGAGACACTGGTACAAGCAGGTACTAATAATGCTTCATTACAGGTGTCCTGGATTGTCAAGCAAATTGTATTCTATTTGCCATCCGTATGGCAGTTGTCTTCTGTTAAGTGGGCAGTTTTTCTTATCTCTTTCACAACCACTCCTCCCTGGGAGAAATCTGCTGATAACAGGCTATTGAATGTCACTGCATGACTGATAAGAACTATAACATCCCATTGTGAGATGCTCCACACAGAGGGAAGAGCCAAGCATTCCTACCCAGATATAATCTTGAGATTCTGGAACAGCAGCACTGTTTTCTCCACTGGATTTCCCAGAGGAACAGCTGCCTCTTCCACTAGATCTTCAGAGGAAGACTGCACCCTTCTGCAGGATCCCTGCTCCAACAGAACCACACCTGACATTCCAGGAGGACTGCAGCCACATTTCCAATTGGACTGCTACCAGCACCCTGATCAACAGGATGTCAGGTTGTGTTCTGACTCTGTCAGTGTTGTTTTGGTTTACTGCATTGCTTATTTTATCTTTTTAAAATTTTCTTCCCTAGTAAAGAACTGTTATTTCCTGCTCCCAAATTTTTTGCCTGAGAGCCCCTTAATTTAAAATTTATAGCAATTCGGAGGGGGGGAGGTTTACATTTTCCATTTCAGGGGAGGCTCCCGCCTTCCTTAGCAGACACCTGTCTTTCCAAACCAAGACAACAGGTAACTCACCAATTCATACCAGCTTCATCTACAACACTGCAGCTCCATGCTTGGGACTAGCAGACAGAGAATGCATTGCTAACTCTGACAATGTTATTTGTATTATGCAACAGAAATACAAGTGTCTAAAATGTCCAGTTCATTAGCATGCAGTAACACCTTCCACATACTTAGAAAGTATACGACAAAGACAACATATGGCTAAAACTAGTCCATTTATATCTGATATCTTGAGATATAAAGCAAGTCACTTCCCTACTGCTGCTCACTGCTATACTGTGCTATATATTTCTTTGCTTTCACCTTCATGGGTCTAAGTGACTGAAATCAGAGAAGAAAAGCATCACTCTTTAAGTACAAATGTTCAGTTATTCCAACACTGAATGTAAAATGGCACAGAAAAGCACTGAGGAAAAGTCACAGTCTGATCTTTACAGGACATAAACCAGTATCCACCTCAACTGCTACAGATGAAGAGTGATCAATAGGAAGTTCTGTCACTTGTAGCTAAGTCCCAAGGTACTCATAGCTTTCAGGATAGCTCCTCACAATTAATATTATATGAAACAGAAACAGGTCTTGTGCTTTACTTGAGGGGAAAAACAAATCCACTGCAGATCAGCTTCTTTTCTGAATGGAACATGCTGGCAGCAATAGAAACAAGCGTCCTGCACCGATTTTCATAGAATAATCTCACCACTCTCAGCTCTGCCCTCAACAACATATGCAAACGCTAAGCCAGACAGACTCCAGGTCCCTGTATTACAAAGCTGTCTTTCCAATGAGCCAGCTACAAAACAATCAAGCTTAAGGGAAGTGCCACTACAGATACTTCCACACAAATGGCCTCCAATTGTCCCCAGATGCACACTTCAAAGAGGTAAGAAAGGATGTCAGGGAGACAGCATGGCTCTACAAGCCCTATTGACACCATTCCTTACCATAAGATGGACAAGTGAGCACACAGCAGACCTGGGGCCAAAGCAGCCACAAAACTTACCATTGATCAGGAAGAAGAAAGCCCCTGTTTCATTGGCCACCGCTCGGGCAATCAGTGTTTTACCAGTGCCAGGAGGACCATACAGCAGGATCCCACGTGGAGGCTGAGGACAAAGGCAAGGGATTTAGGTGGTGAGTATCTGAATGCCTAAGTAGATTCACAGCAAATCTGTAAGCATTTGATAAAGCCAGTCTGAAATTGTGATGCAATCTTATGCAACAGCTGCCATGTCAACATTGCTATCAACACCCTTTACTACTTCACACAACACACAACAAAAACCTTGCCAGTAACTGGCAGCACTGATTCAAAGCACCCCTCTGCTTTGCAAGTTGTCAGTACTTTAATCTGTGTCCAAAACATGTAAGGAGATACTTTCCTAAAACCAGCATTTAAAAAAGCCCCAAACATAAGCAAACCAACCCCCCCCCCCCCCAAAAACCCAAACCCAAATTACTTATTCCCCTCCCAATACGTCATGAACCTCTGATATCAAGTCATCTTCAAGGGCAAGCCCACTCATCTACCTGGTGCACATGGGGACATACCTTCACCCCTATGGCCTTGAAGAGAGCAGGGTGTCGGAGGGGAAGTTCCACCATTTCTTTGATTTGAGCCAGCTGCTTCCGGCAGCCACCAATGTCATCATAGCCCACTTCATTCAGCGACTCCTCTTCATCCTACCCAGGAGGAAATACATTAAACATCTGAGTTAAAACAGTAGCTCAACAATCCATCCTAGTCTACAGAACCCAGGTTTTTGCTCATTGCCATTTCTTTGATGTCTTGAGATTCTCATTTTCAAGTCTTTCTGGTATCTTCTACAACTGTTTCTTAGCTCTCTCTTCCCAGACATGCAGAGGGAAATTCCTCACTGAAGCCTACCCTCTTGAATGACAGCCTCTGCTGCCAGGGCCCCTACAGACTAGTGCAAAACAAGTTGTGTGACCCTCTGATTTGGCTAGCAAAGATGGTAAGACAATGAAGCCCAGCATAAAATATACTTATTCTTTAAACTCTAAGTGGTATTTCTAACTACCTGACATATCCTAGCTACCATACAATTCTCCAAGATAGTGTTTTCTCTTGGGATTGACTCAAATTAACAGAAAATGTTACAATCCAGATGTGCAAATAAGACCACCTGTAACCAACTCTTTCAGTATAGCTCTACAGGATTCGTTCATTTGGCTGTCCAAATTTCTACTGGCCTTAGTTATCTGTAACATTAGGCCATGCTAAAATAAAACAACACAGCCAGGAATCTCAGAGGGGCTCAGTCCGAGTCCCACAAACTGGAACTACTACACTTCAATCAGGTTGCTCAGGGTCTAGCCCTACCAAGTGCTGAAGGTCTCCAGGTATGGAGGTTCCTGCCCTCTCCAGGGCTTGTTCCACGGTTTGGAGAAACCTTTTTCCATTGGGATTTTTCCTTGATCCAGCTTGTGTTATTGCTTCTAGTCCTGTCCCTGGGTGCAGTTCTTGGGAGAGCCTGATTATCCACACCTTCCTATCAGGCAGTTGCCAGTAACCCTGAACCTTTGCCTTCCCTTCTTTGTGCTGCATCAACCCACTCTCAGCTGTTCCTCATTCATTCTGACCTCCAGCTCCTTCACCAATTTTGGTGGCCTTGACTGAACTTGCTCCTATCTCTGTTGTATCCTGAAGAACCCAAACTGGACTCATCTAGTGCCCAGACATGGCCTCACGAGTGTCAAATAGGGGTGAATTTTTTTGAAAAGGCAGAGCTAACTACAAGCTAAGACTCACCCTGATCTGCAGGCAGTAAAAAGGCACTTACTTTATGAAGAATACAGTCACCTTAGCCCATTTCTGAGATTTCCTACTCTGTAACAGTAAGGTGGCCAAGACCTGACACACAATCCACTCAGGCTGCCTCAAGCTTGGGACACTCAAGGCTAGACACCTTAATGGACTGGGAGGAAAAAAGAAAAAAAATCCATAATTTACACTTCAATTCTCTCACTAAAAAAGTACCAATTGCTTTCTTTTCACATGGCATGAAATTCAGCAACATTGTAAGCCCTCCCTACTAGGTATCAAGGGAACTTTAGAATTAAAAGATGAATCTAAGTCCAGCATGAGATATATGGAAGCAGATGCAAAAGAGCTGCTGCCAAAGTATGGCATCTCGTCAGCAAACCTATGCACTGGTGCTATCTCAGCATATGAGGAAGGATACTGGAAGCACATTTCTCTATCTTCAGCAGCAGCTCATCTCCTGAAACCAGAGGTTTTAATCATTACATTCAATACACAAAATGCCAAAACAGGAACTGCAAACACTGCTGCTCTTAAGGAGTGTCACTAAAACAGATTTCAGACAGAGGGGATTCAGTAGAACTGCACAGCAGGATTCTGCTCACCTCTCTTTTGATGGGCTCTCCCTCACAATGGATCACTGTGTCCGGAGCCACTATGCAGTATGGGCTTGGATCTGTCTCCACCACTTTGAACTCCACTGCACGCATCCCTCCACGCACCAAGAAGATGTCACCTATAAAACCCCACATTTCAGTAGCCTGCTGCAAAATGTCAACCCTTGTACTACCAGCAGCCCCAGAGAACAATGAAGTGGGTTACACAGGTATACACTGCTGGCATTTTTAACACTACTCTGCATTTTAAATTCAAGAGCTGCATGTACTGTGACCACTTGAGCACCATCAAATTTCATCAAAAACAAACAGCAAACAAAACCAGCAAACAACAGAAAAATAATATTCTGCCTAAATACAAAACACAAAGGCAAGGTATCACGATTCTTTTCCATCCAGTTTCAATTTAACATTTCTAAAAATGGCAAAAAGCCTTTATTTAATCCAAATTAATTTTGAAGTTATTATAACTAGATTGGTTGGCTCCAAAAAAAAGAATAATACATGATATTGCACTATGAATCCTAGGTAAACTGGACTACAGAAGCTGGATAAATTCAACTTGTGTATATATTGTATTAGGACCTATTTGTTCCAGCAGAAGTGCTACCAGCACAACTCTAAACATATATTTGTTTTTAATGCACTTTCCCAGTTATTAATTAAATTACTTTGGAAAAAGTGTATTTAGTCAGGGTGCCAGCTAGTATATCTAACCCATTGATTAATATGTGAGCAACTCCCAAATCTCATCAAGTGGTAGCAACTCAGGAGAAAAATCTCATTAAACTGACTTTGACCTAAGCCTTTTTTGATGTCCTTCCATCCCGCGTAGCAAAAAACCACAGGAGAATGTCTTGGTGTCATCTGGGATAAGAGTTCATTTTCTTCTGAGTAGCTGGTACAGTGCTGTGTTTTGGATTCAGTATGAGAATAATGCTGATAACACACTCATGGTTTTGGTTGTTGCTGAGCAGTGTTTACCCTGAGACAAGGGCTTTTCAGTGTCTCATGCTCTGCCAGTGAGGAGCTGCACAAAAGAAACCAGGAGGGAGCACAGCTGGGACAGTTGATCTGAACTGGCCAAAGGGATATTCCACACCATAGAATGTCAGGCTCAGTATGTTAACTGGGGGTAATTGCCCAGGAGCCACATATTGCGGCTCGAGGATGGGCTGGGCATCAGCCAGTGGGTGGTGAGCAATTGTATTGTGCATCACTTGTATCTCTTGGGTTTTATTCCTCCCTCCCTCTCTCTCTCCAATTATTATTAGTATTATTATAATTAATATTATTAAACTGTTCTTATCTCAACCCATGAGTTTTACTTTTTTTCCAATCCTCCTCCCCACTGAGAAGGAGGGAGGAGGTGTGAGCAAGCAGCTGAGCTGCATGGTACTTAGTTGCTGGCTGGGATTAAACCATGACAGAGAACTATCAAGCTGTTCTACCAGCCAGCAACAGATATCACTCTTTCCTCTGAAGTTTAGGAAAAAATTAAATCCACAACAACAAAATCTTACTCTACAGTCGTTAGTCTAATGCTCCATGGAGATTTGTGCAAGCTTCCAGAAATTCTTTTTATTTGGTATCAGGACTAGCTCACATTCACTGCCATCAGGACTTCAATAACAGGTGCTATTACCTTTCCTGATGGGTCTGTAAGCTTCCAGGAAATATGGCTTGAGATAGACCTCAAACAGATTCCCTGTGATCCCTTCTACTGTGTCATCAATTGGTAACACATGGATACGTTTGCCATATTTCACATCTGGGCAAGGCTGGATGCTGCAACAGAAGAAAACTTCAGTTAACCATATCATGCTGGACTTAAACGCAAGTTTGGGAAAGGCAGTGATGTCCCTTCTCAGGCCAGTATAAATGCCAGAAAGGACCCTCCAAAGCCCTATGGAGACTTCCCACGTGCATAAGAATGCTGACAAGGCAAAAATCATGCCCATCAAAGAGCTAGTCTTTTCAACATGTGCTTTCCTTCACTCCTCTCAGCCCTATCCAAAACTGCTGAAGGGTTTAGTACTATCTCCCCTCCCCCCCACTCTTCTGAGGTTCCCCTTTGCTGTGCCCAAGATACATTCACAAGTTACTAATGCAGCCTCAAGACCTGTAAGAGTCATGAGCTAACTTTTGTTTCAACACATGCTCCTGCACCTGGGTCAGGGCAATCCCAAGCACAAGTACAGGCTCGGTGGAGAATGGATTGAGAGCAGCCCTGCTGAGAAGGACTTAGGGGTGTTGGTGGACAAGAAGCTTGATATCACTTGGTTATGTGCACTTGCATCCCAGAAACCAACTGTGTCCTGGACTGCATCTAAAGCAGCGTGGTCAGCAGGTCAAGGGAGGGGATTCTCCCTCTCTGTGCTTGTGAGACCCCACCTGGAATATGGTGTCCAGCTCTGGCCCCCCCAACATAAGGAGGTCATGGACCAGTTGGAGCAAGCCCAAAGGAGGCCACAAAGATGATAAGAAGGGTTGGAGCCCCTCTCCTATGAAGAGAGGCTGAGAAAGTTGGGGCTGTTCAGCCTGGAGAAGAGAAGGTTCCAGCAAGACCTTATAGCACCTTCCGGTACCTGAAGGGAACCTACAAGGAAGGCTGGAGGGACTTTTTACAAAGGCATGCAGTGACAGGACAAAGAAGAATGTCTTCAAACTGAGAGAGAGATGATTTACATTGGATAATAGGAAGAAATTCTTTACTGTGAAGGTGGTGAAGCCCTGGCACAGGTTGCCCAGAGAAGTTGTGGATGCCCCATCCCCAGAAGTGTTCAAGGCCAGATTGGATAGGGCTCTGAGCAGCCTGGTCTAGTGGAAGGTGTCCCCACCCATGGCAGGAGGGTTGGAACTAGATGATCTTTGAGGTCCCTTCCAACCCAAACCATTCTGTGATTGCATGAGCTACTACTGAACTAACTGTAAGGGAAAGGGAGTTGAGAGGAAATCTTTGTTCCTTCCTCTCTTCCTCATAACTTAGAATAGAGTTCCTGTTGATGATAAACCTGATTCTGAACAAAGGCTCTCAGTACCAACCAGGGATAGCTAGGTGTCCGTCAATCCCTTTTTGTGGAAATTAACATTTAGGTTAAAGTCTGAAGGCCCATTCCCCCCTTTTAAATAAAAATTTCAGCTATTATTTTACAACGTAGGCCAACAGCCTACTATAGCAATACATCAGAGCATCAAGCTGCGGCAGAGGCAGAAAACTCAAACTGGCTTTGCCGGCTAAAAAAAGCCTACGGGCAACTGCAGCTGAGCACTCAAGTTTCATATGCTAGTTTGTTAGAGACTATTAGGAGATTCTTTAACTACATGCTTTACAGTGAGGATATAGCAGAAGAGTAAATGAAAAGACAGACTGACTCACTGAAGGAAAACAGCTGACAGACTACAAGCAGGAAGCGATTAGTGCATGAATCTGGATTTTGGCAGAAACCAAGCCAAAGAAATTAATACAATAAGTACTTCAGGATCAGCAAGAAAAACTTTGTGTGCAAGAGGTGTGAAAATTCTCTGACCCTTGCAATGAAGCCAAGACAATCAGTAACACACCTGAAAGGCTGAGAACTGTTACAGACAGTCCAAGCAGAGAAGGGGATAGCACCAGCTGAACTGTCACACTAGAAATTACTCCAACAGTAACCTCATATAAAGTAAGGATTCACCTTTATTTTAAATCCACAGACTAGCTCAAAACACTGTTCCAACTACAGTCTCGTTTAAAACTTGCATTTTCTAATGGTAGAGAGATGGGTGAAACAGACTTGTCCCTCTCCTCTACAGTTCATATGAAACACATTTTTATTTAAGGATTATTTCAGATATCACCCCTGGAAGTCTAGTGTCAGAGATCAGGTTCCAATTTTCCCAGAACATGCACAATATTCCAGATTAGAAGAATGCTCAGGAGAAATAACTGTCTGCTCTCACATATCTAAACCTAAAAATTAGCATTTTTATGTTTAAGAAATGCTGACATATTTTTTCTTTCCACTCCCATCATAGAATGGAACCTGCCTCCTGTAAGTCAAAATGTATCCTTCAATGCTTTCCCACTACCTTCTGCAAGCATTGTACAAAATTCCTGCAACACTTCCAGCATTCGTAATTTTAAAATTATAAAATAACAAAAATTGGTATATAAACAACCTTCAGAGATTTTCAATATTGATATTTGACTACTTCAAGTTTTAACTTCTGTTTGTTATAGGGCAGCTCAGTGCTTGAGCTAGCCATACTATAAGATCAATTACAATGTTGCTTACTAGCTTTCAGTTATCTTGCAAACATAAAAAATTTAGATGGAAAAAACTTGTGAATTCATTTGACAATGTAAATTTGGGAAGAATACTATGACAACAGTGGGGTAATTCAACTACTTAATGACAGGACCGGGGCTTGTGAAGGTCCCAAAGAGTCTTCAAGAATCTTAGTATTAATCTGAATATGCATACAGCCAGAAAGACATGCAAAAGTAAATTGAGATCCTTGATGTAAGACACACTGGAAAACATTTCTGTGACCTCCTCCAGAAGATGCAAGAATACTTCCTGCAGGACCCTGTCTCTGCTATGGACCAAAACAATTCAAAGCCAGGGCACAAATTATTTCGGCAACCCAGAGATACACAACAGTTAACAAACTAGTCCTCACCTGATGACGTCACCCAGGCGCACTCTCAAGTTGTTTCGAACAACCCTATTCATGCGAATCTTCTCATCTGAGCAGGTATCATCTGACAGAACAATGCAGACTGCTTCTCTCCTCTTCTTTCCTTTTAGCAGGACAGTGTCTCCTCTAAACAGCTGCAGTTCATCCATTTTTGCCTGTAACCAATAACAGCATTAGAACAAACTTTTTATAAAACAATTGAAGGAAGCAGTTAGTAACCTGCTGAGCCACTTACACCATCACCGGTCTATGGAGCCAGATGAGATTCACCTGTAAGTACTGATGGAGTTGGTGGAAGAGCTTAACAAGCTACTCACATTCATTTGTCAGCAGTCCTGGTTAACAGGGGAGGTCCCAAAGGACTGGAGGTTGGCCAATGGGATACCCATCTGCAAGAAGAGTTGGAAGGAGGATCTGGGGAACTACAGGCCTGTCAGCCTGACCTCGGTGCCCAGCAAGATTATGGAACAGATCATCTTGAGTGCAATCACACAGCAGACACGGGACAACCAGGGGATCAGGCCCAGCCAGCATGGGATTAGGAGGGGCAGGTCCTGCCTGACCAACCTGAGCTCCTTTTCTGACCAGGTGACCTGCCTAGTGGATGAGGGAAAGGCTGTGGATGTTATATACCTAGACTTCAGTAAAGCCTTTAACACTGTCTCCCATGGCATTCTCCTGCAGAATGCTGCAGTCCACAGCTTGGACAGGTGCACTCTGCTGGGTTAAGAAGAGGCTGGATGGTATGGCCCAGAGCGTGGTGGTGAATGGTGCTGCATCCAGTTGGTGGCCAGTCACCAGTGGTGTCCCTCAGGGATCAGTGTCGGGCCCAGTCCCGTTTAATATCTTTATTGATAATCTGGATGGGGAGATCAACTGCACCCTCAGTAAGTTCTCAGATAACATTAACTTGGGTGGGAGTGTGTATCTGCTGGAGGGTAGGAAAGCTCTACAGAGGGATCTGGACAGGCTGGATTGATGGGCTGAGGCAACGGTATGAGGTTCAACAAGGCTAAGTGCCAGGTCCTGCACTTGGGTCACAACAACCCCATGCAGTGCTACAGGCTTGGAGAAGAGTGGCTGGAAAGTGGACCAGTGGAAAAGGACCTGGGGGCACTAGTTGACAGCAGCTGAACACAAGCCAGCGTGTGCCCAGGTGGCCAAGAAGGCCAATGGCATCCTAGCTTGTATCAGAAATAGTGTGGCCAGCAGGCTGAGGGAAGTGACTGTCCCCCTGTACTTGGCACTGGTGAGGCCACACCTAGTACTGTGTCCAGTTTTGGGCCCCTCACAAGAAGGATGTTGAGATGCTGGAGCATGTCCAGAGAAGGGCAACAAGGCTGGTGAAAGGTCTAGAGAGTCAGTGATATGAGGAGTGGCTGAGGGAGCTGGGGTTGTTTAGCATGAAGAAAAGGAGGCTCAGGGGAGACCTTATCACTCTCTACAACTCCCTGAAAGGAGGTTGTAGCCAGCTGGGAGTTGGCCTTTTCTCCCAAGCAACCAGTGACAGGGTAAGAGGAAATGGCCTCAAGCTGCACCAGGGGAGGTTCAGGTTGGACATCAGGAAGAATTTCTTCACGGAAAGGGTTGTTAAGCATTGGAACAGACTGCTCAGGGAAGTGATGGAGTCACCATCCCTGGAAGTATTTAAGAAACAACTGGACATGGCACTTAGTGATATGGTTTGGTTGACACGGTGGTGTTTCATCAAAGGTTGGACTCAGTGATCTTGGAGGTCTTTTCCAACCTTAATGATTCTATGAATTCAAGCATTTGAAGGAGAGTTGGTTGACTTCGAAGGATTACATCTTAGAAGCAATATACTAGACCTACAATGACAGGGGTTTTCACTACACTAGTCAAGATCTAATCCTAAAGCCAGACTAAGGGCATGAGCTCAAGTGAATCCTAAAAGTTAGAATATATGTTCTCATTTATTAATAATTATTATATATGATTATTTATTTAACCCACCTCCCTCACTTGTAACTGCTGCAGCTTCTGACACAAATACTTAGATTCATGTTGCAAAATTAGATTTCAAGTTAAAAGACAACAACAGCTTGCAAATTGTCAGAGTAAATGCTTTGTTTTTATAGGTGACACACCTGGGAAAGTGACACAACACTGTTGTCTTCATTGATGGCTTCGTCAACAATTAACCGATTAGGCCTGTTCTTCTGCTTCAGAATAGCAGTTGATAAGTCATCACCTTTAGAGCTGGGAGAGAAAACAGAAGTTAAAGAGTCCAAGTGATATTGCTCCCCCTTTCACATGCACCTGTTTTGTTCTCCATTTTTTACAGGTTTCTTTGTTGTCTTGTCTTATAGAAACTATACTTGTTTGCAAGTGTCCTGGTTTTGTCTGGGATAAGAATTAATTTTCTTCTCAGTAGCTGGTACAGTGCTGTGTTTTGGATTCAGTATGAGAATAATGCTGATAACACACTCATGGTTTTGGTTGTTGCTGAGCAGTGCTTACCCTGAGACAAGGGCTTGTCAGTGTCTCATGTTTTGCCAGTGAGGAGCTGCACAAAAGAAACCAGGAGGGAGCATAGCTGGGACAGTTGATCCGAACTGGCCAAAGGGATATTCCACGCTACAGAATGTCATGCCCAGTATATAAACTGGGGAGAGGTACCTGGAAGAGGAGCCAATCTGGGTTTAGGAAGGGGGTCTGGCATCAGTCAATTTACTACTGAAATGGATACAAGCTATGAAGCTATCTATAAAAAGAAGTGGTCAGTGAGATGCTGCTGACTCTAAGATGCTTTGCCTAAAAGAATTAGTCAGACTCATCTGAAATCACATATAACTGCTGCCACAGAAACAAAAGTTCAAGTCTGTTTAGTGTCAAATCCCAGATAAATAGGGGAATTAAAGGACAATGCTGTAGCTCTCCTGACAGGAAGAGTTGTAAGAGTTTAGGCTGTCAAAGCCTATTAGTTAAACCTAGCAAGCCAGTAGAAATATTCAAGTGCTCATGAAAAATGGGGTTTACTTTTTTTTTGAAGATATAAACACCTTTTCATAATACCATCACAGGACTCACTGCAGCTCTAGCCTACTACACCATAAGATATGTGACATAATTCATTTGCCTTGACAAAATCGAGCACACCAAACAAAAAGGAAATGGAAGAAAGGCAGATTAATTTATTTACTTCAAAATCTAATATAGCAAATAGTTCATTTTACAAAATAAATATGAACTTGGACCAACTGATTCCTAAGGAGCTCTTAGAAGTTGTATATTAGCCAGCCACAATAGCAGCAGATTACTGTAACTTGCCTTGATGGGCATCTGACTACTCTTTCAAAGCAGTCCAGATGTGCCAGTGACTAAGGTCAAAACAGAAACTTAGCACAGTTTGGTTTGATTCTCACCAAAAAAAAAAAAAAAAAAAAAAAAAAAAAAAAAAAAAAAAAAAAAAAAAAGTCTTCCTTTGTTCCTTTGTCCTAAGCAAACAGCAAGCACCAGCAAAGAGTAGGAAGCTTTGCGGACAATGGTGCTGGATGTACGCTTTGGCTCCATTTTGCTGTTTTGGGCACAAAATAACCAGGAGAAATCAAACCTTGAGTGGAAGTGGCAGAGCAAGCAGCTACACAGCATAAACACAGACTGTATCAGCAGTGCATCACTTGGCATGTTCACTGCATTTTTAAAAGCCACCTTTTTCCTCTCTTCATTAAAGAATGCAAGAGGTGAGAAATCAACATCCATCCCTTTCAATGACCATGTGAGATGCTACAGATTCATTTTCTAAACCCAATGCAGACACAAGAAAGGCTATTGGATACCTCCAGGGAGGAGCTCATGAATTCATTCCCTCTTAAACCTAAAACATGGTCTGGGTAAAGTCCTAAAAGGTCTGGGATTTCCAGGAAAACTTAGAGTGCAACAAGAAACCAATATATCATCATGTTAAACAGGATCTTGTGGTTAAAACAGTGTATAAAAACAACCACCTACTTGTAAGGACCTTGCCTCAACATTCCTGGACACTGGAAATTAATTTAGCATGTATATTTTAAAACTTAGGCTAAGGGACACCAAAAAAACAATTTAGCCTATTCAAAGTGTAAATGCAAATCATATCCTTCTGCACATGAAATGTGGATCCAAAGGCCTTTTGATAAGAAACCAATGCCAGACTTTGGCTACATAAGTCATCACTGAAACTGAGCAGCTGCCCCTCAGGATGCAGAAATTGCTGTGCAGCCTAAAAAATGGTCTGGGATACAAGATAAAAATAAATGGAAGAGGAACTGGGCGGCAAGTGGAAGCTTTTGGACCAAAACTTCCAATAAATCAAAAGTTGTATTATATATATCTGGAAAAAAAGTTCAGATATCTTTGAACACACAGCAGTGCTGAAGAGCACAGCAAGATGTCCACTTAGTTCTGCTGAGTGTGAGAAAAAAAGTTTTAGTACTGAAGAACTGAATCTGCAGTTTCCTAAGTAAGAAGCAAAACTGGATCAGTGTTGTCAGTACATTGCTGCACTTAAAGCAACTGAAAAGCTCTCCAAGAAACACAGCGTGTAAGTATCTAAACGCACGGGGTCAGCTTTAGTTATCTGAACTAACAGTTCTGCTGACAAAGAAAAAAGGTTTTAAGAAATTATGACAGCTACACAGGAAAGTAATGTTATTTCTCTTACAGACAAGAGTAAGGACTTTGACAGACAAGCACTACCCATCTTCTAATAGCAATTTAGAATATTATTATCACCATTTGCTATCACTGCATCTCTCCTGTGGGTTCATAAAATCATAGAATGTTTTTTGTTGGAAGGGATCTCAAAGATCATCTAGTTCCAGCCTTCAGCCCTGGAAGTGTTCAAGATCCGGCTTGATGGGGCATTGAGCAACCTGGTCTAGCAAAAGGTGTCCCTGCCCATGGCAGAGGGGTTGGAACTACATGATTGTTAAGGTCCCTTCCAACCCAAACCATTCTGTGATTCTACAATTACATCACTTCATCACTTTTCTGTGTCAGAGCTTTCCTTGTTCAGCATGTGATAATGCCCAGAGGCTATGCATTGTGGTAGACAGTATGAAGAGTGAGATCAGAAGGTAATTACTGAATCTTCTGAAAACAACTACCAACCTTCAGAGCTCCACATAAAGTAGCAAACTAACTTGTTCCTGCATGTCTATGTTAAATATACAATGAAAAATCACCAACTCAAAATTATTCCAGGTTTAGTAACAAAAATGAAAACAGTCATGCCTCCTGTATGCTGGTGTACCTTTTTATCAATACCCTCATGAACTCACTTCCTAGATAAAATGTCAGTGTTTTTTTACCACCCTGAACATCCTAATTACAGTCTGAACTACTTTCTTTGGGTAAGTATTTAAAAAAAAATCCCTTGAAGTAAATGAGTGGAATATCTGATGATTGCAGCTGCTTTACTGGAACACCACATGACAATCAAGCAGCGAGTTCATACCCATGCTCAAGATGCTAAATTCTCAGATACTGTTTCAGACAGGTACACACACAAATCCAAGAATTTTTTCAGAAACACTCTATTAGGTCTTGCAATGCTATACTCTGTGCTAAAGCTCAATTAGACAAGATGGCTGCCAACAGCATTGACCCAAAAGTTGTAACTAAGAAGTAACTGTTTTCCAGTTGTACGGGAACTTTTTTTGATTCCTATGTGTTGAGAACAACTTTGCAAAAACATAAATTTCTTTTTAATAACACTGCTCATCTCAGACTCAAAATACACCTCTGAGACCATCACTTCCATCACAAGCTCTACCACACACCTTAAATTCTTGGCACACCTTGCTGGAACTGACTTAATAAGACCAAGTGGGTCTAAATTGCAGAAGTTGCAAAAGAAAAGGAGAAGATAAACCACAGACACTAAAGGGACTGAAAGAGCCTCTGGTGAAGCCAACAAGTCACTTGAAGTATTCTTGGATTTGGAAATTAGCTTTAGGTTTTATTTTTACTCCTCTCAAGGGACTGTGAAGTGACTTGCACACATGGGCTGGGCGCAGAGAAGCCAGTATTACTCAACTGACTTTTGAGGAGCACAAAATATGACCCTCAGCCTGGAACTGAAGACAGTGAGGCAAGACACTAGAGACAAAAATATAGCTAATTGCTTCAGCTGCCACAGGGGCTAGTCCGGTACAACAAATCTTCCTCTTCCAATGCCAAGTCTCTTCCAGCCCCGATCCGAGGGCCGCTGCGGACCTGCGGGGAGGAGACCAGGACACGCCTCTTCCCCCTCATGTCCCGGCCAGCCGCTCACCCCAAAGCTCCGGGCTCTGAAAAACAAAGCCTTCCCTGGGTGAGGCCTAGCCCAGGCGAGACGGCCCCGGCCAGGTCTCGCCCCCCATTACTCAACACTTCCCAAGGAGACTCGGCAGGCGAAGGGTGGCGGTACCTAGGGCCCCGCTGCAGACAAGCTCCTGGCTGGGCAAACACGAAGAGCAGCCCATCCCCCTCCCGGCCCCACCCCCACTTCCTCAGAACCTGAATGACACAGCGAGATCGGGAGGAGGATTGGGCTCGCCGTCAGGCCCAGCCTGGGTAGCGCCGCGCGAAGGCGAAGTAAGGAGAGCTAGGCCAAGCCGGGCCCAGCGCCACCGCAGCCGGGCCTAGGCCGCCGCCTGCCGGCGGACGGCCCACACTTACTCGGATCCTGAGGCCATGGCGCTGAGAGGAAAAAAGGCGAGGCGGCCGGCAACAGTTCCTCAAGACGGGTGACAGTAGGTTTTGGACAGACTCGCAGAAGCGATGGTACGACGGGACGCTTCGCGTTGAGCGAACCTCAGAACCGACTCATCGGAAGAGGAAACTCCGCCTCGCGCTGCCTCACCCGCCTAACAACAGCGTGCGCTGACCAATCGGAAATTCCGTCCGGTTACCATCTCAGCCAATCGGAAAGGTGGAAGCGAGGGAACGAGGAAAAAAAAACGCGCACTCTTCCCTCTTCCGCCCCGCTCCTATTCTCTCCCAATCATAACGAGCCAATAACAACACCCGTCAATCAATTGCAGCGCCTTCCTTGCTGTGGCTGTTCTATAGGGCAATACGGGTCGAGCAGCCAATGGCAAAAATCCACCAACGCGAAAATCCAGGCGGAAAGTCCCACTACGACAGCCATCCGAGCTACCCTGGCCTAGCGATTGGCTAAGCACCCGAGGAAAGGGAAACGTGTGGGAAGGATTGCAGCCAAGCAGGAGGGGCGAGAGGCGAGTGCTCGAGTGCCCTTTGCGTGCCCGGGCTCACCTGACTGGACCGTGCGCCTAGGTTCGGGCAGTGAGAGGCAGGTTTGGACCCGTAGAAGGTGGTCTCTTTGCGGCCTCGGCGAGGCTTTGCGGGGAACATGTCCCAGAGGATTGATTTTTCCCCGAGTGAAAAGGTGTGTGAAGGGACCCAGCCCTTCCTCTCCACCCAAAGGTACCTGTAGGACTCGTTTCCTCTTTTTTTTTTTTTTTTTGGCAGGTTTTTCTTTTCCCTGATTGATTTTTTAGGCAGGACTGGACTGCCCCACCAGGCCCCACTGCAGGACTCGTTCCTAGCCGCTTGTCCCAGCACAGACCCTGTTCGACCAGGGGTTTGAAGCTCTAGTTCCCCTTGAACCACCTGAAACAGCCATCCCACAGCTCTTCCATCACCAGCCACCCCTCCACAACCACTTCTAGGTCTGTTTGGGCACTCACATCCTCACCTGGGTGGCATTTCCTTAGGACTAGAAACATTGCTACAGCCAAGTGGCATTGCATCTACAGCCCCAGCCCTGCTCATATCAGGAGGAATCATACATGTATGATGCTTGTTCTCAAGCATCCAGTGCTGGCAGGCACTGCCTTGTTTTCTCCTAGATGCTTATGAATCATTTAATTATCTGGTGGTCTCTTCCAAAGAGCCGACTAGTACTTAATCCCTGCCTCCTCTCTTCTGCCTTCCTTTTCTTAAAGCCCAAGCAGTAAGGTGGGACTGAAGAAGAGCAGCCGTGGGGCTCTTCCAGCCCAGAGGAGTCTCTCTGCTGAATTAAACCTCTCCCAGCAAGGTGTTTGTCGTGGTTTAGGAATGGTACTCCCCAATTTGGTGCCCCCACCTAGACTCTCCCAAACCACAGGCTGTTCTCTCTCCCTCCCTCTTCCTCTCCCGCTTTCCACTGGGTCTGGGTCGTTTGGATCGAGTTGAGACTTTGAGGCACAGAAGGTGAAGATCATGGGTTGAGATAAGAACAATTTACTGGAAACAGCAATGAAATCAGAAAACTGAACAGTAGCAGCAACAATATTAATAACAAAAGGTATAAGAAAAAAACGAATTTACATGGAAAGCCCCCAACAATAAACAAATGCCAGACTAGTCTGCCATGTTTTCTCAGCCCGGAGGAATCCCTTCTCCTCGGAAGCAAGAATCCCTTTGCCCCGCCCCCGGCAATGATGTGAGGTGGTATAGAATAACCTCCCTCCCGACTACTGCAAAAGTGAACCCTGTTCTGGCCAGAACCAGGACAGAGTTTTCCCCCAGCATCTGGGTTTTTAATCCCCTCTGTTCATCCCTCACTGTCCGAGTTACTTTTTCTGAAGGAATTGCAGGGCAAAGTCCTCTTAGGGCCCCTTCAGCATTCAGAAGAGGCCACAGCAGCTCCTACCTCACCCTTCTCTGTCATGTCCTGTTTCCTCTCCCTCAATTCACCCTTTGCCTTGCAGTTCCAAACTATTTCTTCCCTCTTATGGGAGAGAAGGCTTGCCAAAAGCTTGGCTAATGTGGTTGTGGGACCTTCCTCATACAAAATTAGCTGCACCAAACACCAGGTGGGAGCAGGTGCCCCTTCACCCTTGCTCACTGTCACACAAAGGAGCCCAGAGCCATGCAGTGTGGTTAGGACAGACCCCTCCCCCCGGGGATAGAGGGGACACACAGGCACAGGTCTCAACACTGCCACCTTCCCTGGCTAGTGCAAGGTGATTGAAGTCAGACCTATTATGCATGCTTCAGGCAAAACCACTTCTCTGGGCTCCAAACTACAGTGATCGAGTAAAGCACCAGTATACCAAGTACAGGTAGGACAGATGATTTGACAAACCCTTTGCATTATGAGATGGTCTGGCTCTGACACCAGCTCCCTGGAGCAGGGAGCACAGAGCTGGCTCCACTGTATACAGCAGCACAGTCGATGCCCATTTCAAAGGAATGAGGACATCTCTGCCCTTGATCTCCCACAAACCCAGGGCATAGCCCACAGGCTCACAGCAGCTCTAGGCAGCATCAAGGCCATGACTGCAAATGTTCACTCTGGAAAAAGGACACGGTAAGACTTAAAATAAAGCCTCAGCTCTATTAGAAAAGGAGATCTAGTCTGTTTCACTCCTTTGGGAATCCAGCTTTATCCAACAGTAATTCTGGGTCTTAGAGGCCTTAAAGGCCTCATGCCAACCTGGTGCAGGGAGACTTCAGCAGCTGGGGATGGGGAGTCTGACTGGGTTAGTTCGAAGGGTCCTGTCTTGTAGTCCCAAAGTAAACCTGTATGCTTCTGGCAAGAGACTCACTGTGTGGAAAGTGTGAAAAACGCCAATCACTTGTTTTTAAAAATTTAAAAGTTTAATAGTAATAAAATGATTATAAAAATAGCAATATAATTAGAGTAATAATAATTTGGACAATTTGGATTAGGACAATATGAGACAATAAAAACAAAGAGTTACGGACAGTCCAGGTACCTTTTTCTGGGCAATATAAGCCTGAAAAAGGACACCCGTTAACAGAGGATTAACCCTTAAAAACAATAGCCTGTTGCATAATTATACACCTCATACATGATGCATAACTCCCATTCAAACAAAGGATTCTGTCTGGTCAGTGTCAGCTTCTTTCTCTTAATCCTAACGGCATCTTCAGGGCTGAGCAAGGTGGGAAGAAGTTAGTTTCTTCTGATAAGAGAGCAATAAATTCTTTTTCTCTGAAAGATTTAGGTGTCCTGTGGCTGCTATCTTGCTGCAAATCCTTTCTTTAAAAAAAGTATCTTACATAGCATAGTTTCTATTTTAACATTATGTTATAATCTAAAACTATATTTGACACTACTTAAGAAAATTAATACAGCATAACTTTCTAACATAACACATATAATATTCATTTTAATATTTGCGAAAAGCCAATTATAAAATACGCATTTTTCACCGAAAGGTTGTCTGCTTCAGATACTGTTGGGAGGAAAGGTTTAAAAGTAGAAGAATGGTGAGGAGGATGGTAGATTTGCTCAAGGGACCTTGTAGCTGGGAATGCCAAGGCCTGGAGAATAACAGTGTGGGAAACTCCATGTATTATGCCTACTGCTGTTTATCCTGTCTGTTATGAGAAGTAGAATCTCTGTGTAGAGATAACGTAGATCTTTGAAGAGACTTGGAGGCCCTCTCACGGACATGCTTGAGCTCCCTGTTTTGGGAGAAAGAAGATCAAAGCTCAGAGATCATAAAAAAGCACAGAAGTCACAGCATGGTGGTAAAATATGCGTGCGCAGGCCCTTGATAAATGGGTGCAAACAGCAGCCCCACTGCCTACTAGCATGGACTGAGCCTGAAGGTGCTGTGTTCCCGCTTGAGTGTCTCCGCCCAGGTGTTGCTTCGGGATCCTCCAGATAGCAAGGTAATGAGATAAATTTACTCTTTGCATTTCAGCCATGTTTTTGTGGTTATTCTGGCTGCCTGCCTGTGTCAACTCACACAGACACAAAACCACGTACTAAGGGAAAGGCCTGAAAGAAAGGGAGTATCGAAGCATTAAGAAGTTTACCCCGCCCCCAGGTTCTGCCCTCCCATTTGCCATCACAGAACCGAGCTTTGGCTTGGTGCTAGCCCTTTTGTGCCGTGGGGAGTCCTGCAAAGCTACAGTCCATGGTTTCTCAGAGCAGACATATGGGGAAGCTCTTCATACACACTGGAGCTGTGGGTGCAGGCTAGCAATTGATGAGCTAAACTGTCCACAGTTTGAAACACAGATGACCTGGTTTTGTCTGGGATAAGAGCTCATTTTCTTCTCAGTAGCTGGTACAGTGCTGTGTTTTGGATTCAATATGAGAATAATGCTGATAACACACTGATGGTTTTGGTTGTTGCTGAGCAGTGCTTACCCTGAGACAAGGGCTTTTCAGTGTCTCATGCTCTGACAGTGAGGAGTTGCACAAGAAGCTGTGAGGGAGCACAGCCAGGAGAGCTGACCTGAACTGACCAAAAGGATATTCCACACCGTAGAAATCATGCCAAATATATAAACTGGGAGAGGTATTAAGAAGGGAGGCCAATCATGTTTTGGGAACAGCTTTTAGCATCAGTCAGCAAGTGGTGAGCAACTGTATTGTGCATCACTTGTTTTTCCTGGGTTTTATCTCTCTTTTTAAAATATTTTTTTATTATAATATTTTGTTTCAATTATTAAACTGTTCTTATCTCAGCCTACAAGTTTTACTTTTAGTTCTCCTCCCCCTTCTTCCAGGGTGGGGAGGAGGTGGGGGAGAATGATCGAGCAGCTGTGTGGTGCTTAGTTGCTAGTTGGGCTTAAACCACGGCAGTCCTTTTTGGTGCCCAGCGTGGGGCTTGAAGGGTTGAGATAACAACAGATCTGACCAGAGCATGTTAAAACAAGATTGTTATAAACGTTCATTGTACCGGTTTAATAGTTGCAGGTTACAATGTGGATTTATTTGCTCTCACAGTTGTTGCATTTTGTCTCAGGGTTTTGTTCTGTAATACCAGTAATACCTTACTTGCAGCACATGTTCCCTGGTGTAATGTTTATTGTCCTTGAGGCCTGGGCTAAGACTATCATTGTGGGGTACTGTTTAGTATTGGCTTATGATATGACAATGTCACTGGTCAGGACACCAATCTGGTGTATGTATTCAGTATTGCAGGCACCTCTATACTTTGGGAAGCACCTATAGGGAACGATTAATAATCACAACTTCAGCCTTTTCTCTTCAGAAGAACAACATATGGGGGAGACACCTTCCTACATCTTTCTTCCCTCCTTCTTTCCTTCCTTCTCCTCCAGGCTGATTACAATAACATTTGAGAACTTTGAAGATTTTGAAAACCTTTGAAACTAATCTGGTCTTTTTGCTAGGAGCTAGCATGTTGCTGCATATGGTTCAGGTCTTTAAGGGATGTCCAGTACACCTTGAATCAACTACCCCAGGGGTGGAAACACAACCTTACTATCTGCCGTGGACTGATCCAGACTGTACTGAAACAGGGTGAAGCTCTAGAACACCTGCAATACATTGATAATATGATTCTGTGGGTGTCACAGAGATAAGAGGAAGAGTTTAACATGAAAGGTGACCCAAAATCATATTTTCCATATCTTCTCTAAATCAACCCGCCCAAATTCGTTTACTGCCTTTAAGACCCACACTCGGGAAGCAAAACTTCTGTGCTTTACCGAAGTTCACAGAAGAGGGAGGGGGGTAGTGGGGGTGCAGGTGCAGGGTCCCTTTAAAACAGGCAACAGACATACAGAGGGCTCTCTATTGTTCTTTCTAGGCTCCCGAGGGGGTTGTCTCAGGCAGGTTTCCCAGTCACAACCCAGGAAACCTCATTTAGCAATCCGAATCTACTTTGAAGTGTATTTTGTGATGTGAAAAACAGGTTCACTCTCCTGTGAAAATTTAAAAAGTTTAATAAAGGACAATAGGAGACAAGGACCATAGAGCAAATGTTATTACGGCCGGGTGAATCTTGGCATTCAGCCAAGACCACCCTGTTATTTTCGGAGATACCCCTTAAATACCTTTTCCCTTACATCAGCCTGTTGCATATTCATAGACCCGTATGCATAGTAAACTTTTTCCCCAAACTAGTTTACATGTTCCAAGAATTGTTTAGCATACCTCCTCCTTGGATCTGCCTTTTTAGAGCATGCATATTCCTTGGTTGTGGTTTTACTCCTTTTTTATCATCATCTTCAGTTTTGGCCCCGGCCCACATTGTCTTCAGACGGCGAATGATGATAGCTAGCATATCTGTAGCAGGTGTCCTCATCCTATGTTCACTGGATGTTATCCCATGCAAGCAGGCATTTTAACACAAGCATAGTCATATCAGCTATTTCACTAAGCATAATCAACAACAGAAAAAAAACCCTGTATCTTTATAACAAAGTTATTTTAACACTACACGTACAGAATCCATTTTAATATTTGCAAAAAGCCAATATTATAATATGTATCTATAACAGCGACAACTTCGCTGTGGCTGCCTGCTCTTTTGCAGAGGAGGGGTCATGAGATGAGGGACTACATTTTGTTCGTCACGAAAAAGAGACCAGTGTGTTACAAGAGTTGTCTGCTGACTATTTCTGTACTACTTCATGAGATATGAGCTACAAGGATACCAGGGAAGGGGTTGCAGGAGCCCACACATAGTCCCACCCAGCAAATGGTACAAACAGATAACTCACAGAAATAACGACCAGGGAAAGGCTGGGGAAAGGGTAGGGGCAGATTAACACCCAGCAGGGAAACCTTTCCCGCTGACAAATGGTACAAGCAGATAACTCACAGAGATAACGACCAGGGAAAAGCTGGGGAAGGGGCAGGGGCAGATAAACAGTCTGCAAGGCAGGATATTTGCTTGCTTAAGCTTGATAGGGCACAGTTTGCAAGGCAGGACATTTGCTTGCTTAAGTTTGATAGGGCACATATTGCGTTAATCATAAGATTTTGGTAATTTTCCACGGAGAAGTCACCAAATAAAGACATAGGGTGAAGAAGACGCAGCTGAGGAAGACTCCGCAGCCTTTTATCACCGACCACCAGGAGACAGAAGAATGACCCTCTAGCAACAACCAGCACAGGCGCAGAGAACTCCGAGATAACATGGACTCCTGAAGGATGGAGAGGATAAAAGGACTGAATCAGAAACTAGTTGGGGCGGCAGTAGGTGGAGCGGAGACTCCCCTGTCACCCAGCGCTGAGCCTTTGCTTACGTAGTATAACTGCTTCAATAATTAATAAATTCTTTGATTGGAAATTACTCATTTTGAGTCTATTTTATAACAGGTCAGACCCGCTCTCCACGAAAGTTCCAGCTGCCTGCCTTTTGCCAAGGAAGGGGGGGCGAAGCTTGCCCGAAGCTGCCAGAGACACTTCTTCAGACTTTCTCACCACAGCCCACAGCCGTTACTGCCGACGGGACCTTCGCAGCCTCGGGAAATGGTATTTCGCAACCCCCAACTGCCAACCGGAACGCTGCCCCTGTCGTATGGCATGGAGCAGGCAGCTCGGCAGCAGTGACTCTTTTTTTTTGGAAAAAATAATTCTTCCAGGTTTTGGCTTTGTTTCTGTCCCCCGCAGGTTGTTCTTTGGGGAAGGAGGGAGTTCTGGAATCGCAGAGGCTCAGTTTCTGTGTTGTTTTTCCTTTGTTCTTTCATTCAGTCACGTGGTCTGGAGAAGGGGACTTCTCCGCCATATTGTTTTCTTTGTTCCAGGGAGGGGCATGTGATAAAAGACTGTTCACTTTAAAAATGCAAAAGGTTTATTAAACCTTAACAAAAATACAGCAAAATGACAAAATAAGGAAAAGCAGACCTGAAAGCTGCCCTCGTGGCTACATACCACATGGCTGGCTCATCTTCAAGATGGATGCTCAGTCTTTTATACTCCTGAGGGAGTTACATCAGCCAACCCTGGCCCCTCCCAGAGTCTGTCAGTCAACTCTTCTTTGCCGTTTGTTGGTGGAGACTGCTTTCTTGCAACTTGATTGGAGGGTCAGGTGTTGTCATGCTGCACCCCCCTAGCAACAAGCTGTTCCATTCCCAACTGCCCCATGGAAGGGGCACAAGTGCACACCTTCTTTCTACCTGTCCTAGACGACCCAGGCTGTCTGATAGCAACAATACGGGGGGGGGGGGGGGGGGGGGAGGGAACTATGGGGAGATGGGGAGAACAGAGGACATCTAAACTACAATAACATAATTATACATCAATAAAGCTTCTCTTAATATTCACACTATTCATCCCTTAATTGGGAGAGCCAATCATCTCATTATCCATCTATAACAGGCAGGACTCAGCACGTTTGTATCTATTGCTGTTATCTTGGTTGTTTCTATTTTTCCTTTTAGTAAACTGTTATTTTTTCACTTATATCTCTTCACATTCGTCTCTCCTTATTGGTGAAAGGGGAGTAGTTAAAACTAAGGGGCAGTAACTCATTGTGGAGTCTGCCCTGTATAATTGTCTTAAAGTATATAGTGGGGAAACACAACAGAAGTTTTTGAGAAAGAGAAGAAAATACTTCAAATAATTCTGAAAGCTGATTTAGCCATAAAACAATGTAAGATAAAGTGAACTGCCCAGGAGATCCAGCTTTTAGGAATAAAATGGCAAGTTGGATGTTGTCAGATCCCAATGGACATTATTAACAAGACAACAGCAATGTTTCCACCGACTAACAAGAAAGAAACAGAAGCTTTTTTTAGGTGTTTTGGGATTGTAGAGAATGCACATTCCAAATTACAGCCCGATTGTCAACCCTCTCTATCAAGTAACGCGGAAGAAGAATGATTTCTGTGAAAAATGTGTATTTTATGATTGGCTTTTTGCAAATATTAAAATGAATATTATATGTGTTATGTTAGAAAGTTATGCTGTATTAATTTTCTTAAGTAGTTTGTCAAATATAGTTTTAGATTATAACATAATGTTAAAATAGAAACTATGCTATGTAAGATACTTTTTTTAAAGAAAGGACTTGCACGGAGATAGCAGCCACAGGACACCTAAATCTTTCAGAGAAAAAGAATTTATTGCCCTCTTATCAGAAGAAACTAACTTCTTCCTGCCTCGAAGGCGAAGGCGCTGTTAGGATTCAGAGGAAGAAGTTGACACTGACCAGACAGAATCCTGTATTTGAATGGAATTTATGCATCATGTGTGAGGTGTATGAATATGCAACAGGCTTAGGTTTTTAAGGGTTAATCCTCTGTTAACGGATGTCCTTTTTCAGGCTTGTACTGCCCAGAAAAAGGTACCTGGACTGTCCGTAACTCTTTGTTTTTATTGTCTCATATTGTCCTAATTCAAATTGTCCAAATTATTATTACTCTAATGGTATTACTATTTTTATAACCATTTTATTACTATTAAACTTTTAAAATTTTATAAACAAGTGATTGGCGTTTTCCACAAGTATGGTAGCAGAGGATGGTTAACACCTTGCTGATGGTGCTTTAGGAGGGTCAGAGTGGGGAAGGCGCCCCCTGCCCTATTTGGCAACCTCGCTCTGTTTCCCCTGAGGTGACCGACAGAGTTATGATCGGTGGACAAAAGGAGGCAATAAAACAAAGAGAAGGGAAAAAGGCTCCCTACAACCGTGGTAATTTGCCCCCTAAGACTAGTAGTGCGCACGAAGAACCCGGGAAGGAAAAGAGATTGGTAAGTATTTCTCAGGGGGCAGTGGGGGGAGATGAATGTGTGTGAATGAGAGGCGGGCTGGTTACCCCAGACCTGCCAAGTGAGTGCTGGAATCTCCCATGCTGCATTTCCGGCTTTCCGCGAGGAAAGCGGCCAGTAAAGAGACAAAGCGAGTGATAAAAGGAGTGAAAGAATCCCCCAGAGTAACTGGAACTGGGTCTCAGGGAGGGGTTGGACCCCTCGGAGGTAGGGAGCAAGGTTTCCTAGCCCAATCCACTAGGAAACAGGACAGGAGGGGCCCCTAAAAACCTGCTGGGTTGAGGGATTTACGTTCCAAGAGCATCCAAGAGCAGGGTTGAGCAGAATTCTGCCAGAGTGAGGATATACCCAAGAACATTCAGGGTTGGACAACACAGCTAGATTGAGGGATAAAAATTTTGCCCAACAGGATCCAGGGTTGGACAACACAGCCAAGAAAAAAATTTAAATGCCCAAGAGCATCTGTAGTTGTACCACACCGCTGGGTTGAGGGACAGAAAAATGCCCAAGAGCATCTGGGGTTGAACAACACAGCTGGATTGAGGGAAAAATACCCAAGAGCATCTGGGGTTGGACAACACAGCTGGGTTGAGGGATATCCAATAGCACCGGGACTGGCCAGTAACACCTAAACTTGTAATAGGTGATGTGAAAGTAAAAGGTACCTTATAATTGTCTTGTTGTGTGTGTGTGAGAGTGAGTCACACACAAAATCAGCTTCAATTTCCTGGGCAGATGGGAAGGAGGGGGGGGCAGTGGAAAAGGAGTGTGTGACCTGCAAACCAGGCTATTGTTCCCTCGGGTGTGTGAGGGGGCCATAGCTGAAGAGTGTGAGTGACACGCAGACAGCCTCACAGGTGAACAGGCACCGGAGGCGACCAGAGTCAGGGCCCTTCCAGGAGGCCCTGCGATACTGAGGCCTGGAGGCCAACCCCAAAGCGAGGGGGGGCCACAGGGACCCGAGATTTTCTAGCGATAGGGATCCACTTTGTGTCTTGAGGGTGTGAAGGAATGTGTGAAGGTGAATGAGAAATAAAAGTGAGTGAATGTAGACGAATGAAAGTATAGGTAATGTGGATTGTGCATTTTAAGCTTTACCACATCTTGAAGGGAGGTGTATTGTATTGAAAATGAGTGTGAGAAAAAGTTTTTTTGGGGTGTAAGTAGTTGAAAGAAAAGTGGTATTTAAGTTGTTAGTAAAAACTGAAAAACAGAAGCAGGGGATGAATAGATAAGATCTTGAAAATGGAACAGAAAACCAGTAAGTTGGATACAGGGAAAAAAGGGGGAATAAAAGCATACTAGAAGAGATACCCCCAAGATAGCCCTTTGGGAGTTATGTTAGCTAACAGAAATACAACTCCTTGCAAAATACAGGGTATGCCGAAGTTGATGAGAAAAACATGCAAACTATGGAAAAAGGGAAATTAACCTTAAACTAGAAGGCTAAACTTGTGAATTATATACTTTAAAAAGAGCACTAGAATATTTAACACAAAAGAAAGGAGTTATATATTGATTCAAGATATGCCTTTAGAGTAGCACATACCTTAAGAAAAATTTTAAAAGGGAGATTACTTAATTCAAGAGGAAAAGGATTAGTACATGAGAAACTTATTTTAGAGGTTTTAGAGGCATTACAATTACCTAAGAGGGATAGCTATAGTACATATTAAGGGACACCAAAAGGTAAAGACCCCAGAAATAAGAGGAAATTATTTGGCAGATCAGGAAGCTAAAGATGCAGCAGAAAATGGAGCTGAAAGAGTTAATATTAACTCCAAATGAGGAAAAATTGGAAATTCCAAAGTTTAGGGAAGCAGAGAAAAAAGGAATTAAACAAGATAGGTGGTGAACAAGATAAATCAGGGAAATAGAAACATCTTGATGGAAGACAATTAGTTAATAAAATGCTTACTAGGGAATATTAGAAGACACGCATCAGAAAACCCAGTGGGATACTCGGGCTTTGTGAGATCATTTTTTTAAGGAACTATGGGTGCATTGGGATTTTTTGGAGTAGAAAAACAAGTAACTGAAAGATGTATAATTTGCCAAAGGATAAATAAAAGGGTGATGAGAAAAACAACATGAGAAGGTCGTGAGTTAGCTCGTCCACCATTTCAAAGTATCCAAGCAGAAGTTTAGATTTGTTAAGCTCTAGATTTATTTGTAAAAAAAAAAGTTTAATCCAGAAGAAAAAGAATATACCACATCCGGGGGGGGGGGAAGATCGTAAGAAAACAACATCTTAAAATATCAAAAATCCCTATGAAAAAGCAATAAAAGAAAAACGGTGAAAGAAAAAAGGCTGGGAACAAAAGATTACCTCCTCCGTTCCATTTGTTCCCCCACCCGTTCGCGGCTGCACCCCCCAGCCCCTGTGCCGGCTCCGGCACAGTCCGTCTGCCTCAGTCCCGGCCGCCTGGCCCGCGGTCGCTCCGCCGGTCGTGCCGGTGGGGGTGAGGGTCTGTCCTGCCGTGTAGACCGTGGTCACCGCGCCGACCGCACAGAAGGGGGGTCCTGTCTGCCCCATCCCCGGCTGCCCTGACTCTGGTCGGCTACCACCGCTGCAGCCGGGGTCTGTCGCCTGTTTTGTCTTTGCTGGATCAGCTGCCATTAGCCATGTGGGGGCTATCCACGCTCCAGCTCGGTCTGCACCGGAAGATCCCCCTCGGGCGATTCCGCCTGCAGACCCCGCCTTCGGAGGACCGAGACTCAGAGTCATGCCGAGTCCCACCCGTCCTGCCCCGAGCTCCGTTCCCTTGGTAACCACAGCTACAGCTGGTCAGGGGAACTCTCTAAAGGAATCACCTTATCGAAACACTAAAAGTTCAGTTAAAAGACAGCCCTCTCCTGATTCTTCCTAAAAATACAGGAGAAAGGCTATAGAAGATAAAAATCCAAAAAGAATGGGATAAAGGGATTGGTCTATTTCCATTAAGAGAGGTTCCTATAGGAGGGAGCGGACCGGGATTTATGAATGCTCCTTTGACTTCGTCTGAGGTCTGAAATTTTAAGAAATAAATAAAAGGGATATTTGGAGGATCCCATAGGCATAGCTGAACAATTAGACCAATTTTTAGGTCCAAACATTTATACTTGAGAAGAGATGCGGTCTATAATGAAAATAATATTATGTCAGGAAGAAAGGCAATTAATCAGAGCAGCTGGAATAAAAGCTTGGGAAAAAAGATAATCCGCAGGGACCCCCAGAGAAGACAAAATGCCAACTGTACCTCCTGAATGGGGTCAAAATAATGAGGGGAGGAAACACATGAATAATTATCGTAATTACATAATCAAGGGAATAAATGGGACAGCATATCAAAGGTGAAATGAAAAAAAAAAAAGGTTTGTGAGGGACAGCTTTTTAGAGGGAAAAGAAGAAACTCTGTCTAAATAGATAAACAAACTTAAGAGAAATAGGAAAATGGTCCTAAGCAAGCAGAAGATCTGAAAATCTTTAAAGAGATGTGCACAGAAGAGGAATAGGGAGGTCGTAGGCTCTATTTTTTTAGGGGACAGATACCATCTGGTGCCTGTGATAACTTTAAAAGTGGGTCCCCAAGAAGAAGAATTGGAATTTGTAGTAGACACAGGGGCAGAGAGAACCTGCCTGTTAAATATTCCAAAAGGCTATAGTGTGAGTAAACATACAGTGAAAGTAACAGGCGAAAGGAGAAAGTTTTACAGTTTTGGTCATTAAAGATGTGGTAATTGAGGGAGGAAACTAAAATTTGGATGGGGGATGTCTAATTGGTCCCAGGGGCAGGTAGCAACTTATTGGGGTGAGACTTACAAGTGCAATTAGGAATAGGAGTTCTACCAGAAGATGAGAAAATGACAGCTAGAGTTTTAATATTAGGCCAAGAGGATGAAGAAAAAATCAACAAGGAACTTTGGGCTGAGGAAGGAAATAGGGGAGGAATAAATATTGACCCCATAAGGGTTACAATTGAGAGAGAAGATTGTCCCATACGTGTACATCAGTATCCTATATCTTTAGAAGGAAGGGAAGGTTTGAAGCCAGTAATAGAAGGACTAATAAAGGATGGGACATTAGAACCTTGTATATCTCCTCATAATACCCCTATTCTCCCAGTAAAGTCTGACGGGAGTTATAGACTAGTACAAGATTTAAGGGAAGTTAATAAAAGAACTCGGACTCGCTACCCAGTGGTACCAAATCCTTATACTCTTCTAAGTCTCACCCCAGCATCAGTGGTTCAGTGCGGTGGATCTTAAAGATGCTTTTTGGGCTTGCCCACTAGCCAAGGACAGCCAAGATATTTTTGCCTTCAAATGGGAGGATCCAAAAACTGGGACAAAGCAGCAGTTAAGATGGACAAAGTTACCACAGGGGTTTATGGAATCCCCAAACTTATTTGGGAAAGCTTTAGAAACAATACTACAAGATTTCCCTACTCCTCCTGGAATACAAATTATCCAATATGTGGATGATCTTTTACTATCTGTGGAAGCTGAAGTGAGAGAGGCTACTATACAACTTTTATATTTTCTCGGGGAAAAAGGATTAAGGGTATCAAAAGGGAAACTGTAATTTGTAGAACCAGAGGTAAAATATCTTAGGCACTTAATAAATAAAGGTAGTTGGAAACCCAACCATGAGAGAATTGCAGGAATTTTATTCCTTTTCCCTCCCTCTTCAAAGAGGGAGATCAGAAAATTACTTGGATTGTTGAAATATTATAGATTATGGATTGAGGGGTACACACAGGCAGTAAAATTTGTGTATGAAAATTTGACAGAGGGAGTTTATTTAAAACGGACCAAGGAAGATATTGTTAAATTAAAAGAGTTGAAGTGAAAACTAGCCTAAGTACCAGCTTTAAGCTTACCTTTGTTAGAAAAGTCCTTTATAATTTATACATAAATACAGAAAATGGAGTAGCTTATCAAATTTTAATTCAGGAGTGAGGAAGAGTAAAAAGATATCTAGTAGCTTATATATCAAAGATGTTAGACCCAGTAAGCCACAGCTAGCGAGTATGTATTTAAGTTATAACAGCTACTGCAATCCTAGTAAAAGAAAGTTGTAAGCTTACTTTTGGAAGTAAATTAGTTTGGTATACCTTGTCCTGTCTGAGGTGTGTTGAATCAAAGAAAAAAAAGAGTAAGAGGAGAAGAAAGAGAGAAGTTGAAGTAGGGGGGTGGTTAGCAGACTCTGGGATGTTGGAATGTGGAGTGATGACATCTTGGTGGTAGAAGAGAGCAGAAGTGTGAATGCAGTTGGTTTTTTTTTGCATGAAAGGCGGGGAAGTGTCTTAACATATGGTTGTTGAGAGCCGAACTGGGGTCTGGAAAAGGTTTAGCAGAACAGGCCCTCCTTGAAGGGAAAAGAGGATAAGTTGACAAAAGAAAGAAAAAGAATGTCAGGAGCACCTGAGAACGCCAAGTTTAGGGTTGTCAAAGTTGGGAGGTGTCTGACCGCTCTCGTACGAGCAGTGGGTTCTCGGGGGCTGCGGCAGGGACCGATTCATGGAGGTGACCCGGCGGCGGTGCTGGGAGCAGATTACACAGGTTTGCTGGCCAGGAGCAGGCTGGCTCCATTGCGGAACTGCTGGGGTGGCTCCCAGGCTGTCGGGGTCCCGAGTTCAGGATGGCAGCGTCAGCCTTGGTAAGCGGGTCGAGAGAGAGAGAGAGAAGGAAAGAGAAAGAGAGAGAAGAAGAGAGAGAGAGGGGGCAAAAGGGACCCAAGGCATGCCCCCAGGGTCCCCATGCCCATGGCTGTTCTCCCCTGCTCCCGCCAGCCGGGGCCCTGCAGTGAAGTGGCAGCAGTGAGGGAAAGGTGAAAAACAGCATTGACAGCAAGGCTGTGAAAAGAGGGGGAGGGGGCTAGCACTTAAAGATAAAATCAAAGCAGAGATTGCTGACTCCCCAAACCCCACAAAGTGGTTTGTTTTTATTAAGTAAGAAGTTTTTGTTTTGTTTGCTGTTAAAAAAGAAGTTTTTTTCCTGAAGAATGGGTTTGTAAGGCTAAAACAATTAAATGTTGCCCAAAAAGTAAAAAGCAATAGATGTGATACATCTCGTGTTAAAATTGGTCTGGCCTTTCTTATTTAACTAACTGTAGCTCACAGAAAGAAGAATTTGCCTTGGCAGCTATTAGCACAGCTGGATATAAGAAGAAGAGGCTGCTGTGGAGAAAGCTTTTAGCTAAACCCAGAAAGTTTGGAAGAAAAGCGAATGGTAAAAGTTAATGCAGTATTGTCTTTCTTTTATTGCTATGCTATTACGAAGTCCTTTCCAGGTACTACTGAAGCAGCAATCCAAATCACGGAAAGAGAGTGAATTCATGCCAGCAGAATCATAGGACTTGTGAAAGAACCTGAAGAATGGACTATCACATTTAAACCGGATGATACCGAACTGACTTTCCAATGGGGACTGGGTGGTGATGGTTTGGGAAAACCCTAATGATCCAAGAAATGTCCAAAGAATAACACTGAATTAAGAAGTAAGACAACGCTTATATCACTGGTTTCAAGCACTGCCTGAATAAAACATCTTCTTGGGGGAGGAATACTTCAGACAGAAGGATCAAGACTGTTTCTGTATTCTGACCTTAGCCAGTGAATTGTACAGGAAGAAGGGGAATTACTATTTCCATCAGTAAATTTTATTTGATTCATTCCGATACTGGACATGCTAGCTGGGTTATAAGTAAATGCTTGAATTGTGGGAATAATTAGTATTGTAGTTCACAAAATTTATGCTCTTATTGCAAGAAGAGTTAAAGTAATAACTTAGTTTTGTGGATGGGAATTATTAGTGCCTGTTGAATGAGAGATACCTGAGGAACGGTGGGAAACCACAGTTAAGGGGTGGCAAAAACAATTTGCCTGGAAATTAGTTAAGAGAAAGTGACAAGGAAATAGAGGGCAAGACCAGATTGGCCTCTGTATTTCGCCACCAAGAAGATCAAATACACCTGCTGTGGGTTGCAACCTCACAGGCATGGAAGGTGGGAGTATAAGCCATACTGGACCTCTGTTATTCCTGTTTCTGGCACTTATTTGTTGTCTTTTCCCTTTCGGGATAACAGCAAGATCATGTCATAAATGCTACGGAAAGCATCACATAGAAAGAAACCAAAGTTCCTTTATTATTACACACACCTATGTCAACAGCCACTGTTATAACCCATCCAAATGAAGAACCTGTAGGCAAAATGGAGAAAATTATTGGATTACAAGAAACTTAGGAAAATGTGGTAAAAGATTTGGAATTGAATGTCCAAAAGAAGAGAGATGGATTTGTTTTGCATTTAATCTTAAAGATACAGTTCAAGATTTGGCAAAAAAACAAATAGTAAACAAAAAAAGTAAAACCAGCACAGCAATTTAACTCTGTATTGACCCCAAATTATATGTTGAGTTGTATTACAAGACTCCAAGCAGTTATAGAAATGATAACAAATAAAGCCACCCAGGCATTAGAGTTAAGATCAAGTCAGCAAAGCCAAACAAAAACTGTACCGTATCAGAATAGGTTAGCTTTAGACTATTTATTGGCCAAAGAAGGAGGTGTTTGTGGAAAGTTTAATATATCAGATTGTTGAAAATTGATGACCACAGAAAAGTCATTCTAGAAAAAGCAAAATAAATCAAAGAAAGAAAATATATACATATAATAACCCAGGTACCAGTCCAAAAATTAGAAAACAATGTTAAAACCTAGCTGGTGGTGTAATGTATTAGAAGAAATTAAGATTTTTCCTTTTATGTGTTACAGCTGTTTTGATATTTCTTCCTTGTGTAATCCCCTGTTTTATTTTGCCAGCATAGTCCAGAAGATGCAAGTAGATAAGAAATATTGCTCAAACCAAATGATTTACAAAGAATAAGAGTGGGGATTGTGAAAAATGCGTATTTTATGATTGGCTTTTTGCAAATATTAAAATTAATATTTAATGTGTTGTGTTAGAAAGTAATGCTGCAATAATTCTCTTAAGTAGTGTGTTAAATATAGTTTTAGGTTATAAGAAATGTTAAAATAGAAACTATGCTATGTAAGATACTTTTTTTAAAGAAAGGACTCACACCGAGATAGAAGCCACAGGACACCTAAATCTTTCAGAGAAAAAGAATTTATTGCCCTCTTATCAGGAGAAATGAACTTCTTCCTGCCTCGCTCATCCCTGAAGATGCCATTAAGATTAAGAGGAAGAAGTTGACACTGACCAGACAGAATCCTTTGTTTGAATGGAAGTTATGCATCATGTATGAGATGTATGAATATGCAACAGGCTATTGCTTTTAAAGGTGTGGTGGTTTGGCAGGAAATATGTTTTCTGGGATGCTGTGGTTATGGCCAATGGATGCTCAGATTTTAATATTGGCACCTAATGTGGCCATTGGGACATTGGATATGCCTCTGAGAACACGGGGTTAAAAGCAGGGCTCTCCCCAGGGAGGCTCTCTTGGGGTCCGGTCAGTGAAAGGTTCAGACCTCCCCTGCCTGGCTGTGGGCTGGGCGGGGGAGGGGAAGCCATGTGGCCGGGTGAGGTAGGCCGGGGCCCTGGACAGAAGGGAGGTGAAGGCCCCTGCAGGATGGAAGGGTGGAGGAGCACTGAGAGGCATCGGGCAGCCACACCCCCCCCGGGAGAGACAGAGAGAGAGCCTGTGCCTGTGCTTGTGCCACCTTGAAATTTAATAGTGGCCAACTGAGAAGGAGAAGGGGGGGGTGCAACAAGGTGCCCGGCAGGGCAGCCATGGGAGTTCTGGACAGACAGACCCTCAGATTTTTAACCCTTTTCTTGGATCATGGAAACCTTACAAATGTGAATCCTCCTGGAGCTGAATGAGAAGAGAGGTATAGATGAGATAAGAGGAAATGGGCCACGAGAGAAATAGAGAAGAACTCAGGTGGAAGAGATGATGGAGTTGCTTATGCTGGACTCTTTTTGTGTAGCTGTGGACAGAGCCATGTTTCCTTGTGATACAGGGACTGCATTCTAGGGGGAGGCAATGCCTCAGGACCAAGAGGGTTCGGTGTGGGTACCCCTCGGCCCCAGGGGGTGAAAAATATGGGGGGGAAAAATGTCCCAAAGTTGAGACTGTGCCTTTTTGGAGTGGGACGAGGCATCCTTAAAAGTCGACCCTAGAAGCAGCTCTGGTCCGTGTTCAGTGGTGAGAGTGCTGGACATGAAAGGAAGAGGTCACCATTGGCACAAGAAGGACTCCTTTTCCTCTTGATGAACTGAGGATTGAGTATTCTGAAGGGTGGTGTTGGACCGAGAGTCGATAATTTTCGGGATGTATTGTATTGGGAATTTGGTGGGGAGGAGGAGGAGATGTATTTGTGAAGTTTTCATTTTCCTTGTGTGTTTCTTTTTTTTTCTTTCCCTTGTAGTTTAGTTAATAATTTTTTTTTCTAAGTGGGAGCCTGCTTTGCTTATTCCTGGTCACATCTCACAGCAGAAACCAGGGAGAGAGTATTCTCATGGAGGCACTGGCATTGTGCCAGTGTCAAACCATGACAAAAGGTTAATCCTCTGTTAATGTTTTCGGGCTGTAATAGATGTTATGAAATAATTCATGCTATAGAGAGAATGTATTTTATAAAAATTGTGAAATCCAAATGAGTCTCTGACCACAAGCAGCCCAAAGACAGACACCTACTTGAATTCCGAGATTCCTGGAGCCGGCAGGAGAACAATCTACAGTTCACCTATGAATAGATGTGCCCAGCGGATGATCGATGATCGCTGCTATCCTGAGTCATCGGAAGACGCCTAAGAGCAATCATCACCCTCTTGATAACATCAATCAAGATAGCAAGTCGCCAGAAAGATACATGTGAATATGCGACTTCCCTGGACGCAATTAACACCGGCTATCCACCAGGAAACGGCAATTGTCCAGCTATGCACAGTGAAAAGAATAGTCTTGAATATGCAGAGTTACAAAAGAAACTGGGACTCCTCCGCCTCAGGCATAATAAACTGTATAAAACAACCCCGCAAGAAGTGGCTCTCATGAACAGGGAAGGGTCTGATGCGATAGAGGTTGGATCTAGGTTCACCCAGCGCCGATCCCGGGCTCGATGCTGTCTCTTTGGCTGTGGTGGTTTTGAGGACTGTATTTTGGTCGCGGAAAAAGATAAATAAATCTTTTCACATTTTTGATAATTTAGCTTTTGATTGGTCATTTATAATAATAGCCAGCAAATGCAATGCACAGAAGCATACAGAAGAGGCTAGAGAAATAATAAGTGCCTTACAAAGCCCCCAGTCTCAGACCGTGCAGCCTGCACAGCCAAAAGCAGCGGGAGGGATAGCCCCTCCCCCCCGCTCCAGCAGCATCGGCAGAGCCTGAGAAATCGCTCACTGCAGCTCTCCCAGGGGACATCCTAACCCTGCGGAGACAATCCCCAAAGACAGGGGATCCCCTGAATTACTGGGGACCAGCCCAAGATCGGGCGGACCGCTCTCCGGTGCGCAGGAGTTTGAAACTGCAAAAAGTTCATGAGATACGCAATCTGCTCAGCCAGGAACTGCACAGATGGATCAATGTACGCAAACAGTGCAAAATAAGGAAGTGGCGCAGCCTGGTGCGGGCGGGACGGCACCTGGTGCTGGTAGGATGGACCCAGCGGTTCCGCCACAGTTCTTGAATGTAACAAATACGACTTTGCCTTCAGCAAGTTCACAGAGCCTGGCGGGGACAGGCCAGGGGCAGACAGAAGTTACGGGAGAACAGGGACACCTCGAAACGAGCGAACGGGAACACGGATCCGATTCTGGACCGGGGGTTTCAAACACAGACCCAGAAATCACAAACAATGGCTCTCTAATGCCCATAGCAGTGGCGCGGGGTCTTCCTTCCCTGCCCACTCTCTCAAATGCCGACAGACCGCACAGCTGCACTGGTGTTCTTCCTGGGTCCTTGTCTGCCCTCAGGCATTTCGGCAGCGCCGATGGCTTCTCCCTTAACCCAGTCCGTCACATACCATGGCGCGGTACCATGGAAATTCCTCAGGGACCTTTTGTTTCAGCTTAGAGATTGTGCACAGGATCTGTCCTTTTCAGAAAATGGTGGCGTCCTCCACCCTTCTGCCGTACAGCAAAATGGAGGTGCCTGGCACACTTCTTTCATACGGCAAAATGGTGGCGCCCTTGGTACTGCCGCAAACAATGCCTACGTACTTCCGCCGACGCCCTTTTGTGACCAAAAGACGGTCAACCTCCTGCTGCAGCGCTACTTCCAGCCGCTTCTATTATTGCACCCTCCAATTAGAATAATATACAACAAATGAAACTACCAATTCCTTATATAGAAGGAGAAGGAATAAATACAGCTTCAAAGCCTGAAGAAGGAGTATCTTTATAGGACACAAACCCACAAAATACAGAGAATTAGTCCCATTTCCTCATATTCCAGAAGTCATCTCAAATAATAATACAAAAGATCCTTCAAGAGACCCATCAAATACTACCAAGTAGACCGAGATTGAAAGAAAAGCATTAAAGGAAGGAGATTTCAACATGACATCAACACAATTAATGGCCATGCTAATAAAATATGGCAGACAAAATGCAAAACCCAAATGGATACCACTGGCACACAACATAATTTAAGGCTTGAGACGGGCAATAAAAGACAGTGGTTTAGGGTCTCCTTACTTCAAGCAATTATTAAAAGGCACCTTCTGTAATCAGGCTCTGGTTCCTTATGACTGCAAATACATTGCCACCACCATTTTAACAGATTCACAATGCATGCTATGGGAAGTTAAATGGAGAAGAGCTCTCACTGCCTTAATGGAGTCTTAGGCTGGAAGCCCAAATAAAAACCTCACAATAGCCCAATTGGCAGGAGACACTCCTCATAATAAACCTTAGGACCAAGGTGCACACCTGCCTCGAGATGTGATTGCAGATATCAAGGGAGCAGCTTGGAAAGCCATTCTGCAAATCCAACCTACGGGGTTCCCAGAGGGCATTTATACAGAAGTAAAGCAAGGAATATCTGAGCTATTCACCTCCTTCATGAATCGCCTTACTCAAGCAGTGGAAAGGCAATGCAGTGATGAAGTGGCACATGGCACATCCTCATCTACTTTGAAGCTTAGCTTTCACAAATGCCAATTGTCCTAAATTGCAAGGTAATGTATGTATTCTATTTACCATCTGTTAGAGTTGTGGCAGTTATCTTGGGTTAATTGGGCAGTTTTCTTTATCTCTTCCACAAAGCAATCCTCCCTCCAGAAGATATCCTCTGCTAATGGGCCATTGAGTGTCACTGCATGACTGATAAAAATTACAGCATCCCATTATGAGATGCTCCACCCAGAGGGAGGAGCCAAGCATTCATAACTAGATATGATCTGAGATTTTGGGACACCAGGACAGTCTTTCCACTGGATTCCCAGAGGAGCAGCTGCCTTTTCCACTGGATTCCCAAAGGAAGACCAGGCCCATCTACACCATTAGTGGATCTGCAGAGGAAAACTACAACAACAATCAACAGGGTGTCAGGTCGTATTCTGACTCTGTCAGTGTTGTTTTGTATTACTGCATTGTTTATTTAAATTTTATGTTCTTCCCTAATAAAGAACTGCTATTCCTGCTCCCATATCTTTGCCTGAGAGGCCCCCTTAATTTCAAAATTATAACAATTTGGAGGGAGGGGGTTTACATTTTCCAGTTCAGGGGAGGCTCCTGCCTTCCTTAGAAGACATGCCTTTTCAAACCAAGACAGATTTGTGGCATTCACATTCTCTGAAAAAATTCCTTTGCACAAGGTTTTTCTCCAGGGAAGCTGAAAAGCAGCGAGAAAGGCCTCAGAGAAAAGGAAAACAATTCTTATCTCCTTTGCTTCTACTGTGTTGTGCTGAGGCAGAGTGGAAATTTTCCTGAGTAGAAATCCATTTTGATTTAGGTGAAATGTACATCTTTGAGTTAAGTCTGTAGCTTGCTGTTTAGTCTGACTGCCTTCCTGTTCTCGAAAAGGGCCTGTCCTCTGTCCTTGGAGGGACTGCTTCAGCTGAAGGACAAAAGATAAGGGGGGGGGGGGGGGGGCAGGGCAGACAGAGCAGGGCAACCTGACTCAGGAGTTCTTTCTGATAAAGAAGAATTAGGGGCAAGTGTCACCCAAAATCAGTGGAATGAATATGTATGAACCTATTGTGAAATTGCATGCATATGTATTTGAGAGGGAGATAAAAGGGGATCTGGAGTTCCCAGAGGTATGCATGTCATTTTAGGGGAATGATTCCCACATGTGTCCAGCGCTGTAATAAACATACCGGCTTTACAACTTTCACAAATTCGCGAGCCAGCCAGGAGACCATCTCTGTCCTCGCAGGGGCAGAGGGGAAGACGGACCTCCTGAGGTGCACCCCAGGATTTTCCCGGAGGAGTTCCGCTCGTCTTGGCTTGCCTCCTGCATAGACAGAGAAGGACCTGCTGGTGTGCGTATAAACGGTATGTATATCAAAGGGCCCTGGGGGAGAGAGAGATGGGACGGCTGAGTAAGTCTAAGTAAGTCACTCAGGCACGTCTGAGTGAGAGGTTCCTGTGCCTGCAGGCAGACCAGGCGATGAGGTGGCTGGACTAGAAACAGGGGTTCACTGTTTGATAGAGCAACTGCTAGCGACTCTGGGGGTGGGTCGAGTGAACCCATGTGTGTGTTTGTGGTGTCCGGACATTGTATGGTTAATGCATTGTGTGGTTAATGTTAATGTGTTTGTAATCGTGCGAGTGCGTGGTGTATGAAAGAAAGAGCGAACCAGTGAGTGTACCAATGGAGTGTGGGGGGAAGTTCTACCTGCATCTGAAGCGGCCAGGTGAGGCCTGAGGCGCTGGCTGGGGCAAGCTGTGGGGGCAGGGAGTAGCCTGCAGAGAAGGGGAACAAGTGGAGAAACGTCGGTGAGGACATTTATTGTGTTTAAAGGTGGTGATTTGTGAATATCGGGCACATTTTAACTGTGACGACGAGCTCAGGAAGTTCCTCTGCCCTAGTAGTTTGGACTTGATCCCTGGAATTTTGCTGTGTGCTGTTATTTTGATTGTGTCCAGAGTGTGTGAGGACTAGAGAAAGCTGATGTGGGTAAATGCTGAAGTATTGTATGCTGTGTTGTGTTGAGAAAAGTGGTCACTTCGAGAGATACGCCCTTTCCTGGTGAGTTTGTGTGGTTCTTCCCCCGCATTGTGGTAATTTGATTCTTGGGATTGTATAGCTGTGTTTGTGGAGATTTGAGGATTTTGTTTGCAACAAGTGTAGAATTTTACTCAGAAGAACTACAGTATGGTGATTTATGTTTAACTGTGGTAAAACGAATTAAAAAGAATTCCAGGAATTCCCCCCTCCCCCAGCAATTCAAGCCCTGACTCTTGTGAATTTGACATAAGGGGGGGGGTAGGGTGTGTGTGTGTGTGTCTGTGTTTGTGGGCATATGAAAGTTTTTGCTGTAATAGGCACAGCCTTTCGCAAGGCAGTAAATGAGTGTCAGTAGAAACAATGCTTTAATTAGATTGTGTGGGAAGTGAACTGGAAAAGACTGAGATTTTGTAAAACAGAGTTTAGATAGAAGAAACAAATGAGTTTATGGGACTTCAGCTGGTAATATAGTAAATTTGGACTGAGAACAACCTGCCGTAGAGGTTAAGTGATAAACTCCGAAGTGATAAATGGAATAGCCTGCAGGCAATTCCCAAGAGCTTTTGGTGCATTGAGAGGCTGGCACCTTGTGTGCAATGCAGAGTTTGTGAGAGGCGCTGGTATTGCTGTTCTGTGCCTCAAGTGTAAATTAAAAGTTCCTGATCCAGCCAATTCAGAACCTGAGATCTTAAAGCTTATGTGTGGAGGATCACATCTGATACCTGCCACCTGGAGGTCTGTGTGTGAGGAAAAACTGAGAAAAGACACTGTGAGGCTTGGGTGGAAACAAGATGGTATAAGGAGAAGGAGATAATGAGAACCAACAAGAGGAAAGAAGTTCCTGAACTAGCCCCTTTGGGAGGGGCTCACTGGGAGAAAGCTGCCAGTAGGGGTGGCTCAGAAAAGAAAAAGATTTATAATACCGTATTACAGTTAATGTTGTTTTAAAACAGGAAGGTAAATGGCATAAGGTCCCGTATGCTGATATGTTTTTCACCTTAAAGAATCACCCATAATTGCAGAGTAACTGTGGGTTCAGAGCTCCCTCTGACCCACTAGTGTTAGCTCTTGAAAAAGAAAGCAAAGCAAAGAGAAGGCAAATCAAACGTGTTGTTCAGCATGCAGCAAAAGATAGCAATGTATGAAATCAGACAAAGTTTATCATGCCGAAATGCAAAATGATTACAACTCGCAAAACGAGTACATAAGATTTGTTAAAGGCTCCTCCTAAGGTAAGGGAGGAAGGATAAGGAGGACCTCCCCAAAAGGGAAGAGGACTCTGGCTCCAAAGGTATACCCACTCAAACCCATCCTCCTTCTGGCAGTCCAATTTCATCCAGAACCAGGAGGTAACAGACCCCTCTGCGAGAGGCAGTGAGACCAGAAGAAAGGAAAAGGGTGGAATTTTAGTTAATACAGGGGTCATATATTCAGTTTTAAATAAAGCTTTAGTACCTGTGGAGAATGATTATGTTGTAGTGTGGGGAACAACTAGCCAGTCTGACAAGGTATACTTTTTGAAACCTTTAAAGTAACATGTGTATTTACAAGTTTTTGTATAAGCCCAATTTGCTAAACATTCTAAAATGGGAAGGTTACTATGGAGGTAAATGATCAATAGGATATAAAGATGTTAGTCTTAACATTAACAGCCATTGAAATTAAGAATTAAATTAGTAAAGAGATATTAGGACAAGTATTTTCGGGGATCTGGGGCTCTGATGTACCAGGGAGGGTGAAGAATGCCCCCCATAGTAATCAAGCTTAAAGAAGGGACACAACCAGTGAAAATTAGGCAGTACCCCCTGAAAAAGAAGATAGGGAAGAAACCAGTCCAGTAATTGAAAGTACAGGATTGAGGGCTGTCAATAAGATAACAAAGAATTTATATCCTGGTAGTAAATCCATATACGTTACTAACTTATTTAACACCTGAGCTAACCTGGTTTACTGTTTTAGACCTGAAAGACGCCTTCTTTTTGCCTCCCTATCCCCGAAGCCAGCCTGAAAATTTTTGCATTCGAATGGGAAAGCCCTAAAAGCAGTGCAAAACACAGCTTACATGGTCCATGTGCTTCCTCAAGGCTTCAAAAATTCCCCCACTCTGATTGGAGAACAACTTGCAAAGATCCAGAGTCCTGGAAAGCTCCACAGGAAGAAGGAAGGCTATTGCAGTACGCGGATGATCTTCTAGTAACCACTCAGACAAGGGAAGCGTGTGTAGCCTGGACAAAAAGCCTTTTGAATTTCCTAGGGCTCCAAGGACACAGAGTATCAAAGAAAAAGGCACAGGTAGTGAAACAGAAAGTAATCTACCTGGGGTACAAGGTGAGTGCTGGGCAACGAACTTTAGGGCAGGCTTGCAAGGAAGCCATATGCCAAACCCTGAAACCCCAGACAATAAAGGAACTCTGAACCTTCTTAGGCATGGCAAGGTGGTGCCGGCTGTGGGTTTATAATTATGGACTGCTCGTCAGACCCCTCTATGCTCTTATTGCCAATGGAAAAAGAGATCTCCAGTGGACAAAGGAAGCTACACGGGCCTTTTACCAGGTAAGAGTGCCCTCATGTCAGTTCCAGCTCCAGATGTAAGTAAAACATTCTTTCTATTTTCCCATGAAAGCTGGGGAATTGCCCTGGGAATACTGGCTCAGGACTTGGGTCCATACCAGAGGCCAGTTGCTTACTTGTCCAAGCAACTAGATGCAACAGCCAAAGGATGGCCAGGTTGCCTCAGAGCTGTAGCAGCAGTCATGCTGCATGTTTAAGAGGCACGCAAGTTTACCCTGGAACAGAAAATAACTGTGCTAGTGTCCCACACAGTGTCCGCAGTACTAGCAGTAAAGGGCAGCCACTGGCTTTCACCACAGAGGTTCCTGAAATACCAGGCCATCATGATAGAGCAAGATGATGTAGAGATAGCGGTAACTAATATTGTCAACCCAGCTTCTTTTCTCAGTGGAAATCAAGGAGAAGCAGTACACCACGATTGCCTGGAGACCATTGAAGCTACCTACTCCAGCTGCCTAGACTTAAAGGACACTCCTTTGGACGATGCAGAGACCTGGTTCACTGATGGGAGTAGCTACGTTGCCAATGGAAAGCGATATGCTGGGTACGCAGTGACTACATGCCGAGAGGTAATAGAATCCGGAGCCTCACCAACAGGTACCTCTGTGCAGAAGGCCAAGATAATTGCACTGACCCCTGCCTTGGGAATGGCAAAAGGAAAGAGAATAAACATCTATACAGACTCAAGGTATGCATTCGGAGTCGTGCATGCACATGGAGCCTTCTGGAGGGAGAGGGGACTGCTGACCTCACAAGGAAAGAAGAGATAATCCAGCTGCTGGAAGCAGTTCAGCTGCCTGAAAAGGCATATTAAGGCACACCAGAGAGTGAGCTCAGAATTTGAGGAAGGAAATGAGCTGGCGAATGGAGAGGCAAAGAAAGCAGCAAAAGGTGAGGTAATTATGGACAGATTTCCCTTGAAGGTAAGCCAGAATATAATAATAATACTAATCAAAAGGGACATACAACCACGAGGGGTGGGCTACCATTGAAAGGGAGCTGGTAATCCCTTCCCATTTGTGTGGTCACTAGTAAAAGAGGAGCACCAGAAAACACACTGGGGCCTAACTAGTTAAAAGCTTTTATAAAGTGTGGCTCCTTTCCCAGAATGACCAAGGCTGCCAGTGTTACAGAGTGCATCGAAATGAAGTGTTGACTTTTAAGTAGTAGTTTCCACGGGCTTTCTAGAACACATACCTGATTGAAAGAATCGTTGCCAGGAATTTATATGCCACTATTACTCAGGTAAACTGACAGTGAGATCCTTGCCTCCAGACTAACCCCAAGAATATCCCCAGACCAAAACTAGGTCAGATTGGGAAGGGTCATGGATCCGGACAGCAGTGGCAAATTGACTTTTCTGAACTCCCATGGAAAGGGGGGGTGTCAGTATTTATGAATATTGACAAGTACGTTTTCAGAGTGGCCAAAAGTGTTCCCCACCAGAACTGTCAAGGCTTGAGAGGTGACCAGAGTAAACAGTACTGCTTTCTGAGTTCCAGTCACAATGCCTATATGGGGGCTTTAAGTAGACATCTCAGAGAAAATGGAAAACATGTGACTGGAACTCGGAGCAGGGAGCTAGATGGACCAGTACATAACATACAGCCTGGCGATTATTTATATGTTAAGTCTCTTACAGAAAAGACTTTGGAACCACAGTGGGACGGACCATTCCAGGTGCTCCTCACCACCTTCACTGGAATCAAGATCAAGGAGCAGAATGCCTGGATCCACCACTCTTGACTGAAGAAGGCCCCAGAAGCCCCTTGGAGAGTGACACCAGGAGACAATGAACTGAGATTAAAACTTACTCGGGCAAAATGAGTATATTGCGGCTGGGGGTAGTTTGTAATTTCATTTACAGAATTGTTTTGTATATAATTATAACTGGAGTCTTAGAATTAGAGAGTACTTCTATCCAAAGTGATGCTGAATGGCCTTGGTCCCAGGCTTTTAATCATTATACTGGATCCATGGGAGAACCTTCTGAGATAAAAGATTTAAACCTATCCGCTGTAGTAATTCACAGAGATCAAGTATATGAGGAGCAGGAGTGTCAGGAAGGGGAACTGTGGACACTTCAAGGGATCAGAGGAGAAGAAATCGAGGTAGGGTGCTGGATGGTCATTGGGAGGACTCATGAGAGACCAGATGCAATTAGTGTCTCAAACTCTCCTGTATACAGGCCCCAGGAAGTTTGTGATAGACCAAGTGAATCAGACTGTTGGTGTAATTTCACCTTAATACAACCTGTAAAGTGACTTGCCTTTGGGCTCATGATGCTATTGGGCTCTCATTTAAATTTAAAATAGATACTACACTTTTTCACTTTTTACAGTGGCAGGACCTTATACAACTCACACCAGTACTCAAGCAGTTCAGACCCAACCCAAACTTTAACCTGAAGTATATGAAATAAGCCCATATGTAGTGAGGAATATGGATGAACAATTGTTGTTCAATACAAAGTAGTCCCACAAACGTGTTGCATTGCTAATGCAAATTAACATCTCAAAAATCCAACTAGCCTGCTCCTCTTTCCTAAGAACATCCTTTGAGGGCTGGACAACATGGTTACAAAGACAAGTATACCTCAGGAGCAGAATAAGAAAGGATCTAACTGGGATATTAGGGACAGGATTGAGAGTTTTAAATGGAATTGATTCAGAAATACTGATGAATAGGCTGGCCACTACAACAGGTGGCCTAGCAAAACTGAAGCAGCCTTTTACAGTCATCTCTATTGGCATTAGGAACTAGCCAGTGGCAGATTTCAAAGTACCACCAAAGTGGGAAAAGGCCGGGGACCAAGACCACAAGTTCATAGTTGAAGCGCTTAGTACAGTTCAAGATAATGTGTCTTTAGCTTTCAGTTGTATACAAGCACAGTTATAGATGCAGGCAACAGCAGCTTTGATCATATGGGAAGGGGGTGAAGGTAATTTTCCAGCTGAAATTCGTAAGGTTGTCTGGGATGATGCAATTGACTTAGAAAGGAAGTTTCAATCCTGGTGGACTATGGTAAATTTCACCTATGATCCTGCTTCTTATGTGGCCCCTGCCTTTGTGTTTACCATATGTAATGCCACTGTTTACGTTATCCACCCCATCATTGCACTAGGATTAAATCATGAAAAAACAGTGCTCTACACTTCAAAACATAGAGTGTGGGCACGAAAGGTGAATGAAAAGTGGCAAACAGTAAACTTAGAATCCTGTATTCTTAAGGAACAACTAGGATTCATTTGTGAAAGCAATACTATTAATGCCCAGGATGTGTGTCTAGACACTGAACAGAGTATTTGCCACTTCGAGATTCATCCGGTCACTGATCAGAAAACTGTGCTCGTATATACTGGTAAAGGGTGTGTGTGCTTAAGAACTGCTTGTGCTACTGTAAAAATTGATAACAACAATGTTATTTTGTCTAGTAGAAGTCATTCTAATTTTTGTATTTGTAATTTTTTAAGATTATTTGGTATGATTTTTCGTACTTGGCCCCAGTGACATCCCACCAGTTGATTAAAACCAATTACACAGTGTATCACAGACTATCACCTACTCCTATTGGAATGGACCTTTTATTGGTAAAACAATTATTTAAACACCAAGACCTACTGGAGATCTTGAAGGAAATGCAAGAAAGCAGAGAGAAAACCTTAATTATTGTCCAACATGATACAAAAGAAATAACCAGAATTCTGCAAAGAATAAAACAAAATGCAGATCATCACTGGTGGGATGTAATCTTTGGGTGGTCACCAACTGCAAATGGCATCTTCAATAAGCTTTTGTCATCCTATTGTAGTTTTGTTAATATTAGTGAGAGTAAGTTTAGGGTTATCCTTCATATTGTTAATTTGGAATTGGAGAATACTACAGCGAGTAGCCATGTTAACCTCCTTTTCAAACGTACATGGTAAAGCACTAAGGCATGCTTATTGTCATAGGAATTTGCATGAATTAAAAGAATTTACTTATTCCTTTTAGGAAAGGGGGGAATGAGGCAGAGTGGAAATTTTCCAGAGTAGAAATCCATTTTGATTTAGGTGAAATGTACATCTTTAAGTCTGTAGCTTGCTGTTTAGTCTGACTGCCTGCCTGCCTGTTCTTGCAAAGGGCCTGTGCTTGGAGGGACTGCTTCAGCTGAAGGACAAAAGATAAGGGGGGGGGGGGGGGCAGAGGGGGGCAGACAGAGCAAGGCAACCTGACTCAGGAGTTCTTTCTGATAAAGAAGAATTAGGGGCAAGTGTCACCCAAAATCAGTGGAATGAATATGTATGAACCTATTGTGAAATTGCATGCATATGTATTTGAGAGGGAGATAAAAGGGGATCTGGAGTTCCCAGAGGTATGCATGTCATTTTAGGGGAATGATTCCCACATGTGTCCAGCGCTGTAATAAACATACCAGCTTTACAATTTTCACAAAAGTTGTGGAGTTTTTTTGTTTCCGCAAATCAGTGCTCATGTGGAATGTGTTTGGAGATTGTTTGCCCACAGGTGATTGCTTGATTGGACTCTGGTGTGAGTTGTTTTGACTCATTGGCCAATTAGGGCCAAGCTGTGTCGGGACTCTGGAAAGAGTCACAAGTTTTCATTATTGTTTTTTTAGCATTCAGTAATTATCTTTTTTTGTATTCTTTAGTATAGTATAGTATAGTATTCTTTAATATAATATAGTATAATAAAGTAATAAATTAGCCTTCTGATAAGATGGAGTCAGATGCATCATTCTCTCCCCTTGTTGGGGCTGCCTGCATTTACAATACAGATTTTGGTGCCCAACGTGAGGCATGAGGGCATAGAAACTAAAAGGGAATAACAGTTCCTGAGTAATCTAATTTTTGTGTGCTGATATAGAAACCTCATTAAATGACACCATGTGGTCTAGCTTACCCTGGTTTGGGTGGCACGTGATCGTGGCTGTATTTCTCCCATTTGCAGGCCCTTATCTAAACATGGGTCCTATAACTAAGGCTACTGTGGCTGTTATCCGGTTTGTTTTATGGGTGAATAAGGTGAGGAATTTGTGGATCTTTAACTTCCTCTGGAAAGCAGGCACATAGATTCAGAGCTATCACTAACTGTATGTTTTTGGGGTTACTTTAATAATGGCATCTACTGTGAGGAAATGACACCAGGGGAAATTTTCTCCCAAGCCTTTGACCATCTCTTTGGGTCTGCCCCACCAATTTTTGAAGGGTCCAGATCCACTCTAAATACTAATGATATCATACAGTGGCTGGTGTTGCTGATATGCCAATTCTATTTGGCATTCAGAGATAAGGGAAGATTAACCTTGGTAACCACCCTGACACCTACCCCAGAGACTAGGGATTCTACCACAGAACCTGACATGGCACCAGAGACTAGGGATGCTGCTGCCCCAGAGCCTGATCCTGCCCCACAGCCTACCTCAGATATGAACTACCCAGATTGGGTGGGGGTTCTGGTGAAGGAGATAGGCCAGATGCTGAAAGAGTATATTTTCCCAGCTGGTGAGAAGCCCTCCCCCTGCCTCAAAGAGGGAAAGTCTAATAGTGCAGCAGTGGAACCCACAGATGTTACAACCGTCTGGGTTCCAGCTGAACTGCAAAGGCAGTCACAGCCAGCAGCAGTTGCCCCTGTAGAAACAAGGACATCTAAAATGAAATCAGAGCACCCAGACAAGGATTAGAATGGAGGGCCCTCACAACCCACAGGGGAGCCAGAGGTTGCAATCATCACTGAGTCCCTGACATATGAAAGTCTCCGTAATCTGCACAAAGACATTGTACGATGGGGATGTGAGGATTATAAAACCTGGCTACTTCGGGTCTGGGACGTTATGGGTACAGGCATGCAACTGGATGGTGGTGAGGGAAGGAATTTGGGACCCTTGACCCAGGACTCAGGTATAAATCAGATTTTTGTAAGGGAGCCAGGGTCCCTTTCCCTCTGAGAGCAGCTTTTAATGAGTGTCAGAGAAAGGTTTGTCCCCAGGGAGAAAATGCAGGAGCACCACCATAGAATGCACTGGAAGACCCTTGAGGAAGGGATCCAACAGCTGAGAGAAGTAGCAGTATTGGAGGTACTCTTTGGGAGGGATGGACAGCATGATAATGACCCCGACAAGGTCAGGTGCACAGGGCAAATGTTGTGGGGTCTGGCAAATCTAGGGCCATCTCAATACACCACCTTCATTGCAACGATTAATGCCGATACCAACCGAGAGACACTAGGTTCTGTTGCCAACAAGCTTAGAAATTATGAGAGTATGATCAATGGCCCAATGCAGGCTCATGTCTCTGCTGTGGTCCAAGAACTCAGAGAGGAGATGAGGGAGGAGGTGAGGAGGAACAGTTCCCATATTGCACCGGTGCAAGTCACAGGCCCCAAAGTCAGAGCCCAACGTCCCCCAGCTAGAGAGAGAGGGTACACCCCATATGCTGACCTATGGTACTTTCTGCATGACCATGTGGAAGACGTGGGAAGGTGGGGATGGAAAACCTACTTCTGTCCTGGGCAGCATGAGTGCGTCAACTCAAGGAGGGAAACACTAACCAAGGGAATTCCAGTAAAGTGAAGGTAGCCTCAACCTCCCATGACCGAGCTGCCTGGTGTGATCTGTCAGATCTGCTTGAAGGAACCTCTAGTATGTATGCCCTGGAAAGAAATAATAACCAGGGCTAGAGGGGCCCTGCCTCTAGCCAGGGAGAGGCACGGGAAAACCGGATCTTCTGGACGGTGTGGATCTAATGGCCTGGCACATCAGAACCAAAAAAATACAATGCCTTAGTTATACTGGTGCACAGTGTACCCTGATACCATCGGGACATGTGAGGACAGAACCTGTTTCCATTGCCGGGGTGATGGGGGGAATCACAGCAATTAACCCTGTTGGAAGCCAAGGTGAGCCTGACTGGGAAAGAGTGGCAGAAACATCCTATTGTGACTGGCCCAGAGGCCCTGTGTATTCTAAGCATAGACTTCCTCCAGAATGGCTATTACAAAGACCCAAAGGGACTCAGATGGGCTTTTGGCATAGCTGCTGTAGAGGCAGAGAACATTAAGCAGTTGAACACTTTTCCTGGACTATCAAAAAACCCATCTGCAGTAGGTCTCCTGAAGGTGGAAGAGCAACGAGTGCCAATTGCCACCTCTACAGTGCACTGCCAGCAGTATCGAATGAATCGGGATCCTGTGATCCCCATCCACAAAATGATCCGTGAGCTGGAGAACCAAAGGATGGTCAGTAAAACACACTCACCCTTCAACAGTCCCATCTGGCCTGTGTGCAAGTCTGACAGAGAATGGAGATTGACTGTGGACTATCGTGGCTTGAATGAAGTGACTCCACCACTGAGCGCTGCTGTGCCGGACATGCTGGAACTCCAGTACGAGCTGGAGTCCAAGGCAGCAAAGTGGTACTCTACTATTGACATTGCCAACGTATTTTTCTCCATTCCTCTGACAACAGAATGCAGACCTCCGTTTGCTTTCACCTGGAGGGGCATGCAGTACACCTGGAACCAACTGCCCCAGGGGTGGAAGCACAACCCCACCATCTGCCATGGACTGATCCAGGCTGCACTGGAAAAGGGTGAAGCTCCAGAACACCTGCAGTACATCAATGATATCATTGTGTGGGGGAGCACAGCAATGGAAGTATTTGAGAAAGGAGAGAGGATCATCCAGATTCTGCTAGAAGCCGGCTTCACCATCAAGAAGAGTAAAGTCAAGGGACCTGCCCGAGAGATCCAGTTCCTGGGAGTAAAGTGGCAAGACGGATGGTGTCAGATTCCCACTGAGGTCATCAACAAGATCACAGCCATGTCTCCACCAACCAGCAAGAAGGAAACACAAGCTTTCCTAGGTGCCATAGGTTTTTGGAGAATGCACATTCCTGAGTACAGCCAGACTGTGAGCCCTCTCTACCTGGTCACCCGCAAAAAGAATGATTTCCACTGGGGCCCTGAACAGCAGCAAGCTTTTGCCCAGATCAAGCAGGAGATCGCTCATGCGGTAGCTCTTGGCCCTGTCAGGACGGGACCAGAGGTGAAGAATGTGCTGTACTCTGCAGCTGGGAGCAATGGCTTGTCCCGGAGCCTTTGGCAGAAGGTGTCTGGGGAGACTCAAGGCTGACCACTGGGATTCTGGTGTCACTATAGGACACGAAAGAACACAAGCTCACACTGCTGTTCTCAAGGTGAAGAAAAAAGGGAAGTTTATTTTCTGACTCCAACATTTATAGTTTTCCAAAAGTGACAGCAGATTGGAGGGTGACAGTGCCACCTCTCCAATGACACTGGTCAAACCAACAGTCCATCAACTTTCTCCTCCTCCATAAAGGAACGCGAAACAATGAGTTATTTACAGAAAGTGTGTGAGAAAGTTCACTACAAGGATGTCAACATCAGAAGGCTTAGAAAATCTTAAAAAACCAGGGTGACATTCTGGAGCCAAAGTTACAGAGGGGCTGAAGCCAACTATACTCCCACAGAGAAGGAAATCTTGGCCGCTTATGAAGGAGTTCAAGTCACCTTGGAGATGATTGGTACAGAAGCACAACTCCTCCTGGCACCCTGACTACTGGTGCTGGGGTGATTGTTTAAAGAAAAGATGCCCACTACCCACCATGCCACTGATGCTACATGGAGCAAATGGATTGCTCTCATCACGCAGCGTGCCCTTATTGGAAACCTGAATTGCCCTGGGATTTTGGAGATAATTACAAACTGGATGGAAGGTGAAAACTTTGGTCTCACTGATGAAGAGGAACAAGAGTAAGTGACACGTGCTGAAGAAGCTCCACCATACAACCAACTACCACCAGAGGAAACACGCTATGCTCTTTTCACTGATGGTTCCTGTCGCATCATAGGGATGAACCGGAAGTAGAGAGCAGCCGTATGGATCTCCACACGACAGGTTGCACAAGCTACTGAAGGAGAAGGTTGATCAAGTCAACTTGCTGAACTCAAGGCCGTTCAGCTGGCCCTGGACATTGCTGAAAGAGAGAAGTGGAGAAGTGACCAAAGCTCTACCTTTATACTGATTCATGGATGGTAGTCAGTGCTTGTAGGAATGTGCCCCTGAATCGTTCAAACCAAAAATCACGGACAAAGACTCTCTAACTAGTCAAAGTTAGAAAGTCGTATGTTTATTATGCCGGCAGGAGGCACAGAGGGGTCCTTCCTGAAATGCGTGACAGCACCGTACAAGGATTTTTGCCTTTTATTTATTTCCCAAAATAATACATATGCACAACCCTAGAACCTCCCATCCCCGTTTTGTATTAAAATGAGGTTATTAGTCTTTTACGCGTGAGCAATTCTTCTCTCAAATTGGGTCAGTAGTCCCAAATTGGGTCAGTGGTCCCAGGGATGAAGTCAGGAAGGTCTTTGTCAGATCTCTGTGACCCTCTGGCGCGATCCAAGGCCCCCTGCTTCATGATGGATTGACATAGAGTCCAGGTGCTGGGCATTGTTCTACTGGTTTCAGTATGTTCCTATAATGGTTCACTTGCTCCACTTCCTTCTACAAGTGAGCTCATAATATAACAATTAGCTTTAGCTTAAGCATCTAATAATCATTAACCTATTGTTGGTGTATCTAACTTCAATATGAATTGGTTCTAACCCTCAGCTAAGATCTTAACCCTTTAAAATCAGGATTCACCCCTTGTTGATGGAGTGACCAAATTATCCTTTGTCTCCTTAAAAAGGAAAAAAGCCCAGAAGTTTCTCTCCTCAATTTAGTAAAAAGACTCCTCATAGGACCTTTGAAACTTTACCTTGAACTTAGGGCTGCCAACTTGACAGAAGCCAAAAGGTCCCACCTAATTAATTCACTAGAAAAAGAAGAGAAGAAAAGAAATAATCACTTTTGTGGGGTGTTTTTAGCAGGAGAAAGAACCTCTTGCCCCTGGCTCAGGTTTTCTCTGCAAGAGCTTTGTTATTTTGCCTTTTATTAAAACTTTTCTGTTTCCAACACTACCTCAGAAGTCATCCTGCTAATTTTATGCCATTTGAGGTAGGTGGGCTATCTCGGGTTTGAAAGGTTCTCTGAGATCTCATAAGACCATGCTTGAGGAGAAAACATATCAAATGCTCTGTAGGGCTGGCTGGAAAGGTGGAAAAAGGCCAACTGGCAGCGTAGAGGAAAGCCAATCTGGGCTGCTGATGAATGGAAAGACATTGCCACTCAGGCAGAGAAGCTACCTGTGAAAGTCCATCATGTAGATGCCCATGTCCCTAAGAGTCAGGCTGATGAGGAACACTGAAACAACAAGCAGGTAGATCAGGCAACAAAGATAGAGGTGTCAAAGATAGACTTAGATTGGCAACATGAGTGAGAGTTGTTCCTAGTTCAATGGGCCCATGATGCCTCAGATCATCAGGGCAGAGATGCCACCCAGAAGTGGGCACAAGACCGAGGGGTGGATTCAACCATGGACAGTATTTCACAGGTTATCCATGACTGTGAGATGTGTGCTGCGATCAAGCAGGCGAAGTGAATAAAGCCCCTATGGTATGGTGGGTGGTGGTCCAAATATAAGTATGGGGAGGCCTGGTAGATTGACTACATCACACTGCCCCAGACACGCCAAGGCAAGTGCTCTGTGCTGACCATGGTGGAATCTACTACTGGATAGTTGGAGACCTACCCTGTGTCTCACGCTACTGCCCAGAACACCATCCTGGGCCTGGAAAAGCAAGTCCTGTGGAGACAGGGCACCCCTGAGAGAATTGAGTCAGACAACGGGACCCATTTCAAGAATGGCCTTACCAACACCTGGGCCAGGGAACATGGTATTGAATGGATCTATCATATCCCCTATCATGCACCAGCTGCCGGGAAAGTTGAATGGTGCAACGGACTGCTTTGAAGTGGTCCAGCTGGAGAAAGATTGTCCTTCTCGGACGTCCCGGCTAGCTATCCAGCACTGCTAGCAGTACGGGGGCACTATCCCAATCTCCATGGTTCGGGACAGCACCTAAGGCAAACGCTCTGTGCTATGACAGCAGCGCGACCTTGTGGTAGGATGTGGCTTGGCTTATGGCTACAGTCAGCAGAAATAAGAAGAGAGCGCTCTCCAGCTGTGGTGAATGCAGGTTTATTGGGTCCCAGGGGAAACTGACAACCGAAGAGAGCAAGGGAGGAGTTGCAACAGCTTATAAGGAGGGAGGGACACAGGGGAGGAGTCAGTCCTTGGACGAATAGGGTTTCAGAGGGGAGTGGGATACAAAAGATTGATTTAGGGAAAACCCCAATGGGGATAACTTGAGGGTGGGGCCCCGGCTCCTGAGCCAATCACTCGACGCTCTAGCTGGAAGTTTCTAGAGAGTTCTAGAGAGAAGGGTGGGAGCGCCGAATGAGGGACAGGGCACTGGGGAGGGATTTGAGAAAGGGCACATTGATCTCCAAGGCAACTGGGGAAGAGTTGGGATAACTGGCAGCATGAAGGAGGGAAGGGAGAACCAGGGCAGAACCATTACATGATAGGGGGGAACAGAACAGTCCAACTTATACAGACACAACACAACACTGCTTAAGACTACCCTGAAGGCAGTTGGCGCGGGAACTTTTAGAAATTGGGAAATGAACTTAACAGAAGCCACCTGGATGGTCAACACCCGAGGGTCCATCAGTCGAGCTGATCTTGCCTAGCCTGAACCCTTACACACAGTGGACGGAGATAAAGTCCCTGCAGTAGATATGAAAGGTATTTTAGGAAAGACTATTTGGATTAATCCCACCTCAGGCAAAGACAAACCCCTCCGTGAGATTGTGTTTGCTCAAGGACCTGGTTACACTTGGTGGGTAATGCAGAAAGATGGAGAAAGCCATTGTGTACCAGAGGGAAACCTAGTCTTAAGTGAGAACAGTGTGTAAGGTTTCATTGTGATGCATATGGTATCATCAGTGTCTGAGTTGGAGTCTGAAGCCCCTGCACTCTCTGGGGTCTCAGGGTGCTTTAGGGGTCCCTTGGGTTTTCGGGATGGTGGGACTAAAGGCAATGACATTTCTCCTTGTCCCCTTTTCTCGGGCACCTTTTCCCCCGGGCCAATTGAGATCAGAGCCAATCTCTGCTTGGAGCCTTGCTCTGCTCCCTCTGCCCCTGTGGGACTCGCAACAAGTTGTTGCCTGGCTGACCCCCTAAATTGAGTCGAGGTCGCCTCTAACATAATTCTTGCTGAAGACAGCAATTTTAAGGCTGTCTTATCCTCATTGATGGCTAGAAAATATAGGTGTCTATTAACTTCTTGCCAAAAGCCTACTTCAAATAACAACCGTGTTTCTGAGTATGGGTAATTACACCGCACCCACAACAATAATTCTTTAAGCTTTTTCTTTGGGATCCCCTTAGTGTGTGTGTCTGCCACGCCCTGTAGGTCGGACAGAATCTCTATTTGTTCCTGGGAAAGTGTACCCCCCATGTTCTTAATTCTCGACCTTCTCACCAAATTTCTGTCGTCAGAGCAGTCCGAAGGCTCCTGGTCTCTGGCCTGCAGGTCACAGGAGATGGATCCGGAGGCGCCTTTCCGATTCCAATCCGGGCTGTTCTGCTACGAACTCTCTTCGGCCGAAGTGGAGTGCGATGTCCTCTGTGGCTGCTGCGTTTTCAGATTCTCCTGGCTGCTTTCTGACTGTTTTCCCGAGGAGTTATCAGTACTCTCCTGGGAATGAGTCCAGCTCGGGAGCTGCCCACTCGGTGCTTCAAGGCTGACCCTGTGCAAGAGGTGCACAGCAGAGCTCACCGTGGCTCAGCAAGTGCTGACGGATGCTGCTGGATCGCCGGTCGCTGCCGAGCAGCCCCCCGGATGTCCACCGGGTGCTCACCGGGTGCCCACCCAGGGACGCCAAATGTGGGGTTCGGCTGTCTGTCTCTGCCCCGACACGGGTAGAGTGGTTCTTGGGTGGCACGCGTTTCAAAGGACGAGTCTGGACTCTTCAGCTTTTCGATCTTCAGGTTGTTTATTATTTCTTATCTACAAAATTTTCTGTCTGCCCAACAGAGGTCTGATCTGCAAGCAGTCACAGGCACTCTCTGACCACCCACGGGGCGGTCATGTCTTTTTATACTAAAATCTACGTACACAATATTTACCTTTATTTCCCAATGCTTTTCACCCATGTTAACAAGTGCACCTTCACCATAAACCAATCCCCAAGTGCCAACATCATCACAGGAGATGGAGGACAAGAAGAAGAAAGAAGAAGGACGAGACACGCCCTGATCCCTCCATCTTGTCTCCATAACCGCCCTGTACCAAAAACCTTAAAGTTTATATTTCACCCTCTAAATGTGTCCCTTTCACACCTTTTACTCTAAAGTGATTCTCTTGTCCTCAAACTCCTGTTACTTCTGTGGATGGATCAAAATCAAGCAACCAAACACTCTTGGCAACATTCCAGGATTTTCGAGACCCCCAAGGGTTCTCCTGGCATCTCTGGACATCGGGAACGATGTGCTGAGATCCCACAGGCCTGTGGCAGCAAACAGAGCCCACTTTCTGTAGGAATAGCAGGTCATTTACCACCCTCCAGGTATCAGATGAAAGGTAGCCTTTGGAGAAAGGCAGCTTTAGTTTTGGAGAAATCCAGCAAAGTTTGCCAATTTCTAACCGGGCGCCGCCCTGTCGGTCTGGACAAGATGCTGCAAACGGATGCCATTTTCCATGGGAAAAAGAAGTCCTCTCCCCAGGGTCCTGGTATCAGATATATGGTGGCCTTGGGGCTCTGAGGTCTTGCAGGGTCCTAGTTGCTGGCAGCTATAGTTTTGGAGAAATCCAGCAAAGTTTGCCAATTTCTAACCTGGCGCCGCCCTGTCGGTCTGGGCGAGTGGCCACAAACGGAGGCCATTTTCCATGGGAAAAACAAGTCCTTTCCTCCAGGTCTGGGTATCAGTTGCAAGGTGACTTTTGGGGCTCTATAGCCTTGCAGGGCCCTAGTTACTGGCAGCTTTATTTTCAGAGCAATCCAGGAAAGTTTGCCAATGTCACGCTTGGCAATGCCCTGTCAGGCAGGGCCTGTGGCACTAAACAGACCCCACTTTCCGTAGGAATAAGAACTCATTTCCCACCGTCTGGGTAGCAGATGAAAGGTGGCCTTTGAGGCTCTATGAACTTGCAGGGTCCTGGCTGCTGGCAGCTTTAGTTTTGGAGAAATACAGCAAAGTTTTCCAGTTCCTAAACTGTCGCCGCCCTGTCGGACAGGGCGAATTTCCGCAAACAGTGCCCATTTTCCCTGGACAAAAGAAGTCATTTCCCCAGGGTCTGGGTATCAGTTGAAAGGTGACGTTTGGTATTCTAAAGCCTTGCCGGGTCCTAGTGGCTGGCAGCTTTAGTATTGGGGAAATACAGCAAATTTTGCCAATTTCTATCCTTTCCCTGCCCTGTCGGTCAGGGTGAGTGGCGATTTCCCATGGGAAAAAGAAACCCTTTCTCTGGCATCTGGGGATCACTTAAAAGGTGGCCTTTGGGGTTCTAAGGATTTGCAGGGTCTTAGCTGCTGGCAGTTTTAGTTATAGCGAAATCCAGCAAAGTTTGCCGACTTCTCGCTTGGCACTGCCCTGTCAGCCTGGGCGAGTGGCCACAAAACGGACGCATGTTTCTGTGGGAAAAAGGAGTCATTTCCCCAGGGTCTGCATATCAGGTGAAAGCTGACTTTTGGGGCTCTAAAGCCTTGCAGGGTCCGCGTTGCTAGCAGCTTTAGTGTTGGAGCAATACACCAAAGTTTCCCTATTTTTATCCAGGCACGACCCTGTTGGTTAGGGAGAGATGCTCCAAATTGAGGCCATCCTCTGTGGGAAAAGAAGTCATTTCCCCAGGGTCTGGGTATCAGATGAAAGGTGGCCTTTAGGGCTCAAAGGACTTTCAGGGTCCTACTTGCTGGCAGCTTTAGTTTTGGAGAAATACACCAAAGTTTTCCCATTCATAACCTGGCACGGGCCTCTCAGCCAGAGCGAGTGGCCACAAACGGAGGCCATTTTCCCTGTGGAAAAAAAATTCCTTTCCTCAGGGTCTTGGTATCAGTTGAAAGGTGTTTTTTGGGGCTCTAAGGACTTGCAGGCTCCTAGTTTCTGACATCTTTAGTGTTGGAAAAATCCAGCAAAGTTTCCCCATTTTTGCGCAGGCACCGCCCTTTCGGTCAGGGAGAGATGCTACAAACGGAGGCCATTTTCCGTGGGAAAAGAAGTCATTTCTCCAGGGTCTGAGTATCAGATGAAAGGTGGCCTTTAGGGCTCAAATGACTTTCAGGGTCCTAGTTGCTGGCATCTTTAGTTTTGGAGAAATACACCAAAGTTTGCCCATTTCTAACCGGGCACCACCATCTCGGCCCGGACGAGTGGCCTCAAATGGAAGGCTTTTTTCTGTGGAAAAATGATTGCTTTCCCTAAAGTCTGGGTATCAGTTGAAAGGTGAATTTTGTGTCTCTACAGACTAAAAAGCAAAGGAGAGCTCTGTTCTGCTCCATCAGTGCCCAGACAACATCATGCTGCGCAGACTGTGGAGGAGTGTTGATTTTTTAGGAGTGAGTGCAGTTTCTGATAACAAAATCCATGCTTCTTCTTCTCTTCACCTTTGCTCTCCGAATTAGTCTTGGAGGCAGAGCGTATAATATCCAGCATTAACAGATCAGATGACTGGGGATACAAACATCATAATGTCACCCTAGGACACTGCTCTACTGAGATATGATACCAGACTATGCTAAGACAAAGTTTTGGAACTGCTAATTAAAATTCTACTATCACAGTGAAGCTGAGGAGGAAACACAGCTCACTACAGTTACCTTGTGGCATGCCAATACTTCCTTGTAAAAACAAGTGGTGGCTTTGCCAGGCAACACAAAAGAGAAGGCGGCAAGGCAATAAGAGTCCTAGAAGGAGAAGGAAATGAAAGATTGGAACTGGACAAATGGTAAGGAAAAGAAGGATAGGTGAGCAAGTCAATGCAAGGCACTGGGTTGTTATGAAGGGCAAGGGCAAGACGTGCATGGATCAGGAAAGGCAAAGGAAAAGAAAGGAATGGTCAGCAATGACAAGGAAACACAAGATTGGAGAGGAAAGGCTAGGCAATGTAGGGGAGGGATAGGCAACGCAATGGGTATCTTAACAGGAAATGTCCATGCACAGCAAGGCCAAGAGAAAAGTGGTAGAGAGGTCAAGGTGGGAAATAGGTGAGTGCAGCTAAGAAAGAAAGAAAGAAAGAAAGTGCATATCTCTTGTGTGTGTGTGTGTGTGTGTGTGTGAAGTTCATGGGATGTTAAGCAAAGAAAGCTGTCTCTTGATTGTGGAGTGAATGGATTTTTTCGAACGTAAGTGGCAAGGTCCAAGCAACCTTTTCACCCTGGTCCATCTGTGTGTGTGAGACATAGCCAGAAACTTCTCCATTTAGATTCAGACTGCGAGCTAGGACGCTAGGAAAATCCCTCATCAAGTCTTGCTGTGAAGACAGACTGCCAGAAAGGTAGAGAAACCTTTACAAGACCCTTGTAGCACGTGTCTTGGTCAATTGGTATGCAGATCCTTTCTTCCAGCAGGACTTTTTTGCACCGTTAGCGCACAGTGAACTGAATCCAGTACAAAAGCAGTGAATAGAGGAACTGTTCTCTTTTCATTTGAATGGTGATAAAAATGCATATCAAATAAAAGCATTTTAGAGCAGCAGGAAGATTTTCTATGTAGCCAGCAAATCATAAAAAGATGCATATTTACAGGTTAGGTTCCTTTTGGAATTTACAAGAATTCCAGACAGAAAACACAGCTTAGTAAACTGCAAATCTAAATCACAGTATCTAGAAAGGTGACATGAAAAAGAGCTAAGAGGAAGAAAACCAAAACGAAAACCAAAGGAAGCCAGAAATAAGGCACAACCTCTCCTCCTTTTCTGCTTACTACAGTACCTTAGAAGGACCTTCAAGTGTCCTAACAGTCACATAAGTAGAAAATTGTGCCAAGAACAATTGTGGAAAACTGTGGAAAACCGTGCTATCCGAACAGAAACATAGGGTTTGCTTTCACGACGATTAAATCTGCATGCAATGCGTACGGTAAGGGTATGTTTTGTATATTAAAAAACAATTTAAAAATATTTCCAAATTGAAGGGACTGCTTTTTATTTCTTTTGAATTACTTGGCTAAATATGGTGCACGTTAAAATACTGCAGACATGTGGTTCATTTTAGAGATGCCAACTGCAAAGGAGGGAAGCATTTTGTGTGCTTAAGAAAGTAAAGTATTGGAGAGTGCTTTTGTTACTTCTTTAGAAGGTTAGAATATGCGTAAAAGATGCTAGCTGGGGACTTACAATTAATGAATTATTTGCTGTAAGTAGGTCAAATGACATTAACTTTCAAAAAGAAAAAGTAATCTTATTCCACGTGCCAATTCTAAAGTAGATTAATAACCCTTAAGCAGAATATGGATATGAAGAGGGATATGACATGAAAGGTTAATCAACACTGGTGACAGCAAAAGGCTTACCTGCTTCACACAAACACAGGAGATAAAATACTATTTTTACACAAACATTGCTATTCAGAGCTTTCCTGGAAAAGTTTTAATGCCAATCATGGCAGTAAAATTCTGAGTGACAGTAGAATTTGCTCAATCATGAATAAAATTTACTCAATCATGACAGTAAAATTTGCTCAATCATGAGTAAAATTCT